>NC_037681.1:106452588-106786629 GCF_003255815.1 Theropithecus gelada
TTTTTTTTTTGAGACGGAGTCTCGCTCTGTCACCCAGGCTGGAGTGCTGTGGCCGGATCTCAGCTCACTGCAAGCTCCGCCTCCCGGGTTCCCGCCATTCTCCTGCCTCAGCCTCCGGAGTAGCTGGGACTACAGGCGCCCGCCACCTCGCCCGGCTAGTTTTTTTGTATTTTTTAGTAGAGACGGGGTTTCACCGTGTTCGCCAGGATGGTCTCGATCTCCTGACCTTGTGATCCACCCGTCTCGGCCTCCCAAAGTGCTGGGATTACAGGCTTGAGCCACCGCGCCCGGCCATTTCACCAGTTTTTAGGTTGTACTATTTTTTTTCAAAACCATATCAAATTGGCCGGGCATGGTTGCTCACGCCTGTAATCCCAGCACTTTGGGAGGCCAAGGCAGGTGGATCACCTGAGGTCAGGAGTTTAAGACCAGCCTGGCCAACATGACAAAACACCATTTCTACTAAAAATACAAAAATTAGCCGGGTGTGGTGGCATGTGCCTGTAGTCCCAGCTACTCAGGAGGCTGAGGCAGGAAAATCGCTTGAACCCAGGAAAAAGAGGTTGCAGTGAGCTGGGATTGCACCACTGTACTCAGCCTGGGTGACAGAGTGAGACTCCATCTCAAAAAAAATAAAAATAAAAATAAACAAAACCATATCAAATTATATTTGTATAGAATAGGGAAATGTCTTAATTTTGAAAGGAAACTTTAAGGCAGGGCACAGTGGCTCACTCCTGTAATCCCAGCACATTGGGAGGCTGAGGCAGGCAGATGACTTGAGGTCGAGTTCAAGACCAGCCTGGCCAACATGGTGAAACCCCATCTCTACTGAAAATGCATAAATTAGCCGGGTGTAGTGGCATGCACGTGTAATTCCAGCTACTCAGGAGGCTGAGGCAGGAGAATCGCTTGAACCTGGGAGGTGGAGGTTGAACCCAAGATCACACCACTGCACTCCAGCCTGGGTGACAGAACAAGACTCTGTCTCAAAAAATTTTTTAAAAAATTTTAAAAAAAGATAAAAGGAAACGTTATGTACTCCTAATTAACTGGTGGTCTGTTGGTGTGGCAACATGGTTACGTCCTTGTTCCCTCTCTCATCTATCATGTAATCGTCTTAAATGTATCCTCTCTATATATAGAGAATTGCACCAGCAATGTTAAGAATTTTGTTTCAATCAACAAACATAATTTTTTTGAGGAGGGGTTCTTGTGAAGAACCAGAAAACCTGCTAGACAAATTATAAAAGAGCTGTGACACTACAATAAACGTAATTTCTAAATCTCTGGAGAAAAAGGAAAATCTGGGCCAGGCACGGTGGCTCACACCTGTAATCCCAGCTTGGGCAACAGAGTGAGACTTGGTCTCAAAAAAAACAGAAAAAGAAAAAGAAAAATGTTGTGTTTACTCTTTCCATTGTTTGTTCTTCCTTCCTAATATTCCAAAGTTCCCTCTTTTATTTTTTTTCTATTTCAAGGACTTCCTTTAGTTATTCTCTTAGGATAGGTCTGCTGGCTATAAATTGTCTTTGTTTTCCTTCATCTGAGAATGTCTCAATTTCCTCTTCACTTCTGAATTCTGTGGATATAAAATTCCAGGTTGACACTTCTTTTTATTCAGCACTTGAAAATGTGCTGCTTCCTTCTGGCCTGCGTAGTTTCTGATGAGAAATCCACTGTCATTTGAATGATCTCTCCCTCGTAAGTAAGGAGTTCATAGTCTCTTTCTGCTTTCAAAATCTTTTCTGGACCGGGCGCGGTGGCTCAAGCCTGTAATCCCAGCACTTTGGGAGGCCGAGATGGGCGGATCACGAGGTCAGGAGATCGAGACCATCTTGGCTAACAGTGAAACCCCATCTCTACTAAAAAAAATACAAAAAAGTAGCCGGGCGACGTGGCGGGCACCTGTAGTCCCAGCTACTCGGGAGGCTGAGGCAGGAGAATGGCGTAAACCCGGGAGGCGGAGCTTGCAGTGAGCTGAGATCCGGCCACTGCACTGCAGCCTGGGCGACAGAGCCAGACTCCGTCTCAAAAAAAAAAAAAAATCTTTTCTGTGCCAGGCATGGTGGCTCACCCTTGTAATCCCAGCACTTTGGGAGGTCGAGACAGGAGGATTGCTTGAGACAAGGAGTTCAAGACCAGCCTGGGCAACATTGCAAGACCCTATCTCTACAAAAAAATATTTTTTTTTTTCTTGAGATGGAGTCTCACTCTGTTGCCCAGGCTGGAGTGCAGTGGCACGATCTCAGCTCACTGCAACCTCCACCTCCCGGGTTCAAGCAATTCTCCTGCCTCAGCCTTCTAAGTAGCTGGGACTACAGGCCTGTGCCACCACACCCAGCTTTTTTTTTCGTATTTTTTAGCAGAGATGGGGTTTCACCATGTTGGCCAGGCTGGTCTTGAACTCCTGACCTCAAGTGATCCACCTGCATGAGCCTCCCAAAGTGCTGGGATTACAGGCGTGAGCCACCATGCCTGGCCAAAAAAAAAAAATTTTTTTTTAGTAACCAGGTGTGGTGACGCATGCCTGTAGTCCCAGCTACTGGGCAGGCTGAGGCAGAAGGATCGCTTGAGCCCAAGAAGTGGAAGCTGCAGTGAGCTGGGATCACACTACACCCCAGCCTGGGTGACAAAGTGAGACTCTGTCTCAAAAGAAAGATCTTTGCTGGCCGGGCGCAGTGGCTCACGCCTGTAATCCCAGCATTTTGGGAGACCGAGGCAGGCGGATCATGAGGTCAGGAGTTCGAGACCAGCCTGGCCAATATGGCGAAACCCTGTCTCTACTAAAAAAATACAAAAATTAGCTGGGCGTGGTGGCACGTGCCTATAGTCCCAGCTACTTGGTAGGTGGAGGCGGAGGTTGCAGCGAGCTGAGATCGCATCACTGCACTCCAGCCTGGGCAACAGAGCAAGACTCCGTCTCAAAAAAAAAAAAAATCTTTGCTTTGTCTTTGGTTTTCAGGAATTTGACTGTGATGTGTCATTGTGTGGATTTCTTTGGGCCTCTCTTGTTTGAGGTTAGCTCAGCATCTTGAGTCTGTAGGTTTGTGTCTTTTGCCAAATTTAGTCAATTTTCAGCCATGATTCCTTTAAATACTTTCTTCAACTCCACACTTTGTCCTCTCTTGTGGGATTCCAATGATACAAATGCTATCTTTGTTCATTTTTAAAAATCTTTGTTATAGCCTCAGATCTCTAAGGCTCTGTTCATTTTGGTTTTTGCTTTTCTGTCCCTCTGTTGTTCATAGTATGTAATTCTATTGTTACTGTCCCATATTCACGTTCACTGATTCTTTCCTCTGCTGTCTCTGTTCTCCTGTTGACCCCATCCAGAGAGTTTTTAGTTCTAGTTATTCTGTTTTTCAGTTCTAAAGTTTCTATTTGGTTATTCTTTATATCTGCTGTTTCTTTACTGAAACTTTCTATTCTTTCATTTTTTCAAAGTGTATTTGTTCATAATTGCTTACCAAAGGCATTCTATGGTAGATACTATAGTGATTTTCTATCCTTCCTGTAACAAATTACCGCAAACCTAGTGGCTTAAAACAACACAAATTATTATCTTACAGTTTTCTAGTTCAGAAGTCTGACTCAGGTCTCACTGAGAACCTGTGTTCAAGATCAAGGTGTTGGCAGCACAGTGTTCTTTTTGGAGGCTCTGGAGGAGAATCCATTTCCTTGCCTTTTGTAGCTTCTGGAGGCCACCTCCATTCCTCCATCTTCAAAGCCAGAAACAGCATCTCTCTGAGCCCGATTCTTCACAACTCTTTCTCTGGCTCTGGGCTTCTGCCTTTCTTTCACACTTTTAAGGACCTTTCCGATGACATGGGGCCCACCCAGACAGTCCAGGATCATCTCCCTTTCTGCTGATCAGCAACCTTAGTGCTACCTGCAATCTGAATCCCCTTTGCTATGTTACATAACATAGTCATAGCTTCTGGGGACATGGCCATCGTGGGGCGGGGGGATTATTTTGCCTACCACGGCTGCTTTAAATTCCTTGTCAAATAATTCCAACAACTGTGTTATCTCAGTGTTGGTGTCTGTTGATCATCTTTTCTCATTCAAATTGAGAATTACCTAGTTCTTGGTGTAACAAGTGATTTTTTTATTGTATCTTAGACATTTTGGATAGTTTGTATGAGACTCTGGATCTTACTTAAATCTACTTTAGCAGGCCTCCTCTGTTACTGTGCCAGCAGGGGAAGGAGGGACGTCACCTTGTTACTGCCAGGTGGGGGTGGAAGTCCAGGTATCCCATTTGGCTTATACTAATACCAAGTTCGAGACCAGCCTGGCCAACATGGCTGGTGGGGCAGGGGTACCTCGTTACTCTTCCTATGTGACTTCCACATCGCACAGGAGGCAAGGGGGCTCTTTACCCCTGGGAAAGATAAAGTCCCAGCTCCCCGCTGGTCCTTCTCTGACGCTACCCTTGTGGAGCTAAGGGTGCCTTGACAGTCAGGCCAGGATGGAAGTCTAGGGTCCCTACTCCGCCTTTTCTGGAGAAGAGTGGGGATAGGGCCACAGTTTTCTCTGTGGTGTTTTGCTGCAGTAGGGTGGGTGTTGGCTAAAGCTTTCTGTCTTGCTACACTGCCTCTTTCTCCACGCTTTGGCTAGAGAGAGCAGCTTTCCTTGGGGCTTTTTAGTCTGCTCCCATTGGCATTTCTGGGTTGCTGTCTTCTCCAGCACCACTTGGGATATATTAGGCAAAAAGAAACCCAGGAATTCACCAGAGAGTCATTTCTCAGCTCTCAGGATTCTTAATAAGTCTGTCTTCCCTCCTTTCAGAGTCTTCTGTTTATTTTATATAGTAATGTCCAGGGCTTTTAGCTGTACTTAGTGGGAGGAATAGGCAGAAAGTGCATTATTCATCTAGTTCCAGAACTGTAAATGCAGCCTTTTTTGTAAAGGATCGCTCTGATTGTTTTGTGGAAGAGTAACTGTCAAGGGTCATAGACAGCAGCAACAAAACTAATGTGGGAGGCTGCCCCAGGGCGCTGGGATCCCCATTTGGTACATAGCCCCTGCTTAGCTCATTAGAATGAGCCCCACAAGTGTGGCAGAAAGTGGACCTGTGCTGTCATGCTCTCCTAGCCTGGGAAGAGGCCAGTGTCAGGGCAGCTTCCCATGGCAAGCTCTTAAAGCATTGCTCGCTGCCACACCCTGTTTCCTCATGGCCTCTGTTACAGGAGCGAATCCAGCCACGGACCTGAGAGGCGCAGGCTTCCTTGCCCTCCTGCATCTGCTGTACCTGGTGATGGACTCAAAGACCTTGCTGATGGCACAGGAGATTTTCCGCCTGTCTCGTCACCACATCCAGGTGAGACTTTGGTGGGAAGCCAGAGGAAAGGAAGGGGCTGTGGAGCTAGGACCTGAGTGGCCCAGAGGGCTCCCAGGACAGCTGAGACAAACCAGGAATGGGCTTCCCCATCAGTCTGACCTGCATTGAAATATGAGCTCTACTGTTTATTAGCTGTGTAGCTCAAGCAAGTTCCTGAACTCCTCAGAGCCTTGATTCCCTCATCTGCAGAATGGAAATCATAGTGTTGTTAGAAATGCTTGTTCTTTGCTGCCGTAAAGAAATAGCACTTGAACGTTAATTTCTTCAGCAAGGCTATTTTTTTACTTTCTACAGAAAGGGTACACTAGCTAGCAGTTTTGCCACAAGAGTACACTGAATAAAGGAGACAGGGTCATTTATAACTTGACCCGTCTACTTTACTGCTGTGTCCGGTTTCTATTGGCTGGAACGGGACTTCACATTCTGTATTTGTCCTGATTGGCTAGCAACTTAGAACTTTTTAAAAGAGGCAAAGGCAGAGGAGAACAAAGGAAGGGGGAAGTAACTTGTGGAATGCTGAGAAAGGTAAAAAACGCCTTCAAATAAGGATGAGGAACAGGCTATGACTTAATGCTTGCTTGGACTAGTATAAGCACGCCAGGGCAATATTTAGGCTAAATTGTGGGAGCTAAAAACATAAAGTACATTGATTTCTTTATTACGGCTAGTAGATATTTAAAAATGTTAGCAGAGGTCTTTGAATAAATTTTGCTTCTAAGAGAAGTTACTATTTAACTGAAGTAGATGGGGAGGAAAGTCTTTGAAGAGGAACCTCTACTCTCCTTTTTACAGTGTGAGCCCCGAAAATCTGAGGTCTCAGTTAATTTAGAAAGTTTATTTTGCCAAGGTTGAGAACACACGCCCGCCCATGACACAGCCTCAGGAGGTCCTGATGATATGTGCCCAAGATAATAAGAGCACAGCTTGGTTTTATACATTTTAGGGAGACATGAGACATCAATTAACATGTAAGAATGAACATTCATTCGGTCCAGGCGGGATGACTAGCAGCAAAAGCAGGAGGACTCCGAAGCAGGGAGGGGGCTTCCAGGTCATAGGTAGATAAGAGATAAATGATTACATTTGAATTTCTGATTAGCCTCTCCAAAGGAGGGAATCAGATATGCATTTGTCTCAGTGAGCAGAGGGGCAACTTTGAATAGAATGGGAGGCAGGTTTGCCCTAAGCAGTTCCTGGCTTGACATTTCGCTTTAGCTTAGTGATTTTGGGGGCCCAAGATATTTTCCTTTCACATTTTCCCCCTTTTCTTTTTTGAAATCTTTTGGAGAAAGCATTTTAGAAGAAAATGAATCTTTGGTCTTAGGTTTCATCTGATCTCTTTTTTTTTTTTTTTTTTGAGACGGAGTCTCGCTCTGTCACCCAGGCTGGAGTACAGTGGCGCGATCTCGGCTCACTGCAAGCTCCGCCTCCCGGGTTTACGCCATTCTCCTGCCTCAGCCTCCCGAGTAGCTGGGACTACAGGCGCCCACCACCTCGCCCAGCTAGTTTTTTGTATTTTTTAGTAGAGATGGGGTTTCACCGGGTTAGCCAGGATGGTCTCGAGGTCCTGACCTTGTGATATGCCCGTCTCGGCTGGGATTACAGGCTTGAGCCACCGCGCCCGGCCTCATCTGATCTCTTATAGCTAGGATGGTTTATTCCTAGACGGATAGGTTCTAAGTTATTAGGAAAGTTCATTTTTGGAAAGTTGTGAAGTCTCATGTCCTATGAAGAGAAAATACGGGGAGGAAGGGAGAAAACAACAAACAAAAGAACAATCCTAGAAAATCAGTATAGGCCACATTACTTTGAAGTCTATATATCAGTAAGCAGGTATGAAAGTTGCTTATGTATGTAAATAGGTTGCTGTTATTTTCTTCTGAAGTTGTCTGGCTTCAGTTTGCAGGGCTGCAAGAAAGCACGGCTTAGTTTTCAGTAACTCCAAATTAGGAAAATGGAAAAGAAAAGGAGGCAAAGAAATTGAAAACATTATTTTGTTTTGTTTTGTTTTTTTGGAGACAGAGTCTCGCTGTGTCCTGTTGCCCAGGCTGGAGTGCAGTGGCGCGATCACACGCACTGCAACCTTTGCCTTCCGGGTTCAAGCGATTCTCCTGCCTCAGCCTCCTGAGTAGCTGGGATTACAGGCACACGCCACCATACCCAGCTAATTTTTGTATTTTTAGTACAGACAGGGTTTCACCATGTTGGTCAGGCTGGTTTCAAACTCCTGACCTCGTGATCCGCCCACCTCAGCCTCCCAGAGTGCTGGGATTACAGATGTGAGCCACCGTGCCCAGCCAAAAACATTATTTTGAAGACTTGTAGCCAAGGAAAATTAGAATTCAGCCCAAACTGTAGAAAATTATTAAAATTGAAAAACATTAGGCAATACTAGGATCTCATGACAGGTGTACTATAGTTTTTAAAACATAATTTTTCTTTCTCCAGTTTCCTGTTTTTACTAAAGACAAATCATGGTAGGAACGATTTGCTTTATAATACTTGACCAGATTATTTGTATAAAATACAGCAAGAATAATTATTTTTCACACAGGCTTTTTTAAAACATTGACTTTGATGGGACTTTGTTATTTAGAAGGAATCTCAGGCAAGACTTTTTTAAAGCCAAGCCTTGCCATGGATTTGTACCATCAAATATCTATGAGTTGGGTGAATTTCCTCTCCTCTTGAGGTTCCAAGATAAACCTGGGGCTCCTGGGCCTGTCGTAAAGTAACATTCTTTACTTAACACAAGTCAGAAACTCTGTTCAGGGACTGTGTACACAAAATATGAGGCCAGTTTCCCAAGGGCTTTATTGGCTCCATAAATCAAGTTTGATTCCTTAAAAGAAAGAACATGGTTCCAGTCAAAGCCTTGGTAAAATAATCAGTTTCTCCAGTTGTGTCCTGTTACCAGTGAAAACAGATTCTTATTGTACTTATGCAAATA
This sequence comes from Theropithecus gelada, assembly GCF_003255815.1. NCBI lineage: Eukaryota > Metazoa > Chordata > Mammalia > Primates > Cercopithecidae > Theropithecus > Theropithecus gelada. The sequence goes on from NC_037681.1 coordinate 106,460,886, forward strand.
ACTGTATTGCCATAAATTAAGAGTACTCACAAATAGTTTCCAAATCCTGGAGAAATCAGATAGAGAGAAACAAATATGTTCCAAATTTTGGTCATAGGAATATACTAAATTGTTAAAAGCTGTCAATAGCTCAAAAGAAAAGTTTGAAGACTCTGAAAAACAAAACAAAGGATCAGCAATGTTTTAAGCAAAAAGCCAAAAAAATTATTTCAGTCCATACAGTTAATTCCTGTTCTGCTTTGATATTCATGAGCATTTGAGCTCTCCATGAGTCTGAAAGTTTTTCCTCTATTCTGATGTCACAATCTCCAAAGTTATCAGAAACTTGCATTCAAGAGCCCCTGTTAGAGTTTTATAGATGATTATTATTATTCATTTATTTTTAGACTAGTCTTGTTCTGTCGCACAAGATGAAGTGCAGTGGTGCAATCTTGGCTCATGGCAACCTCCACCTACCAGGTTCAAGTGATTCTACTGCTCAGCCTCCCAAGTAGCTGGGATTACAGGCACCTGCCACCACACCCAGTTAATTTTTGTATTATTAGTAGAGACAGGGTTTTGCCATGTTGGCTAGGCTGGTCTTGAACTCCTGACCTCAAGTGATATGCTCGCCTCAGCCTCCCAAAGTGCTGAGATTACAGGCATGAGCCACCATGCCCGGCCTATTACAGCTGATTATAAAACCACCTTCTAAAGAGGACCAAGCAACACAACAATTGTCTGTGGATGACAAAGTTTTAGGGAAGCCATCCAAAGACACAGTTCATAAGGAAATTTGTTACCTCTGTGGCACACAACAATTTAGCATAACAGTTATAATTATTACTGATAATATACACTAAGTTATATCAGAATTATAGGAGTTTCCCATAATTTTAGAACACATACCAATAACGTATTTATACAAATACAGCCCAAAGAAAATAATACACCATTTCATATTTAACAATATATAATTTTTATACCAAATACAATTTTTATACCAAATAAGCCAAATTATGTCATTTTTGGACATTATGGAGACTTACATTTTAAAGGATTAATCAGGTCAGAAAAAGACATAATTTATGATTTGATTTTGGAAAGTTTGTCAAATATCAAAGGTTTAAAACTTGATATCACAAAATAGGATCGCAGGTCATTGTAAAATAAGTCATTCTTTTAACCAAAGCGATAACTCAAGGATTTCAAAAAGAAGGTGAAAATATCCATTCCTTGAGAGTAGAGACTTGATTTTTCAATCAGTAAGCCCTAATAAAAACAGCATGAAGCCAATTAAATTTGTTTTTCAAAATTTTATCAACAATCTATAAAATTTTAATCTTGACCATAACTTCCATAAGCCTTTTATAACCTTTATAACCTTTTAATGCTTCAAGAAAATCTTGTTAATTTGACACAGGGGGTCATGTGCTGCTTTTGCATCAGTGTACCTTTGACATTCATGATTAATTTATAAAGAAACTTTACCTATTTTATCTTTCAAAAATCAGCTCTTACAATCTCATGCACCCACCTCTTCCACAAGAGTCCCTGGGCCTTGAGGAGTTGAATAGCTTTAATTTCTGGCCCTGTGTCTTAGGGATGCAGTTTATCCTGATTGGCATCTTCTACCAGGCCTGAAGATGAGGCTTTAATTGCTGTCAATGTTTAAGATTTGGCAGGACATAGGGCTGGGTGCAGTGGCTCACGCATGTAATCCCAGCACTTTGGGAGGCCGAGGAGGGCAGATCACGAGGTCAGGAGGTCGAGACCCTACTGCCTAACATGGTGAACCCCGTCTCTACTAAAGATACAAAAATTAGCCGGGTGTGGTGGCGGGTGCCTGTAGTCCCAGCTACTTGGCTGAGGCAGGAGAATGGCATGAACCCAGGAGGTGGAGCTTGCAGTGGGCCAAGATCACGCCACTGCACTCCAGCCTGGGTGATAGAGCGAGACTCCGTCTCAAAAAAAAAAAAAAAAAAAAAAAAGATTTGGCAGGACATGGTGTTCTTTTTTAGACCCAGGAGTTAAAACCCTGTAACTCAATGTCGCAAGGACCTTTTTTTTTTTTTTTTGAAACAGAGTCTCATTTTTGTCACCCAGGCTGGAGTGCAGTATGTGATCTTTGCTCACTGAAACCTCCACCTCCCCGGTTCAAATGATTCTCCTGCCTCAGCATCCCGAGTAGCTGGGACTACAGGTGTGTACCACCGTGTCCATCTAATTTTTGTATTTTTAGTAGAGATGGGGTTTCACTATGTTGATCAGGCTGGTCTCGAACTCCTGACCTCAGGTGACCCACCCACCTTGGCCTCCCAAAGTGCTGGGAATACAGGTGTGGGCCACCACATCCGGCCAGCACCTTAAAAGCACATACAGAAAGATACATGGATGTAATAACCTTAATTTAAAAACAAGATAATTCAGTTACTTATCTAGGGATGGGTCTCAGGCTGTAGACTGCTGTCTACCACCCTAGAAGCAGGAAAAAAACAAAAACAAAAAAACCCAGCTCATCTTCCCTGTTAGAAGTGAGCTCAAACTCCAGAAAGGAGTTACCTGCCTTCCATTGTCATCGAAATAGGAAATCTTGCCTTCCTTGTTAAAAGCAAGTAAAACTCCAAATAAAAACAGGAGTTGTACAACAAAATAAACTTTAGATCTTGTTTGTTTGTTTTGAGATGGAGTTTCACTCTCTCACCCAGGCTGGAGTGCAGTGGCGCAATCTTGGTTCACTGCAACCTCCACCTCCCGGGTTCAAGCAAGTCTCCTGCCTCAGTCTCCTGAGTAGCTGGGATTAAACAGGTGCCTGCCACCACACCTGGCTAATTTTTTATATTTTTAGTAAAGACAGAGTTTTACCATATTAGTCAGGCTGGTCTTGAACTCCTGACCTCAGGTGATCCACCTGCTTTGGCCTCCCAAATTGTTGGGATTATAGGTGTGAGCCACCGCACCCAGCCAAAGATCTTCACCAAATTTGGGGAAATCAGGGATTCTCTGGAGAGGGTGCTCTCAGACCCTCCTCAGCAAATTGTCGTATTGGTTTGAGCCATAAAATTAGCTCATGCTGGTACCAAGCACTGATAGGAGATTTGTCAAAGGTCAGGGACATCTCCACTCAGAATCCATCCATAGTTACCAAAATGTGAACCTTGAAAATCTGAGACAGGTCTCAGTTAATTTAGAAAGTTTATTTTTCCAAGGTTGAGAATGCACGGCTGTGACACAGCCTCAGGAGGTGCTGATGACATGTGCCTAAGGTCATCAGAGCACAGCTTAGTTTTACAGTTTTAGGAAGATGTGAGACATCAATTAACACTGTAAAATGAGCATTGGTTCCTCCGGAAAGGTGGGAGGACTGGAAGCAAAAGTGGGATGAACCGGAAGCAGGGAGGGGGTTTCCAGGTCATAGGTAGATAAGAGACAAATGTTGTGTTCTTTTGAGCATCTGATTAGCCTTTCCAAAGGAGACAATCGGATATGCATTTATCTCAGTGAGCAGAGGGGTGACTTTGAATAGAATGGGAAGCAGGTTTACACTAAGCAGTTTCCAGCTTGACATTTCCCTTTAGCTTAGTGATTTGGGGAACCCAAGGTATTTTCTTTTCACAACAGAAACTTCAGCTGGTTCACTGGGAAAATTAGAGACAATGTACAAAAGTAGCAAGCACAGCTGTGATGTTGCTGTTTCAACTCTTTGCCCTCCCTGAGGAAATCCCTTGCACAGGGGTACGTCCCTTGGCCCTGAAAGAGAAGAGTTAGCCTTCACGTGTCCAAGAGGAGGAGATGGACCTCCATGAATCATGTGAGCCACAGACTTACCAACAGGCCAGAGCTCCTCTGTCTCTGTCTGGACCTGCCCTCTGGTGTTGGGTTTTATAGTTTTCTCAAGTAGCAAAAGGTGGCAATCCCTCCATCTTATTTTTATTTTTATTTTTTGAGACAGATTCTCACCCTGTCACCCAGGCTGGAATGCAGGGGCACAATCACAGCTCACAGCAACTTCGACCTCTCAGGCTCAAGCAGTCCTCCCACCTCAGCCGCCCAAGTAGCTGGGACTACAGGTGTGTGGTACCATGCCCAGCTAATTTTATTTTTTAATAGTCTCTCCATTTTAGAAAACAAATTTGACCTGTTTCCTGCCATCTGTCTATCCCATATTCATGGGACCTAAGATTCATTCATTCACTGAATGAAGATTTTTTTCAACATCCCTTGGTGCTAGTTACTCTTCTTGGTGCTTGGGATACATTAGTAAATAAAACAAAGATTCTTCCAGCAGAGATGACCGTAAGCTCAGTATAGCAATACATTATAGAGTGCTCTAGAAGGTAATAAGTACTAAGGAAAAAATAAATCGGATAGAGCTGACAGAATGTGGAGAGGTGGTTATAGTATTTTTATAGAGTGGTCAGGGTAGCTGTCATGAGAGGGTGAGACTTAAACCAAACCTTGGAGGTGGGAATGTTAGCCAAGCTGATATCTGGGAGAAGAAAACACCAGGCAGAGGGATTAGCTAGAACTAAGGACTCAAGAAAGGAATGTGTCTAGCATAGGTAATGAGTAGTAGGGAAGCCACCTGGAGTGGAAAGAACATAGGAGGGGCAGTAGGAGAGGCAGTCATAGAGGTGATGGGCCGGAGGGTGCAGGGCCTAGCAGGCTATGAAAAGGACTCTAGACTCTAGGTTTTATGCTGGGTAAAATGAGGAGCCACTGCAGGGCTTTGAGCAGCAGAGTGACACAATCCAACTTACTTTTTTTTTTTTTTTTTTTCAATGGATCCTACCAACTGCTAAGTTAAGAATAATTTCCAGTGAGGGCTTTTGTAGTGTTAGAGATGATACTGGTTTGGACCAGCATTATTTTCAGAGATGTTGGTGCAAAGTGGTCAGATTCTGGATGTAGAATGTCGTGTATATGGGCTTAAGAGAGTAGAGCCAGCAGGTTTTTCTAATGGACTGGATGTGAGTTTAAGAAAAAAAAGGGCTGGGTGTGGTGGCCCACGCCTGTAATCCCAGCATTTGGGGCAGAGGCAGGAGGATCACTTGAACCCAGGAGTTTCAGGCCAACCTGGGCAACAGTGGGACAGAGGGAGACCCTGTATCAAAAAAAACACAAACAGGCCAGGCGCAGTGGCTCACTCCTGTAATCCCAGCACTTCGGGAGGCCAAGGTGGGTGGATCACAAGGTCAAGAGATCAAGACCATCCTGGCCAATGTGGTGAAACTCTGTCTCAACTAAAAATACAAAAATTAGCCTGGCGTGGTGGCATGTGCCTGTAATCTCAGTTGCTCAGGAGGCTGAGGCAGGAGAATCGCTTGAACTCAGGAGGCAGAGATTGCAGTGAGCCGGTATTATGCCACTGCACTCCAACCTGGCAACAGAGCAAGACTCCGTCTCAAAAAAAAAAACAAAAAACCACAAAGAAACACTTTAGCTTCCTCTCTTATAACATGTGAAAATAATTTCAACCTCATAGAGGTGTCCCAAGTTGTGGATAAACAATGTAAAGTGCCAGGCACATTAGGCACTATCTTGTGTTTTTTAAATCAGTTGAATACATATCTGCTTACACACACACACACACATTCACACACCCACACACACACTCACAAGCATCAGTAAGGTGGATCCGTTCTTGAATCTGAAACTTTTTCTATGCAAAACAAATACTCATACAGTTCCTAAATCAGTTGAATACATATCTGCTTACACACACACACACATTCACACACACACACACACACACACAAGCATCAGTAAGGTGGATCCGTTCTTGAATCTGAAACTTTTTCTATGCAAAACAAATACTCATACAGTTCCTGCCACCCAAGCAGTTTTTCATTTCTAACTTGTACTGAATAGCTCTATCTTTTTAGAAGAAACACCCATTAAATCTCAAGGCTTCCCATATGCCTGTCTATTCCGGGACACATTGAAGGGGACCAGAGTGGGCCTTCGTGAGTATCTGGTCTGGAGATATACTGGGACCTCACAAACTGAGGAAGTAGGCATATTCTCTGGTCTTCATGATTCAGGAAGGGAATATCTGGGTCAAGTTTGAGGACTGTGGTTGTTAGCTTATGAAACGGTGTGGTCTCTTGCAGGGACATTGCTTTGTTATATCAGATGCCCAGAGATTGAGGAGTATCTTAGCTATCACTGGTCCAGCCCTCTCATTTTAGAGGTAAGAAAACAGAGACCAGACAGGGGAAATGGCTTCCCCAGAATCCTCCAGCTGAGATCAGTCTCGAAGTCTCAGAGATCAGTCATCTCTGACCTCAGTTCTCCTTCTTGTGGCTTATGAAGGCTCTCTTGTAAGACCTGCCTGCAGAAATATGGAAACCATGGTAGAAACCACGGTATATTGCCGGCTCAGAATCCCCCATTTGTTTTCAAAGAAGGGCTTGAATGAGGTGAGGGAGCAAGTCACTCAGATGTCAGGGAAGAGCGTCCAGGCAGAGGGAACAGCAAGATGAGAGAGGATATCCTGCGTACTTCAGTCTTCACACACCTAGACTGGCCACTCTCACCTGTCTGTTTCTTATCCCTTCGCCTGCTGGCCTTTGAGGAATTCATCAGAGACTTTTATTTACTCCATGTCAGACAATAAGAAACAATAGCAGGCCGGGTGCAGTGGCTCACCCCTGTTATCCCAGCACTTTGGGAGGCTGAGGCAGGTGGATCATGAGGTCAGGAGTTCAAGACCAACCTGACCAACATGGTGAAACCCCGTCTCTACTAAAAATACCAAAGTTAGCTGGGCGTGGAGGTGCATGCCTGTAATCCCAGCTACTTGGGAGGCTGGGGCAGGAGAATCGCTTGAACCCCGGAGGCAGAGGTTGCAGTGAGCAGAGATCACGCCACAGCACTGTGACCTGGGCGACAGGGCGAGACTCCGTCTCAAAAAAAAAAAAAAAAAGAAAAAGAAGCAATAGCAGTAAAGTCAACAATAATGTATCATATACTTAAAAATTTGTTAAGAGGGCTGGGCCCAGTGGCTCACGCCTGTAATCCCAGCACTTCGGGAGGCCAAGGCAGACAGATCATCTGAGGTCAGGAGTTAGAGACCAGCCTGGCCAACATGGTGAAACCCCATCTCTACTAAGAATACAAAAATTAGGCAGGTGTGGTGGCACATGCCTAAAATCCCAGCTACTCCAGGCTGAGGCAGGAGAATCATTTGAACCCAGGAGGCAGAGGTTGCAGTGAGCCAAGATCACTCCACTGCACTCCAGCCTGGGCAACAGAGCCAGACTCTGTCTCGAAAAAAAAGATTTTGTTAAGAGGTTAGAGCTGGCTGAGTGCGGTGGCCCACGCCTGTAATCTCAGCACTTTGGGAGGCCGAGGCGGGTGGATCACCTGAGGTCAGGAATTCAAGACCAGCCTGACCAACATGGTGAAACCCTGTCTCTACTAAAAATATAAAAATTAGCTGGGCATGGTGGCAGGCACCTGTAATCCCAGTTACTCGGGAGGCTGAGGCAGAAGAATAGCTTGAACCCAGGAGGCAGAGGTTGCAGTGAGCTGAGATCATGCCACTGCGCTCCAGCCAGGGCAGCAGAGCAAGACTCTGTCTCATAAATAAATAAATAAATAGATAAATAAATAAAATTTAACTTGACCAGCAACACTCATGAATCTTGAAAACAGAGTTTTCCAGGAGAGAGTCTATAAGATCAGAATACCAGCTGGGGGATATAGCCCTGCCAGCAGCCAGTCTCGTGCTCTCCTAAGGAGAGAGTTGAAGTTTTAGGTAGCCATGGGACAACCTGTTAAAGGAGAATTGTCCAAAATTGCAAACGCTAGGGGGACTCCCAGACTCCCAGACTCCCATCCATCCCAGTGGTATGGAAGTGCTTCAGCCACGCTGTCCTAAGAGTAGCGCTACAGCACAGTTGCACTGAGAGAGGCACCATGCATCAGGTTCCTTGCTGGCAGGCCAGGAAGCACTTTATAATGATGCTTACTGGCTGGGCACGGTGGCTCACGCCTATAATCCTAGTACTTTGGGAGGCTAAGGTAGGCGGATCACTTGAGGTCAGGAGTTTGAGACCAGCATGGGCAACATGGCGAAACCCTGTCTCTAATAAAAATACAAAAGTTTGGCTGGGTTGCTGGCGCATGCCTGTAAACCCAGCTACTCCGGAGGCTGAGGCATGAGAATCCCTTGAACTGGGAAGCGGAAGTTGCAGTGAGCCGAGTTCACACCACTGCACTCCAGCCTAGGTGACAGAGTGGGACTCCGTCTCAAAAAACACACACACACACACAAAAATAATGCTTACTTACAGACAACAATTTGTATAGTTTTCCAAGCAGTTTCCATCACTCCATTCCATCAACACGCCCATCCTGTGAGAGAGGTAGGGCAGAGATGAGCCTCATCAATCTCCCCTTGCAGCAGAGGAATGTGCGGGTAAGAGAGTGCAAATGTTTCTGAACAAAGCCATAGCTCGTGAGTGGTGAAGCTGGGCCTAGCCCTGTCTCCTGGCCTGGCGGTGGCGGTGGGCTCTGTACAGCATTGATTCCCAGCCAGCAGCACACCCTGAAGGGTCACATAGCAGTGGGAGTGCAGATGCTTAGACTTTCCCCATCAGAACCACTCAATTGGAATCTTCAGGGTTGGGGCCAGGTCAGCAGCAGCCACAAAAGATGCTCTGGTCTTCCTGCTTCAGCAGACAAAGGTTTCTAAGCCCAAATGTGAGGCATGAGGATAAATGAAATTGTAAATGGAAGCACAAAAATGTCCAGGTCTGAGTTCCTCTGTTGTGTTTTAGTCAGTTTCCTAATCACAGCCTCAGTGCAGTATTTTAGCTCTAAACAATGCTTCTTAGGTCTGAGGGAGCTTCTGAAGGAAAGGAGACATGTAGATCTGAAATCCAATTTTTTACTGTTTTTTGATAAGTAGGCTTTTTTTTTTTTTTGAGTTGGAGGCTCACTCTGTCACCAGGCTGGAGTGCAGTGGCATGATCTCAGCTCACTGCAACCTCCGCCTCCTGAGTTCAAGCGATTCTTCTGCCTCAGCCTCCCAAGTAGCTGGGATTACAAGTGCCCACCACTACACCTAGCTAACTTTTGTGTTTTTAGGAGAGATGGGGTTTCACCATGTTGGCCAGGTTAGTCTTGAACTCCTGACCTCAAGTGATGCGCCCACCTCAGCCTCCCAGATTGCTGGGATTACAGGGGTGAGCCACCATGCCTGGCCAATAAGTGGGCTTTTTAAGAATGTTCCCGAGGCCGGGCGCGGTGGCTCACGCCTGTAATCCCAGCACTTTGGGAGGCCGAGGCGGGCGGATCACGAGGTCAGGAGATCGAGACCATCCTGGCTAACATGGTGAAACCCCGTCTCTACTAAAAATGCAAAAAATTAGCCGGGCGAAGCGGCGGGCGCCTGTAGTCCCAGCTACTCGGGAGGCTGAGGCAGGAGAATGGCGTGAACCCGGGAGGCGGAGCTTGCAGTGAGCCGAGATCGCGCCACTGCACTCCAGCCTGGGCGACTAAGCGAGACTCTGTCTCAAAAAAAAAAAAAAAAAAAAAAAGAATGTTCCCGGGCTGGGTGTAGTGGCTCACACCCGTAATCCCAGCACTTTGGGAGGCCAAGGCAGGCAGATCACCTGAGGTCGGGAGTTTGAGACCAGCCTAATCAACAGATCAACATGGAGAAACCTCGCCTCTACTAAAAATACAAAATTAGCCAAGCATAGTGGCACATGCCTGTAATTCCAGCTACTCGGGAGGCTGAGACAGGAGAATTGCTTGAACCTGGGAGGCAGAGGTTGTGGTGAACTGAGATCGCGCCATTGCACTCCAGCCTGAGTAACAAGAGTGAAAAACTCTGTCTTAAAAAAAAAAAAAAAAAATTTTCCTGAGAATGGATGAACATTAAGTCCAGGTCCTCTGTTAATAATGTTGTTACTATACTGTTCTTCTCATATTTATTTTTAGATTGAAAAAAATCAAGGGAAGGGATGATATTATACAAGTATATATGATCATTAAATAGGCAATACGTGAAGGTACAGAGGTGTACATGAAGGTCAGCACCAATGCTGTTCTCAGCTACCCATGTTGAGGCAAGGATAATAATGATGAACATTTGTTAATACCTACTTGGGCCAGGTGCTGTGCCTAGTATTTTGCACATGTGATCTTAAGTAATGCTTACAGCAACTCTGTGAGATGGGTAGTGGGATAAAATGTTAACTGTTGACAAAATCTATCTCATAAGGCCAGGTGCTGTGGCTCATGCCTGTAGTCCCAGCACTTTGGGAGGCCGAGGCAGGCAGATCACTTGAGGTCAGGAGTTTGAGACCAGCTTGGCCCACATGGTGAAACCCTGTCTGTACTGAAAATACAAAGTTAGCCAGGCGTGGTGGCACGTGCCTATAGTCCCAGCTATTTGGGAGGCTGAGGTAGGAGAATCCCTTGAGCCCAGGAGACAGAGGTTGCAGTGAACCGAGATCACACCACTGCACTGCACTCCAGCCTGGGCTACAGAGCAAGACTCCATCTCAAAAAAAAAAAAAGAAAAGAAAAAATCTGTCTCATGGAGTTGTTGTAATGATTAGTGACTTGACTCCACCCAGTGTGGCACTAACACTGGATTTCCAAGACCACCCACAGGTTCAGTGATTCCTAAGAGACTCAAGGGACTCTACTTATAGTTATACGTAACAGTTCTGGTTTAGTACAATGGAAGCAAATCAGCAAAGGGAAGAAGTGCATGGGACAAAGTCCGTAGGAAACCAGGTGCCAATGTCCAAGAGGCCTCTCCCAGTGGAATCACACAGAATGCACTTCATTCTTCCACTGCCAAATTGTGCAACACGTGTAAAATGTCACCAATCAGGGAAGCTCATTAGAGGTACCCTGTACTCAAGGTTTTCACCATGACATGCTGGTCATGTAGGCATCCTCTGCCTAGCACATACCAAAATTCTAGAATCATAGAGGGAAAGCTGGTGTTCTGCATAAAGTATCTTTTTTGTGTGTGCTTTTTTGAAAAAAAAATTTGTTTTTGTAGAGACAGGATCTCACCATGTTGCCCAGGCTGGTCTTGAACTCCTAGACTCAAGTGATCCTTCCGCCTGTAATCCCAAAGTGCTGGATTGTGAGCCCTGGGCCCAGCCAGCAAAAACTATCTTGTTTGCCTGAGCAGTTGAGGAACAATGTTAGGAAATGATGGGAACCATCTCAAAATCCAAGTTCTCAGCTGTCAGCCATGGCCTGATCTAAGAATTTTCTAAGGCTCAGGCTCTAAGGAGTCTCAGGCCTGCTGTGTTAACTTTTTTCTGCACAGCACTCAAAGTTTATTACCTTTTTGATTTTGAGAGATGGGAAGGCTGAGTTTCACAGAGGTTGGGTGGCCTTCTCAAGGACACACAGCTACCAGGTAGCCAGGCCAAGATCTGGAATTCGGGTGTCATGGAAGACCCTGAGAAAAATCTCAGTGGAGCCAGAAGACCTTCTGCAGTTCAGCACTGTCCAGAACTTTCTGCAGTGACAGAAGTGGTCTAGATACTGGAAATGCACCATCCAGTACAGCAGCCACTAAGCACACATGACTACTGAGCGCTAGAAATGTGGCTAGTACCACTAAGGAGCCAAATTTGTGTTTGTTTTTAATGTTTAATTCATTTAAATAGCTGCATGCAGCTGGTCGCCACCATACTGGGCAGTACAGTTCTATACTATAATGTAATGGATTTTTCTTCAATTGGGAAGCAGGTGGGATAAATAGATCTTGGTTCTTGTTCTGTACTAAGGAATGCAGTGGTCTATGTGTTCCTCTCACTGGGCGCCCTTGTGTATGTGCAACAGGGGAAAATAACATGTCATGTCTGCAAGTTCCCTGAAAAAAAAAAAAGGCCCTTTCCATTCAGCGATTATGCGAGCTTGGTTTCATTGTTATTAAAGAAAGGAGCTTGCCTGACTAAACATAGAGCATTAAAGCTGCCCCCATAGGGGATTCTGAGGCCTGTCCTGGTGAAGCTCCCTTGCTGGACTCAGGCTGCCTCCTCTCGGCTTCTGACCTGCACAGCCGGTTCTCAGGCCTCTGTGTTATCAGGAAACGGGGTGTGCCGGCAAGTCAGGATGACCTTCTACCCATGTGCATCTTCTCTGTCTGCCTTAGTATGAGGCGCTCATGAGCAGCCAGACAACCAGAAGCCCAGAGAAGGGGAGAAGAGACTTTAAGAACCTGCAGGGCTAGTTAGAGCACTGAACTTCTCTTCTGTCTTCATGCTGACGCCAGGAGGTGATGTGGGCCCAGGGGGTGGGTCTGTTGCAGGCCAAGGAGAGCTCATGGATGATGAAGAGGCTGGAGAGCTAGCATGGGGGTTATAAACACCAGCTCTGGAGCAAATAACCTCAGTTGGTATCCTGGTTCCCATGCCTTAGGAAAGTTACTTAAGGTCACTGAGCCTTAGTTCCTCATCTGTAAGATGGGAAGAAGATTATTGGGAAAATTAAGTGGGAGTAATAATAATATCAGCTGTTGCCTCTGGGGCTGTGCTTGCCTGCGAGCCACACCAGGCTGCAGATGACAGGAAACACAGTGAGAGCTGGAGTTGCTGCTGACTGGGCGCCCCCTCCATTCCAGCAATTCCCTTTCTGTTTGATGTCCGTGAACATCACCCACATCGCCATCCAGGCCTTGAGAGAGGAGTGTCTCTCCAGGTGAGTCTCCAAACACCAGCTGGTTAGAGTGACCCAGCAAAGCCTGGTTCATCCCCACTCTGGCTTCATTTTTCCCAGCTCTACTCCACCTGCCGGCTCCTGGAGGGCCTGGACAAAGTCCCCATGCACCAGTCTCCCCAGGACATCTCTCCTCCCACCCGTGGCTTTAGATGTCAGGCTCCTGGGGAATGGTGGGGGCATCCTGGGTTTGGGCTGGCTCCCTGGGGAAATGGGGAGGGCGGGTGGGAGGGCACCCAGGTCTCAGCCTTCATCCACTGCTGAGCAGGTCACCCCACCTTCTTCCTGCAGAGAGTGTAATCGGCAGCAGAAGGTCATCCCCGTGGTGAACAGCTTCTATGCCGCCACATTCCTCCACCTTGCACATGTCTGGAGGACACAGCGGAAGACCATCTCAGACTCCAGTTTTGTCCTCAAAGGTGTGCTCTTTCTTCTGGGGAGGCCTAGGCTCCTGAATGCACAGTGTCCCGGGTTCAGAGAGTCCAAGGTGGTTGCTAGACTGGTTTTGGCTGCAGTTCTTCCCCATCCACACTTTCTCAAATTCCAGCTTACCAAAATCTCCATCACCCACGCCCTGGAGCCTGCTAGTTCTCCTTTCTCTGCCCTGACTGTTGCCCCTTTCTGGCCTTATACTTATGACGAGCATATATTCTGATCAAAAATTGGGAGTTGGGGTCCAATAGTTGGACTATTCAAAGTTGCAATTGTCTGGACAAGGTAGAGTGTGTGGTCCCTGTGTCTGTATCTGGCTCCCCGGGCTACCTCTCTGGTGATCTCTCCATCTGAGGCTCCTTCACCTTTCTCTCCATGGGATAGGGGTTGGGGGTGCTCCCTAGAGCTGCTAGGCTTGAGGCCCTGACTATTGTGTCACCGAGGCCCCCCTCAAGCCTTCTGCTCCCCAATTCTCTCTGTTGCAGACTTGGAAGTATTGGCCAAGAAGAGCCCACGGCGGCTGCTGAAGACCCTGGAGCTGTACTTGGCCAGAGTGTCAAAGGGACAGGCCTCCTTGTTGGGGGCACAGAAGTGCTGTGGGCCGGAAGCCCCTCCCTTCAAAGATCTCACCTTCACAGGCAAGAGTGATCTGCAGCCTCACTCATCCTAAGGCGTATGGCTGATCTGAACTCCGAGATGGATGGAGGTTTAAAGGCTGAGCTGCAGGGGCTTTCACAGGGTCAGTGGAAACCATGTCAGGAGGCTGGCCGGGCCGCACCCCTTGCTGTCTCCGCAGACGGGATATAGGAAGCTCCTGGGCTTAGCTGTGGAAAACCAGGTACCCTCACTGGGATGGGACATGAGGGGCAGCTAGACTTCACCCCCTCCCTGCAGACCTGCCTCCAAAGCAAGGAGAATTCTGCCTTAATCTGTGGGGCTCCAGTCTCCAAGGTTGAGTTCCAGTGTATCCCACCGGGAGTGAATGGATCATGAGGTGGGATGGCCCCATCTGGATGTTCTGCAGATCCACACATGGAAGGAGATTCCCAAGTAGAGGCAGCCAGAATTCTAACTCCCTGGCAGCGGCGGGGCTTCCAGGCGCTGGTGTCTGTGTTGTTAGAACTCAGAGGAAGAGGGCAGGGGCAGCACCCGATGGGGCAGCATGATCCAAGCAAGGGGCCTGAGTCCTCAGTGGGGCTGGGGCACGGAGGTACCTCACCAGGTGGGTGTCAGGCCCCCTCTAGAGTTTCTGGCCATTCACTTACCACTCTGTTCTCCCCCTGACCCCCGCTCCATTGTTTATAATGGGAAAATGGACATTTGGCTAGGTGTCTCTCATGGCTGCTCCATCCTAGCCCCGACAAGCTGGGGCTTTCTCGTGTAGAGGCTGTGCCCGCCCCATGATGGGTTTCGGGCCTAATTGAGGGAAGGAGGAAATTCATACCAGCAGTTTTCAAATAAAGGAATTGTTCCAATTAAGCATCTTAGTGTTTTTTTCCAAGACAAGTCTTGCACCATCCTGTGGTCCTGTTGTTCCAGGACCTGGTTAGAGCCAGGCACACCCAAGGTGAAGGCATAGGTAGGTTCCAGCCTGGTCATGGGCTCCAGGAGACAGAAGGTTGCCGTGCTACAGCCAAACCCTGCTGAGTTCATAGGATGTCCATCCTCTGCTATACTTACAAGTCCAAAGACTCCTTGCAGGGTCTAGCCAGTGGACGAGGTAGCCCAGTTCTTGTTCAGATTGACTGGTATAAGGCATCCGCACAGCATTTTTCCTGCATCTGCTTCTAGGAAAGGCCAGCACTGTTGGTTCCTTCCCGAAAGAGCCTCCAGGCCAGGGTACCTGAGCTGGGGAGTGGGGGGCAGGTGAGAGCCCCGCTATGCTGCCTTCTGTCCTCTGGACTCCCTCAAGTGGAATGCTATGAAAGCCCACTATCTAGCCCCGCAGGCCTCTTTAAGTCTGACCTACTGCAGGGGGGAAGCATCACAGAGGTGGGGAAGAGAGGTGGCCACCCAGGCATGGAGGGGAACTCCTGACTGCTGTCAGCAGAATGCCTCAAGGGTGGGGCTGGTAACAAACCAACCCTATAGTTTGCCTTGTGTTGTCTGCCGGACCTGAACTAACCCTTTCATTCACAATACTTCCAGTCTGGTCCTCAGCTAACCAGCAAAGATGGCAGGGAGATTGCTGGGCATGGCATGGCAGGAGCTGGAACGCAGGGGAGGAAAGCTGCAGCTCGGCCTCCACTTTGGAGCATCAGGTTGGGTGATTCTTCCGTCTGCAGGGTCCTTTCTTCCCACCTCCCACCTGTTTAGTGCCCCCCAGATGACAGAGTACTCACAGCTTCAGACCCTGGAACATTAGCAATGATGTAGTCTGATAATATTAAATTTACAGTTCTGTTAACGAACTGGTGGTGAGAGGTACCTGAACCCTCTGAAAGTAGATGCAAAAATCTCTTTTTTTTTTTTTTTTTAAACAGGATCTCACTCTGTCACCCAGGCTGGAGAGCAGTGGCGTGATCTCGGCTCACTGCAACCTCCACCTCCCAGGCTCAAACCATCCTCCCACTTCAGCCTCCTGAGTAGCTGGGACTACAGGTGTGTGCCACCATGCCCAGCTAATTTTTGTATTTTTGGGAGAGATGGGGTTTCACCATGTTCCCCACGCTGGTCTCAAACCCCAGAGCTCAGGCATTGTGCCTGCCTCTGCCTCCCAAAATGCTGAGATTACAGGTATGAGCCACCATGTCCAGCCACAAAAATCTTAATCTGTGTATATTTATAGGGAAAGGGCCTAGGCCTTTCATAGGAGGATTAAAATACTCCCTACCGCTACAAAGGTTGTCGGAACCACTAATGTAGTGCAACCTTTATTCTCTCCCCTTTAAAAAACCATCCCTGGCACCTGCTCTTTATGTAGACCGTCAAGTAGGGCTGAGAAGTCTGCGGAGAAGATAGGGAGGCAGATGCACAGAGGAGCTCATTTCCTTTTTACTTTTATTTTTTGAGTCAGAGTCTCTGTCACCCAGGCTGGAGTGCACTTGTACAATCTCGGCTCACTGCAACCTCCACCTCCCGGGTTCAAGCAATTCTCCTGCCTCAGCCTCCCAAGTAGCTGAGATTACAGGCATGCACAACCATGCCTGGCTAATTTTTTTTGTATTTTTAGTAGAGATGGGGTTTCCATGTTGGCCAGACTGGTCTCAAACTCCTGATCACAAATGATCTGCCCGTCTCGCCCTTCCAAACTGCTGGTGTTATAGGCATGAGCCACCGCACCCGGCCGGGGTATCTATGGTTCTTGGCACAAAATCAGCAAGTTCAACTTGCCGATTGATCAGAATTTTTGTTTTGGGATGAAAGAATCCAATTTCTAGAGCTTGGAAGCCACATTGCCCAGAGGACCTGGGGGTGAGGGTGAGTCAGGGTGGTTGCAGCCTTGCCAAGCCTCATGGCCTCTGGTCCAAGCTGACACAGGCTCACTCACACCCTGCTCTTGGCCCCCGGGCATGCTTTCTCAGATGGGACCTCTTTTTGGCTACTGCATTCTCCCTGCTATTCAGCTCTCTAGCCTCTGACATCCAACC
This sequence comes from Theropithecus gelada, assembly GCF_003255815.1. Taxonomy (NCBI): domain Eukaryota; kingdom Metazoa; phylum Chordata; class Mammalia; order Primates; family Cercopithecidae; genus Theropithecus; species Theropithecus gelada. The sequence continues at coordinate 106,477,592 of NC_037681.1, forward strand.
ACCACTTCATTACACAAGAGAATGAACCAAGGTCTAGCAAAGGAAAGTAACTTGCCTAGGATCACAGAGGCAGGGTAAGAACCAGACTGAAGACTGTCCATGCTAGCCTGGTGCTTTTCGCACAGCCCTGCAGTGGCCCTGGGCTCACCAGCCAAACATGCAGTGCAATGTGCCTACGAAGTAATAAGCCAGGCTTGGTACAGTTGTGAAAAGCTATCCTCTCTTGCTCAGCGAGCATATGTCACTTGAAGCTGCCTGGCAGTGCTTTATTAGGGCATCTGAGGAAATACTGGCTTAAATGGAGCTGCATCCCAAGCCCATCACCACAACCTTCTCCCTGTTGGGAATGTGAGACTGAACTGAACCCCCGGATGAAAGTGATCCTGAGGCCTGGCACTGTACCACCTCCTTATTGGGTTCACAGCAGTCCCTGCAGGCCTGGCTGGGACTCCTCAGTCATGCAAAGCTGCTCTGGTGCCTCCAAGGCTGTGCAGTTGTCATCTGTGTGTTACTCCACCCCCAGCATGGGGATGAACCCAGGTGAATAGGTGGGTGACAGAATGAGCCCAGGTCAGGCGGTGCAGGAAAAGAGCTGGGAAAGCACTTGTCTTCTTTATTGAACACCTGCAGGGGGCACCTCTGCACTGACCAGGCAGCCAGAGAAGCAAGTAGGCAGGCGGTGGGGGGCAGAGAAGCATGGGGCAGGAAGACGCCCACCCTCATTTCCAGTCCTTGAAAAATTGCTTGAAGATGGGACTCTCACGGCCCTGGGGCAGAATCTCCACCTGCAGGGACAGCGGGGGAGAAGTCTGGTTCACAAAGTTGCACGTCTGCCTCAGCCCGGGAGGACAGGACGGGGCCAGAGCCAGGGAGGAGGGTGTGGGCGCCCGGCCTGAGTCCTTGTGCAGTCCAGGCCAGGAAAGCTCCCCTGGATGAGCCACAAGATGAGAACCAAGGTTTCAGGGACGCAGACTGAAGCAACAGACTGCTTCAGGGACGTGGATGCACAGTTCAATAAACGCCACCAACTGTAGGTGAGCCCTGTCAGCTCCCCGCGGGATTACTTGTGGACACTGTGCTGTGGCTGGAGGGGTGGCACCAGCCAGGGGCAATCGCCCAGAGGAGGAGCACCCAGTTCTCTGTGTGCCCAGGGGAGTGCTGCCCAACATCCTCTTTGAAAATAATAAGTATTTTGACATTTTGAAGGATTGAGATGGGCTTTCCCACTGGATGGGTCTAAGAGGGAGGCCTGGTTGTTCCTGACAGTGCCCGAGGCGCTCTTGCCCTTCCTGGCCAATTTGAGGGGTCAGGGGCCACAGGAAGAGCCCTAGGAGGAGGGCTGGGGGCATGGGCATCTCCTCACCTGAGTGTTCAGGGCGTACTGCATGCGCGAGATGAAGCCCTCGGCCACTTGCAGGGCCGCCTGCCGCTCCTTCTCATTCGCTTTTCGCCCTGGATCATGGGAAGGAGATTTTAAAAAAGAGCAGGGACCCTCTTTAGCCCCCATCCCATTTTTCTTGAGGAAATTTAAGGGAGTCCACAGAAGAGCCAGCAATTTTTACAATAAATAGACCAGGGGTCTCAAGAATGCTGAGGGGCTCTTTGGAGATGTGGAGTCAGTCCCTTAAGAATTTTCCTACACTGGTAGCACCAAGGTAGATGAAAACCCCTCTTCTGCCCGGGTCTGATCATGCAAACCTGTTCTGACCTGGGCCCCTTGAATATTTCAGGGAGAGGAACAGGTGTTCACCCTAGCATCAGACTGTGAGGTTACAGGTCTCCTTTTCCCCCAGGACCCCTCACCTCTTGAGTTCATCAAGCCTTTTCTGAAAAACTAAATAAGACAAAGGGTACAATTTATTATAGAGGTGAACTTACTCCCATAATGCCGGCAGGGCTACACTGGCCTAACGGTTATGCTAACTAAGTGCTTACAAAAATGAAGACCCCACATAATCCAGTCATTTCTGCTGGCAGTCCTGAGAACTCAAACTGCTCATTCCAGGCTTTTTTATTTTTATTTTTTCTGAGACACAGTCTCGTTCTGTCGCCCAGGCTGGAGTGCAGCGGCACCATCACAGCTCACTACAGTCTCAACCTCCCAGGCTCAAGCAATCCGCCCACCACAGCCTCCCGTGTAGCTGGGACCACAGGTGCACGCCACCACACTCAGCTAATTTTTGTTTTTTTGTAGAGAAGTGATATTTTGCCACATTGCCCAGGCTGCCACACATTTTTCCAAGGAAATGATGCCGAAACGATGCCATGATGTGGCTGTCTCTCTAGGCAGGCTATAAAATGCCATGAACTACAATGTATCTGAAATTAATATGCTGGATTCCTTCCTCTGTCAGCTGACCAGCTGCCCCCCTACCCATGAGATCCTTCTCTTCCTGGCCTCCCAAGTCTCCTGTTTCTCCTCTGGTTTCTCTTCCCATAGTGGTTGGGTTCCTTGCTCTGGTTTACACATGCTTCTGTGGGCCTCTGGGAACCCCCTCTGCTTGGCATTGGTTCTATGGGATATGTACCCTCTGGCAGTAGAGAAAAGGCAGCCCTGCAGCGCACGCATGCCTCTCTCTTCCCACTTTTGCTGCTCCCAGCTCCTTCCTTTCACCTCTATCTCTGCTGAGTTTCAGAAGCAATACTATGAAATGCCTGGTAGCAGCTATCTGTAGATACCCACCTACTTGTCTGCCTTCCTGACCAGGCTAGGGTCTCGCATTTTCTCTGCCTTGGTTGACCCCACAACTGGGTGTTGAGCAAATGCTATTGCTGAAAATTCTCAGACCCTAGATAGAGACTCAGAACAAGTTTGTTTCATTTTCAGTCAAACCAAGTAGAACAGGCTCTGCCCAACAGTGTTTCTATTTCCAGAAGATAGAATCTCTTGGAAAAACAAGTTCTACAGGTTCACCACTCACTGCATAAAATGATGTTTAATTTGTCTAAAATTCATTTCTGTCAAACCTTGAGGCAGAATCCCAGGATCAGGGATCCCAGAAGCCCCGAAAGTCTAGAGCTTGGCTAGGGCAGTGGTTCTCAAAGTGTGGTCCCTGGCGCCAGCGGCACAGACGTAACCCGGAAACTTGTTAGAGATGCCCGTTCTGCCCCACTCCAGACCTAATGAGTCAGAATCCCTGGGGATGGAGCCCAGCCATCTAAACAGGCCCTGAAGTGATTCTGAGGCTTGCTGAAGTTTCAGAGTCATCGTCTAGAATTTAGGAGGTGGGAACAGCAAAGAGAAAATGGCGAGGCAGTGGCTCATGTCTGTAATCCCAGCACTTTGGGAGGCCGAGGCAGGCGGATTACTTGAGGTCAGAAGTTTGAGACCAGCCTGGTGGTGAAACCCCACCTCTACTAAAAATACAAAAATTAGCCAGGCATGGTGGCGGGCACCTGTAGTCCCAGCTACTCGGGAGGCTAAGGCAGGAGAATTGCTTGAACCCAGGAGGCGGAGATTGCAGTGAGCTGAGATCGTGCCACTGCACTCCAGCCTGGGTGACAGAGCGAGACTCCGTTTCAAAAAAAAAAAAAAAGAAAACAGTGATGCCTGTGCCATGGCTCACGCCTGTAATCCCAGCACTTTGGGAGGCCAAGGTGAGATCACTGGAGCCCGAGAGTTTGATACCATCCTGGGCAACACAGAGAGACCCCATCTCTATCTTTAAAAAACATTTTTTAAAGAGAGAGAAAATGGCTAGCCAGAAGCATGTAGGCTCCCTGAGGCTGTCTTTTACAAGCAGCTGGACAGGCTGAGCCCTGCAAAGGGAAGCCTGCCCAGGTCAGAGAAGCTACAGGCATCTCAGGCTGTTACAGAGGAGCCACGTACCCTTCCAGATATAGATCTTGCCACAAAGCCCGTTGTCCAGCACGAAGCAGTCATCAGATATCAGCAGTTCAAGGGCAAAGGGGCTGGAGTCGGCCACCTTGGTCAGGTTCATCTGTCCAGTGGCATCAGAGACCTGGGGAAGACGGACAGTGCCTGATCTCACCCCCCACACACCAGCCCTCACCTCAGCCTGAGGAGGGGGAGGCTGGCCCTCCCTTGCTCCCTCCCACTCTGCCCCGCTGCCCACCGCCCAGGTCCCAGGAGCAGACAGGAGAGTGAAGACCTGAAAAGCAAATTCCAGGCAGCCACACTCCCTCCCATCACCCCAATCCCTGTAGCACAGGGGCCCCGAACCCATTTGGAAATTAGGTGGATTCCAAATTACAAAGAAATGCACAGAATTCAAGAAAGAAAAACTCAGCATTGGCTTCAAGCCTTCACCAAGCATGGGCTGGAAGTGAGGTGCACTCATCTCCTCAGCAGGGCCTGCCTTCCGCCCACTCCCCATCCTCCTCTCACTCCCAGTCCTGTATAACTCCCCACCTCCCACCCCGGTTCCAGCCCCACCTTCCCCCTGCCTTCTCCCCTCCACCCTGCTTGCACGCAGCTGTGCTGTGCAGGCTCCCACCCTCCCTGCTGCCGGGTCCCAGGGCAGGCTTGTGGGGCCCACCTTATACAGAGCTGCGGCCTGGGCATTTGCCTTGTCAGCTGTGAGGTCTTCCTCGGGGTTGCCCTCCTTCAGAGCAGGCTTGGGGCCCAGGACCTGCAGGGGCCGGAGCAGGCCAGGTTTATAGGGACCCTTGCCCTGGAACTTCCCAGCCCATCATGCCCAGCGCCACAGCTTCTGGTGGGGCAAACTGCGCCCTGCACTAGGGCACCCAGCAGAGGTGAGGTGAGTGTCCAGCCCACCCCACCAGCGAGGCTGCTCAGCCTCGAGGGTGAGCATCTACTCAGAGGGGCACCCTGTGAGCTGGCCACAGCCCAAGGCAGTACCCCAGATGCCCCCTGCCACCCTCCACCGGCCACCCTCAGGCCTCAGCTCATCACCACCTCTCTTGGCCACTTTCAAGCAGAGGCTCCTGGCTGCCCACTCCAATGTCCCCCAACCTGGATCATCTCAGCAGGCTCCTCCCCATCAGTGACAATCTCCACCTGGGCCTTGCCCTGTCGCTCACTGTCCCGGATGGCCAGGGCCAGGTCCCTCGCCTTGTTGCGTTCCAGGATATTGGACTTTCCACCACACCAGGCGAAGATGTTCTGCAGGGAAGCAGGAAAGCCCGGGTCAGAGCCAGGTGCCTGTATCCTGCTCCCCGGTTCAGAGAAGGGCCCACAGCTCTCCCTCTCTCCTCTCTGAACTGTCCCTGAGGCAGGACAATCAGGAAGGCAGAGCAAAGCACAGAGGGCTCTCTGAGAATGCCCACGACCACCCTCTGCACCTGTTTCTCTGCCCACCTGCCATCTGTCTTCCTTCCTTTTTTTTCAAGACAGGGTCTCACTCTGTCATCTAGGCTGGAGTGCAAAGACATGATCACTGCAGCCTGGACATCACAGGCTCATGCAATCCTTGCACGTTAGCTTCTAAGCAGCTGGGACTATAGGCACGTGCCACCATGCCTGGCTAATTTCTTAATTTTTTGTAGAAATGGGGTCCCACTATATTGCCCAGGCTGGTTACAAACTGCTGGGCTCAAGCCTCTTTCTTTTTCTTTTTTTTTTTGAGATGGAGTTTCACTCTTGTTGCCCAGGCTGGAGTGCAATGGTACAATCTCAGCTCACCGCAACCTCCGCCTCCTGGGTTCAAGAGATTCTCCTGTCTCAGCCTGCCGAGTAGCTAGGATTACAAGCATGTGCCACCATACCCGGCTAATTTTGTATTTTTAGTAGAGATGCGGTTTCTCCATGTTGGTCAGGCTGGTCTCGAACTCCCGACCTCAGGTGATCTGCCCACCTCAGCCTCCCAAAGTGCTGGGATTACAGGCGTGAGCCACTGCGCCCGGCGCCTCTTTTTCTTCCCATCACATATCTCCTATGTTTAAACGTCTCTTACCACCTATCTCCACCTACTAGAAAGTGAGCTTCATTAGGACATGAAGGTTTTGTTTGGCTTTGCTCACTGCTGTGGGTCCACTGCTAAAACAGAGCCTGGCATGGATTTAGGTGCAAAATAAATATTGACTGACTGAGTGAAAGACTGGATGGGTGAGTGGCTGAATGTCTCCTTGAGCGCAGCGTCTCACACTCCTACCCGCTGCCCTACCTGGCAGAGCCCCTGTCACCTCTCCTCTTCTGATAATGGCAAAGTCTGTTCACCCATCCCCTTCCTTGTCTCAGCACGTGTAGGCCTCCTCACCAAGAGCTCCTGGATTGATTTCTCTGCCCCAAATCTTCACCGCCACAAGATGCAGCCCATACTCCTCAGCCAATCAATCTCCTCGTGACCTGGGGCTCACCTTCCACCTTCCTTAGCAATTTCCCTCTCGCTGCTCCTGTCCCCCAGCCCGGGTCCCAGTCTCATTAGACCCCTGGTGTGTGCATGTCTACACCTTTCCCCACCTTGGTGGCTCAGCTCACCTTCTCCCTTTGCCTGGAGTGGCATCTCCCCTCATATAGGTCTAGTCCAATGTCACCTTCCTGGGACAACTGGCTTCGGCTCAGGCTAGAGGGCCCCTCCCTGCCTCAAGCCCCCCCAGCACATGGCAGCTGTCCCCCTTAAAGTCCTCATCACATCCTGCCTCAGGTTATGGCAAGTGACCGGCCCATCTTGGCTGCCTCCCCAGAGCGAGCTTTTATGGTCCCTGTGCTGGCTCAGAGAGGGCATCATAGATTCACTGAATGAAGAGATCAGTGACTGAATTAATGAATGGTCTGGCAGGCAGTGAACTCAGAGGCTTCCAAGAGGAGGGAGAAAGCTCCAGAGCATCAGAGGCAATGTCTAGATGGCAGAAGGAGGCTGGCATCAGTCCTTACAAATATAGGGATGTTCTCCAATGGTCAGAGGGCTCTGACTTGGAATGGGCTTACAGCTTCTCAGCTTCTCTCCCTCTTTCCTGGCCTCCTGCCCCTCTGTCCTTGTAAAGGATGGTGCCAATACGGAGTGTTCAGTCTCGCCAGCCTACCCACCTGGCCCAGGTCCAGGATGAAGCAGTCCCCAGTGTTGAAGCTGTCCCAGTTCAGTGCCCGCTCGGTGGCACGGATATTCTTCTTCCCCTTCACCTGGTAGAGTTTCTTGATGGCAGCTGGGGCTCCTGTGGAGGTCTTGTGAAATGCTGACTCCACACCACCTTCCTGCAGCCCAGACAGCCCATCTGAGTGGACTGACAGGAGACCCAGAGCCCTTTGCACCCCATCCCACTGGGAGACGGGCAGAAAGGTGGGGATCTAGCCCCAAAGGCACCCGGGTCTTCTGCAGGTTAAGAACCAGCCAGAAGCGGGGCTGGCTCTGAGAGAAGCTGCAGGGTGGGGGTGCCTGGAGGTAGGCTCTGACCTGGTACTTGAGGCCTCGTGGGAAGTAGCTCATGAAGAGGTCGGACTCATTGCCCTGCACCTCGCGGTGCTGCACAGGCCGCTCTCCCAGCAGCGTGTTGAGGTGCACAGCCAGCACGGCACAGGCCCCCTGCTCATCCCGGGATGACTGCTGACCTGGGACAAGTGGGAGAGGGCAGGGCAAGGCCCTTGTGATCCATGCCAGACCCCTCCCTCCCCTGCCTGGGCCCAACCTTCCCCCATCCAGATCCCCTTACCTATCCACAGGTGCAGATGGGAAACCTCTTCTGGGCCATTGTGCAGCACTAGGTAGGAGTCCCCCGAGAAGAAGATGCCCTGGTTCTCTCGTGCCACGGGCACTGGCTTCAGCTTCTCCACCCGCCACACATGCAGGCCTGGATCCTGCACTGAGCCTGGGAATGGAGAGCCACTGCGAGAAGAGAGAGGGTTGACAGCAGCCAGGACCCACTGGCCCAAGCACAGCCCTGGGCAGGCCTGGCGACTGCAGATGAGGAGAGCGGTGGGGAGGGGCAGCCCTTGGAGGTGAAGAAGGGGAAGTTGTGAAAGGAGATGGGGCATGCAGCTTACCTCTGGGGAATGGCTGTGTACATGCTGTCTTCAGATCTGGAAAGAAAGAAGAAGCCATTATTATTACAAATGCCGCAAAAAGGACCTCTTGCGTGGGGCTGGAGAGGGCCTTCCCACTGGCCAAGTACTTTCATATTCATCAACTATTTCATCTCTAGGAGCCCTAGTTCCATTATGCAGACAAAGAAAATGAGTCTCAGAAATTCTAAGTCTAAGGCTACACACACACAGTTAGTGAGTGGTTCATGGAAATAAGGTCTCTGACCCCTGGGCCAGGGTCTTCCCTCTTCTGAGATCTCACAGAAATTAAAATAAAAGCAGAAATTAACAGAAAACAGAAACAAGAGAGAAGAGTAATGAATCTTTTTTTTTTTTTTTTTTTTTTTGAGACTGAGTTTCACTCTGTTGCCCAGGCTGGAGTGCAGTGGTCCAATCTCACCTCACTGCAACCTCCACCTCCCGGGTTCAAGTAATCCGCCGGTCTCAGCCTCCCAAGTAGCTGGGGTTACAGGCACCACTATCACACCTGGCTAAGTTTTGTATTTTTAGTAGAGACAGGTTTTGCCATGTTGCCCAGGCTGGTGTTGAACTCCTGACCTCAAGTGATTTGCCCACCTCAGCCTCCCAAAGTGCTGAGATTATAGGCATGAGGCACCATGCCTGGCCTCAAGTTGGCTTTTTTTTTTGAAGACAGAGTCTCACTCTGTCACTCAGGCTGGAGTGCAGTGGTGTGATCTCGGCTCACTGCAACCTCTGCCTCCTGAGTTTGACTGATTCTTGTGCCTCAGCTTCCCAAGTAGCTGGGATTACACGCCCACACCACCACGCCTGGCTAATTTTTGTATTTTTAGTAGAGACAGTGTTTCACCATGTTGGCCAGGCTGGTCTTAAACTACTGACCTCAGATGATTCACCCGCCTCGGCCTCCCAAAGTGCTGGGATTACAGGCGTGAGCCACTGCGCCCAGCAAGTTTTTTTTTTAAACCAGTAAAATTGATAAATCTTTAGACAAACTGATTAGCAGAAAGAGAAAACACAAGTCTCAATACAGAAATGAGAGATATGAGGTCACCACAGATTTTACAGATATTAAAAGGATAAAGAGAATATTATAAAAACTTTATGCCAATATATTCAACCACTTACATAAAATGGGCAAATTCCTTCAAAGATACAAATTATGAAAGTTCACTCAAGAAGACACAGATTATCTGAACAGTGCCCATATCTATTAAGGAAAATAAATCTGTAGTAAAAAACTCATTCCCCCCAAAACCCAAGCCCAGATGGCTTCATTGGTAATTTCTACCAAAAATTTAAAAAGGATATGATATCAATTATACACAAAATCTTCAAAAAAATAGATCACAGAACACTTCTCAATTCATCCTATGCTGCCACCATTCTCCTGATAACAAAACCAGATAAATAAATTACACAAAAAGAAAATTACAGATCAATATTGCTCATGAACATACACATAAAAAAATTTACAAAATTTGGCTGGGCACAGTGGCTCACGCCTGTAATCCCAGCACTTTGGGAGGCCAAGGTGGGTAGATCACGAGGTCAGGAGTTTGAGACCAGCCTGGCCAACATGGTGAAACCCTATCTCTACTAAAAATGCAAAAATTTGCTGGGTATAGTGACACGTGCCTATAGTCCTAGCTACTCAGGAGACTGAGGCATGAGAATCGCTTGAACCCGGGAGGCAGAGGCTGCAGTGAACTTAGACCATGCCATTGCACTCCAGCATGGGTGACAGAGTGAAACTCCATCTCAAAAAAAAAAAAAAAAAAGAAAATTAACAAAATTTTAGCAAATGAAATCAAATAATATATCAAAAATAAACCATGATGACCAAATGAGGTTTACCCCTGGAATGCAAGGTTGGTTTAATATCTGAAAATCAGGGTGACAATAGCTAATAATAATGCAGTGTATATTTCAAGATAGCCAAAAGAGAGGATTTGAATGTTATCATCACAAAGAAATGATACATGTTTAAAGTGATGGATACACTAATTACCTTGATTTGATCATTATACAATGAAACATCACACTGCACCTGCTAAGTATGTACAACTATTATCTGTCAATTACAAATTTAAAATAAATAAATAAAGCAGCTCACAATGCAAAAAGAAAAAAAAAACCACCAAAATTCGAAAATCAATGCTATCTACCCTATTAACAAACATCTATGTGTAATCATCTCAATAGATGCAGAAACAGCATTTAGCAAAATTTCTTTTTTTTTTTTATTATTATTATTTTTTTTATTTTTGTTTTTTGAGACGGAGCCGCACTCTGTCGCCCAGGCTGGAGTGCAGTGGTGCAACCTTGGCTCACTGCAAGCTCCGCTTCCCAGGTTCATGCCATTCTCCTGCCTCAGCCTCCCAAGTAGCTGGGACTACAAGCACCTGCCACCATGCTCGGCTAATTTTTTGTATTTTTAGTAGAGACAGGGTTTCACCATGTTAGCCAGGAGGGCCTCGATCTCCTGACCTCGTGATCCACCCGCCTCAGCCTCCCAAAGTGCTGGGATTACAGGCGTGAGCCACCGCGCCCGGCTAGCAAAATTTCTACATTCATTCCTAGTTTTAAATTTTTTCAAGCCTGGGCAATATAGGGAGACCCCAACCCTATAAAAATTTTAAAAATCAGCTAAGGCCAGGTGCAGTAGCTCACACCTGTAATCCCAGCACTTTGGGAGGCTGAGGTGGGTGGATCATGAGGTCAGGAGTTCGAGATCAGCCTGGCCAACATGGTGAAACCCCATCTCTACTAAAATACAAAAACTAGCTGGGCGTAGTGGCATGCATCTGTAATCCCAGCTACTCGGGAGGCTGAGGCAGGAGAATTGCTTGAACCCAGAAGGCAGAGGTTGCAGTGAGCCAAGATCATGCCACTGCACTCCAGCCTGGGTGACAGAGTGAGACTCTGTCTCAATAAATAAATAAATAAATAAATAAATAAATAAATAAATCAGCCAAATGTGGTAGTGCAAGCCTGTAATCCCAGATCCCAGCTACTCAGGAGGCTGAGGAGGGAGTATCGCTTGAGCCCAGGAGGTAGAGGCTGCAGTAAGCCAAGATCATGCCACTGAACTGCAACCTGGATGACAGTGAGACCCTGTCTCAAAAAAAAAAAGAAAAAAAAATTTTTTTTTACCCACAAACTAGGAATAGAAGGAAACCTCCGTAACTTGATAAAAAGGCATCTATTAAAATACAACAAACAAACAAACCCTTCGCCTAACATTATACTTAATGGCTGCTCTAATTCTAAACTCCCTCCCTGGGAAATTTCACCCACTCCCAGGCATCAGCTATCAATTCTGTAAGCCCAGCTTCCCTCAAATGCCAGAATGATGAACATCATCCTTATTCTGTGGGCCAATGGGAGCAACTTTTTCTGGACAAGTCATTCAAAGGAAAAAATGCTAAACACAAACATTTTTAAAAAATATATTATCTTTTGAAAAAATTCAGAAAATGCAACAGCTACAGCTCCACTCACTGTCGCTCTCATAGGTTCCCATCACTAGAGGATTTCTTTTTTTGGCTCAAAATGCAGAGATCACAGAGCCAGCATGCACTTCGTACATAATACAATTCATGCTGTGCATCCATTCGGACAGAGTTTGTGTAAGGTGAGCCCCAGTGGCACAGGGTAAGGGCTTGGGGAATTGGAGGGTAAAAATGCAAGTTGGCACCATCGGGAGATTCTTGGGGGCTGGGGCAGCAGGATCAGGAAGTGCAACATTTGGCAGGGGCCAGGGAAGTCGGGGGTCAGGGGAAGGTAGATGACAGAGCAGAAGGTATTAAGTCTGAGTAGGAAACAAAGAGGGACAGGTCAAGGGCAGTGATGATGGATGTGAAATGCTGTGTGAATTATGACTTTCCTTTTCCTTTCCCAACCTACAAAATAGTGGAAGGCATATTTTGGCACCACGATTCCGGAGGAGGAGCCACAGACAGCAGAGGTTTGCAGAGGGAAACTTTAAGGTTTCTCCATCCCACAGAGGATCACATGCTGTGCCCACATCCCCCGCAACAGGCAGCCCGGCCTGTGACCCAGGCCTGAGATGGTGAAGTGGCTGCCCCAAGCTGAAGCCATCAGGGAGAGCTCAGGAATGAGACATGGAGTGCGCCAATTGTCAGCTTTACTATTTTTCATTCTGTGTTTAACTCAAAATCAGGCAGCCAACATGCCAGAGAGCCACATCAGGGTTTGGATGAAAGGGGTTTGGCAGGCAGGGTGCAGTGGCTCAGGCCTGTAATCCTAGCACTTTGGGAGGCCGAGGTGGGTGGATTATTTGAGGTCAGGAGTTTGAGACCAGCCTGGCCAACATGGTGAAACCCCCGTCTCTACTAAAAGCACAAAAATTATCCGTAAATCACTTGAACCCGGGAGGCGGAGATTGCAGTGAGCCAAGATCTGTGCCACTGCACTCCAGCCTCGGCAATGGAGCAAGACTTGGTCTGAAAAAAAAAATAAAAGAAAAAAGAAAAGAAAGGAGTTTGGCTGCCCGTTAGAATGACCATGGGACCTGATTAAAATGTTGGTACTGAAAAATATTCTTTGCTTGGCCAAACTTTAATCAGGCTTCTGAACCTCCCTGTAGGCCCATCTGTGTGCTTATAAAATCCAGTTTTAGCAAAAGAACCCTGCTAAGGCCATTTAGCCAGAACCCCCTACCCTCGATATCTGGTCGATCTGATAATCGTCGATATCTGAATGGGTTCCTCATCCCCCTGCCCCCGCCGCCCCTGTGATATCTGATCACTCTGGCCTGTATTAAGCAAGAATCCTGTTAGGGGCCGGGCGCAGTGGCTCATGCCTGTAATCCCAGTACTTTGGGAGGCCAAGGCGGGCAGATCACCTGAGGTCGGGAGTTCCAGACCAGCCTGACCAACATGGAGAAACCCCGTCTCTACTAAAAATACAAAATTAGCTGGGCATTGGGGCGCATGCCTGTAATCCCAGCTACTCAGGAGGCTGAGGTAGGAGAATCACTTGAACCTGGAAGGCAGAGGTTGTGGTGAGCCGAGATCACGCCATTGCACTCCAGCCTGGGCAACAAGAGCGAAAGTCCATCTCAAAAAAAAAAAAAAAAAAAAAATCCTATTAGGTCAGTCTAGCCAGCATCTCTTTATCCTTGACATTTCCTCTTAGTAATTTTCTTTCTTTTTTTTTATTTTTGAGACAGTCTCACTCTGCTGCCCAGGCTGCAGTGCAGTGGCACTGTCTCAGCTCACTGCAACCTTTGCTTCCTGAGTTCAAGCAATTCTCCTGCCTCAGCCTCCTGTGCAGTGGGATTAGAGGCACACACCACCACGCCTGGCTAATTTTTTGTACTGTTAGTAGAGATGAGGTTTCACCATGTTGGCCAGGCTGGTCTTGAAGTCCTGACCTCAGTTGATCACCCACCTTGGCCTCCCAAAGTGCTAGGATTACAGGCATGAGCCACTGTGCCCGGTCCATATTTTTTTTCTTTAACAGTGCCCAAGCCCCTGGTCTGAGGATCTGATTCCACAGGTCTGGAGTGAGGCTTGATCACCCATACTTTGAACATATGCTCAAAGTGATGGTAGTACTTCCAGTGAATTCTGTCCAGAACAGTGTCAAATGCTCGCCTGCACATTAGAATCATTTGGGGGCTTTTGAAAAACCCCAGTGCCAGCCAGGCATGGTGGCTCACACCTATAATTCCAGCACTTTGGGAGGCCGAGGTGGGTGGAATGCTTGAGCTCAGGAGTTCAAGACCAGCCTGGGCAACATGGTGAAACCCTGTCTCTACAAAATATACAAAAATTAGCTGGGCGTGGTGGCACATGCCTGTAATCCTAGCTACTTGGGAGGTTGCAGCACAAGAATTGCTTGAACTTGGGAGGTGGAGGTTGTAGTAAGCCGAAATCACACCACTGCACTCCAGCCTGGGCGACAGAGTGAGACTCTGTCTCAAAAAAAAAAAAAAAAAGTAATTTACAGAAAAATAAGAAAGAAAAACCCCAGTGTCTAGCTTCCTTATTGGACTCATTAAAACCAGACTCTCTGGGTGGAGCCTGGATATCAGTGTTTGAGAAGCTCCAGATGACTCTAATGCTTGGTCAGGGCTGAAACTCCTGCTGCCTCATCAGATCTCTGTCCCAAGACCTTTTGTTACAGTCTCTCCTGGGGAAGGGCCCACCCTGACCGCTGGCCTTTCATTCTTTCCCCTTTCCCAGCCCTCTGTCCAAGCCCACAGCTCCTCGAACTTCCTCAGTGTCCACGTTCACCCTTATATCCATTAAAACCCCGTCATCCTAGGCTGGGCGCAGTGGCTCACGCCTGTAATCCCAGCACTTTGGAAGGCTGAGGCGGGTGGATCACCTGAGGTCAGGAGTTCAAGACCAGCCTGGCCAACATGGTGAAACCCCATCTCTGCTAAAAATACAAAATTAGCCAGGCATGGTGGTGCGTGCCTGTAGTTCCAGCTACTCAGGAGGCCGAGGCAGGAGAATCGCTGGAACCCGGGAGGCTGAGGTTGCAGTGTGCTGAGATGATGGCACCACTGTACTCTAGCCTGGGCAACAGAGCAAGACTCCGTCTCAGAAAAAAAAAAAAAAAAAAAAAAAAGGTTCCTCATCCTTCCAGGCCTGTATGAAGCCCCAGCTGTCCAAGGAAACTTCCAGGACATTCAGTGGCCTCCACCTTCTCTGGGAGTCCTCCCAGCCCTCTCCCCTGGGAGCACATACTTTAGCCTGTTTTATAGCATAACCTGGCTGCTTCATGTCTCAACTGAAGCATGGTGGCACATGATGGCACAGAGGACACACCTGATGCCTCTGTTCCTCAAGCAGCCCAGGAATGAGTCTATTCAACTCCACTCAAGGTCTGTGCTGGGGGCTTGGCACTGGGGGAGAGGTGCACAGAGACAAAGAATAGCCCATGTTTCATGGTTTAGCTGCAGGGTGCAGTGAACAAGGGAGCCATCGTACCCAGTGAAACCGCAGACAAACTTCCTCTGGGTGGAGAATGTCACAGAATCACAGATGTCAGCATTAGAAAGTGCTAAAGTTCTTATCTAGTCCTGCTCTGCCTGCACCGCCCTACACACACCCACACACACATAGTGCAGAAATCTCTTCTATAGCATCCCTTACCATCCTCTTCTTGAAGGCTTCCAGTGATGGGGAACTCACCACCTTACCAAACAGCCTCTTCTACACCTCTTAAAGACTTTACTTTTCCCCACTCTGCCATAGTGTGGTGAGTTACGGACCTGCCCATCTCCACTACCACACTGTAGGGTCCTGTAGGGCAGGAAGTGTATTTTGCCTCTGGATCTAGCTGGAACCTCATGCAGGTGCTCAAAGAATGCATTCGATTAACTGGACCTGCTGGGCTCCGATTATTAGACTGGGGTGGCACCTAAGGGATAGCCCAGGATTGCAAAAGGCTGGGACAGGCTGGAGCAGCCCCAGGAGGCAGACAGCAGGGGCTAGAGGTCCCATCAGACTGCCATGGGGCTGGGGGTGGGGAGGAGGCAAGCCCTGCTGGCTGTCCCATGGTCCTGACTCAGGCTGTCTTTGAGGACACACTGGGGGACCTGGGAGAGGGGGTTGCCATTACACACACCTTTAAGGAAAGACTTGACAGCCGTCAGAGGGATAAAAATCCTGCCGGGGTCAGTGGTGCCTTTGCCTTCCTCAGATCCTGATTCCACTGACCCCCAATAGGTCTCTTCCCTTCACAGTCCCTGCTTGCCCCTAGGTGTGAAATGAAACAGCACCTCCCCTTCTCCTGGAGCAGGGGGGGAGAGGTAGGCGTCCACACTAGAAACCACGCCGAATCTCCCAGCCTGGGACATGGCATTCTCAGAATCTGGGTCCAGAGGCCTCATTTGGGGATTCCAAATGGTTTTTCCCCTGATACCAAATAGGTCTCCTATCCTTCCCCAGGTTCCACCACTTCCTCCCTCCCCACATCCTACCTCAGACAGTCCACCTAGACCCTCAGCCAAGGTCTTCCAGAGGTTGCAAAATAATCAAATGTGCCACTTGCATTTGAATTCAAATGGCTAGGACTGCCCTGCCCCCTCCCCAAGCCACTCCCAACCAAATAGCCAGTCACACCACAGTCCTGTCTTGGGGACAGGCAGCTTCTAATCTGATTTCACCTCCAGTCTGGCTGAGGGCCTTCAGGAGCAGTGTGGTGGCCTCTTTCAAGAGGTCTGGCACAGCTGGGACAAGCCCTGACCCAAGAGTCCCTCCACGTGCAGCGTGGGCACAGCCCATCCATCCTCCCAGGCAGCTTCGCGGCTGCCATCAGATCAGGTGCCTGGAGCCTGGCATTAGGCTGGCAGGACAGTGGGCTGAGGGAACACCACCCCGGCACAAAGTGATATCCAGAAATGTGGGTCTCTGTTCCCAGACCACCACCGCCGGCCCTCGCCTGCCCACCCAGGAGGGTACCAGCTAGCCTCGCTGGCAGCCACCCTGCCACCTCCACCTTTCAACACTCCTACCTTCCTTTCTTGCTCCTACTTCTGCTTGGTAGGTTCGTCTTCCTTCCAGCCTGCCCCACCCGGCTTCTCACTTCCCTCTTACTTCTCTGCCTGCCCCACCCACCAGCCCCACCCCTGGGCTCTTTCCCCAGCCGGTGTGGAGGCCATGTCCCCCGACAGGGAGGGGCAGGCAGTGCTGGGAGGCCAGTAGGCCTGAAGCAGAAGAGCAAGCACTGGGGTGGGCAGTGGGTATGCCAGGCCGTCTCCTCAGAGGGGCCCACAGGGAGGCTGGAGGTCCACATAGCCCCATCACAATGGCCTCAGCCCACTGCAGGTCACAGCCAAGGCAGATCAGGGAGGGCATCTCTGAGTCTGAGACCAGCAAGGAAAGCCATGCTCTCCATTCAGGGCCTGGAGCAGGCGCTGCACAGCCCCCACCGCTGCTGGGTTAGTCACATTTCCTGGGCAGGGTCACTGGCCCCACATCCCTTTTTCCTCCTCCCTCAACTTGTCTTTCTCCTTGCCCCGAAAGCAAGTGTTTGATGTTTTTTAAGATCAGCTTTTTGGTTTTTATTTTTATTTTTTCTGAGACAGGGCTCACTCTGTCACACAAGCTGGAGTGCAGTGGCATGATCACAGCTAACTGCAGCCTTGATCTCCTGGGCTCAAGCGATCCTCCTGCCTCAGCCTCCTGAGCAGCTGAGACCACAAGCCTGCACCAACACGCCCAACTAATTTTTTTATTTTTTCTGGAGACAGTCTTGCTACCCAGGCTGGTCTAGAACTCCTGAGCTGAAGCAATCCTCCCACTTCGGCCTCCCAAAGTGCTGAGATTACAGGCACAGGCTACTGCGCCTGGTTAAGCTCAGTTCTCAGGGAGTGGCTGAGGCCATAAAACATTCTTTGCCATCTTCCGCATGCCACGCTGATGCCTCCCGGGTCTCTACCCATTGGTCTGCTTCTCATTCACCAGATGTTTATCATCATGCCTTCTGGGCCTTGGGCCCTCTGACAGACAGCCCATCCTGAGTTGACCCGGGGCAACTATCCTTCCTACATCACAGTCACCGGACCCGAGACCATACCCTAAAGCACGTCTCCTCCAACTCAGGCTTTCCGGAGGACACTGAGGTCCTGAGAGCCCAAGAGACTGCCCACAAACACACAGGGAGCGGAAGCCCCTGCAAGGGAGGCCCCCATTCCCTTCTGAATCCCTGGAGGAAGGATGAGCGGACTCGGTATGAGGCTCCAGGAGAAAGTGAGCACCCAGTTATGCAGCCACACAAGCGTGGCTCCTCTGCCACGCTTGGAGCCAAGCTGGCCTGTCCTGGAAAGGTATTGGTCAGTAGGCTGGCTTGAGACAAGGCTCCAGGTTCAGGGTCAAGGCCTGGGGCACTGGAGCAACATCTGGAACAAGTCTTCCTAATTAGCAGACCTTCAAACCAAACCTCATTATTTGACTGCATGGGAAAAGTCTGGAGAAAATACAGTACTGGATGGGCTGGGCATGGTGGCTCACTCCGGTAATCCCAGCACTTTGGGAGACTGAGGCAGGCTGATTACCTGAGGTCAGGAGTTCAAGACCAGCCTGGCCAACACAGTGAAACCCGGTCTCTACTAAAAATACAAAAATTAGCCAGGCAGGGTCATGGGTGCCTGTAATCCCAGCTACTGCAGATGCTGAAGCAAAAGAATCGCTTGAACCCAGGAGGCGGAGGCTGCAGAGAGCGGAGATGGTGACACTGCACTTCAGCCTGGGAGACAAAGCAAGACTCCATCTCAAAAAAAACAAAAAAAACAAAAAAAAAACAACTGGACGAATGTTTCTTATTGAAATGAAGTTGATAAAATTTCACTAGAGCAAGACAGGAAGTTAAATGTTCTCCCCAGAGAACATGGCCTGTAGCTAGCATCCAAGTGTCTCCATGACCAAACTGCCAGCCTTAAAAATAGGGTAGTGTGGGCCAGGCACAGTGGCTCACACCTGCAATCCCAGCACTTTGGGAGGCCGAGGCAAGTGGGTCACGAGGTCAGGAGTTCGAGACCAGCCTGGCCAGCAAGATGAAACCCCCATCTCCACTAAAGATACAAAAAATTAGCCGGGGGTGGCAGTGCACGCCTGTAATTCCAGCTATTCAGGAGGCCGAGGCAGGAGAATCACTTGAACCCAGGAGGCAGAGGTTGCAGTGAGCCGAGATCGTGCCATTGCACTCCAGCCTGGGTGACTGGGCAAGACTCTGTCTCAAAAAATAATAATAATAACAATAATAATAGGGTAGTTTGGTGGAGGGTGGGAGGAGGGAGAGATTCAGGAAAATAACTAATGGGTACTAGGCTTAATACCGGGGAGACAAAATAATCTGTACAACAAAGCCTCAAGACACGAGTTTACCTACATAACAAACCTGCACATGTACCCCTGAACTTTAAAGTTTAAAAAAGAGAAAAAAGGGTAGTTTGCATTGGAATCCCAGTAGGGCCTAGTTCCCACAAAACCAGAGGCTGGGCCGTTAACCTGGTAGAGTGACAAGAGCTAGACAATTTGGCTCCTTATTCGCTGTGCAAGTGACTTCACCTCCTGGAGCCTCTCTGTGCCCCAACCTATAACACGTGCACACAGTTAAATGTGAAGAGGAAATGAGATCCTATGATTAATGAGCAAATAATACATGCTCAATAAACCCAAACTTCTTTCTCTTCCCTTTAGTTTGCACTGTGCCAGCAGCACCAGGGGGTAGCAATGTGCCTGGCCCCTCCCCTAGCTCCGAGTTTCTCCACAGGAGGAAAGAACGTTAAACCACAGAGCACTCTCCTGTTTCCATTCCCAGCCCCAGCGCTGGAAAGGTTCATTGATTTTGGTCACCAGCGCATACCTTGGGTAGCTCTTAAATTCTTGATTGTGTGACCCACGGAGGGGACAAGGATCAATGGGAATCACTGTTCCTCACACTCAGCCTCTCTAGGCTAAAGCCTCTCCCATCACCACAGAAAAAAAAAAAACGGGGGAGAGGTTTCCACATTAACAGCTAAACAATTGACTGGGCGCAGTGGCTCACACCTGTAATCTTCAACACTCTGGGAGGCCATGGCGGGCGGATCACCTGAGGTCAGAAGTTCGAGACCAGCCTGACCAACGTGGCGAAACCCCGTCTCTATTAATAATACAAAAATTAGGCCGGGCGCGGTGGCTCAAGCCCGTAATCCCAGCACTTTGGGAGGCCGGGACAGGCGGATCACGAGGTCAGGAGATCGAGACTATCCTGGCTAACACGGTGAAACCCCGTCTCTATTTAAAAAAATACAAAAAACTAGCCGGGCGTGGTTGCGGGCGCCTGTAGTCCCAGCTACTCGGGAGGCTGAGGCAGGAGAATGGCGTGGACCCGGGAGGCGGAGCTTGCAGTGAGCTGAGATCCGGCCTCTGCACTCCAGCCTGGGCGACAGAGTGAGACTACGTCTCAAAAAAAAAAAAAAAATTAGCTAGCTGGGCGTGGTGGCGGGCGCCTATAATCTCAGCTCTCAGCTATTCGGGAGGCTAAGGCAGGAGAATCGCTTGAACCCGGGAGGCGGAAGGTGCAGTGAGCCGAGATCTCGCCATTGCACTCCAGCCTGGGCAACAAAAGCAAAACTCCGTCTGAAAAAACAAACAACAACAACAGAGAAACTAAAGGGCTGGTCGCTCAGCCTAGGACTCTTGGGAGAGGCTAGGAACTCAATGCACATGCTAATGAGTTATCTGGTAACGACGCTCTAGAACTAGTTTTTTACCAGACGCACAGTGTTCCTACCCTTGTGGTCTCCCCTGAGCACTACTGCTTAGTTTGTCCCAAATGAAGTAAAATAAAGCATTTCTTTAGACGGACCCAACCTCTCCCGCCTCTTCTTACAGGAAGCCAGGAAACGGCGCGCCCCTAAGAGCGGCCCCCGGCTGTGGGAGAAGAGCAGGGAGCGGGGCGCCCCCGAACCGGTTAAGCCCGTTCGACCCCTACAGAGGGAGCCCGGGTCCCCGGCGACCGGACCCCGAAGCGCGCTACTTGCCTGCCAACACCTTGCTCCGGGGCTCTGGGCGCTGTCTCAGCCGCCCCCCGCCCCCTGGAGCTGCGCGGCCAGGAGCCGCCCGCAGTGACTCAGAGGGAGGGGCCCGGCCGGTCTGAGCTGGCGGGGCACCCCTATGGGAGACTGGGGCACCCGAAAGGGTCCTAGAATTGGGGGTGAGAAGGAAGATACAGGGGAAGCTAAGGACAAGCTTATTATGCTGTAAACTTAGCGAGAGAATTGCAGTGTTCACTTCCATTCAATCGTTAGGCTCCCCCCTCCCCGCCTCAATCGCCCCGTGAATAGCTACTGTTCTGTGAGAGCCTACTATGTGCTTGGTGCGCCCTCACATCTACCATCATTATTCCTGCTGGAAACATGAAGTCTTGAGGAGGCTCAGAGAGGGTAAGTAACTTGTCCACAGTGTCACACTGCTAGTTCAGTAGCAGAACCAGATTTTTTTTTTTTTTTTTTTTTTTTTGAGACAGGGTCTCACCTGTCGCGGGACCTGGAATGCGGTGGTGTGATCATGGCTCACTACAGCCTCAACCTCCCAGGCTCAAGCAATCCTCCAGCCTCAGCCTCCTGAGTAGCTGGGACTGCTTTTTTTTTTTTTTTTTTTTTTTTTTGGAGAGACTGGGTCTCACTCTCTTGCCCAGGCTGGTCTCAAACTCCAGGGCTCAAGCGATCCTCCCGCTTTGGCCTCCCAAAGTGCTGGCATTACAGGCACGAGCCACTGCACCCAACTGCTGAACCAGGATTCTAACCCAGGCTGATCTGACCTGCAACACCCGATCCTTCTCTTCTTTATTCAGAGGAAAACAGGCCAACCAGTGTCTGCACCAGGAGGCCTGGCCTTCTGGAAATGTGTTGGACAGCAAAGGGTCTACACTTCTGCTTTGGCTCCTGAATGTGACATAGCCAACCCATGAGAGATGTCAGTTGACAAAGAGCATGAGGGTCAGGCCATGGCCTCGTGACACAGTGGTAAGATCATTTTCTGGGAGGCAGCTTCAAAAATCCCAACCAGAATGAGTTTTTCTGAAGCCCACGGGTGGGGCCTGGGGTAAGGAAACAATCTTGCTCTCTGGGTGTCCTCAGACAAGCACACTCCAGCAAGGAGTGCACAGAAACCATCTCCCTCTGCCTACTATCTGCCTTTCTTTGACCAATTCTGCTCACTCTGCAGACTCAGCTTAAATATCCCTCCTCTGAAACTCCCACCTCAGGCTCCCCAGGTATTCTGGACATCAAGCCACTGGGCCACCTGCATCTACACCCCCATGGAACACTTCTCAGGCATACCCCAAAGCAAAAGTGGACTTGGATCCATGGGCAGCCCGGCCTGCTTCCAGACAACTGGGTCTCTCCAAGGTCGTTCAATAGTCCTCCCAGAGCATGCAGTTTTGTTTTGTTTAGGTCAAATTTATAGTGAAATGCACAAATCATGTGTAGATTTAAATGAGTTTTGACAGATGCAACACCTATGTAACCCACATCCCTCCCAAGATATAAAACACTTCTATCACACTGGCAAGTTCCCTCCCCACCATGTTTTATGGTGTACCACAGGTGCCTCCTCCACCACAATGTTAGCACCTCTAGCCAGGTACCATGTCAAGTCATCCCTGCAACCTCAGCACCCTGCATAGCACCCAGCAGGTAATAGGCACTCAAAAAAAATTTTACTGAATGTATTAACAGATCAGACAGCAAAACCCCCACATTCTAATACTGCCCAGATTCTGTTGCCTTGGGATAATCCCTTAAGACTTCCTAGCCACAGATTCCTTATCTGTGAAACAACAACAGAAGCCCCCATCCTCTTACCTTGGAAGGTTGTGAGGATTCAATGAGAGGCTGCTTTTTTCTTTCTTTCTTTCTTTCTTTTTTTTTTTTAAAGACAGGGTCTCACTCTGTCACCTAGGCTCTAGAGTGCAGTGGCATGATCATAGCTCACTGCAGCCTTGAACTCCTGAGCTCAAGTGATCCTTCTGCCTCGGCCTCCCAAAGTGCTGGCATTACAGGAGTGAGCCACTGTGCCCAGCCGGGAGGATCTGCAAAAAGAATGAAGGCCTGGACAATGCAAGGTACCATTACCATTATTAATAAACTCCTACTTCTAGGATGAACATCTGGCTGAAGAAAACCAGGAGAGAGAAGCATTGGACACTGGCTTCCAGGCTTGGCTGCTTGGGCTCTGGCCAAGGTCTGGGGATGTCCAGGACAATCAGCTTTCTGCTTCTGTGTCCGTAATCTCGGGGTATGGACTCATTTCCAGTGCTGAGAAGTTCTGAAATTGCAAGATTCTTCCTAGCAAGTTCCTGACCTGTCTTCTAACTACCATGCCATGTGGCCCTCTCTGGGCCTCAGTTTCCCATCTGTGAATGAAAGCACTAGACTCGAAGGGTCCCTTCTGGCTCCTCTAATTCCAACCCAGAGGCACAGCTCAGGCTGAGCAGTTGCGTTTCCTCATCACGGGGGACTGACAGGGATCTTTTGCAATGCTTAATTCCAGCATCAAAATTCCCCCAAATATTCGTGTTTTTTTTTTCTTTTTTTGAGATGGAGTCTCACTCTCGTCGCCCAAGCTAGAGTGCAATGGCACAATCTCAGCTCACTGCAATGTTCCCCTCCCCAGTTCAAGTGATTCTCCTGCCTCAGCCTCCTGATTAGCTGGGACTACAGGCACACGCCACTATGCCCAGCTAATTTTTTTGTATTTTTAGTAGAGACGGGGTTTCATCATTTTGGCCAGGCTAGTCTTGAACTCCTGATCTCAGGTGATCCTCCTTCCTCGGCCTCCCAAAGTGTTGGGATTATAGGTGTGAGGCACCTCACCTGCCCCAAATATTCCTTTGAAGACATTGATTCGGGATGCTTCTAGCCATTAAATTTGATTTGTAAATGAATTTTTCTGGATCACCTCACAGGCCCTGGGGAATGGCCAGGGGTCTGGGTGGCCATATTTTCCGAATAAAGCTCAAAACCAAAACTTTGGTTTTGCCTTTTCTTAAATCACTGGTAGGTGCTCAGGGGCAACCAGAACAGTGACATGCTGGAATTCCTTGTGACTTCTTGGGAAAGTGGGACTGTCCAGTACAGCATGAGTGGTCTGGGGAGGGCACCAGGTGCCTGGGATGGGGGGACTAGTCCCCCCAGAAGACAGGTTTACCCCCGTACAGCCAGCGTCACACTGGGTACTCAACACCATAACAGCTAACACTACTGAGTGCTGCCACTATATGCCAGGTGCTATCCTCAATATGATTTTCTCATTTAATCCTCGCATTTACTCTCTAACATAGATCCTCTTATTATCCTCTTTTGACAGACGAGGAAACAGAGATAAAGTAGGTCAAAATCACTTGTTCTAGGTCCCACTTAGTAAGCGGTAGAGGATGGGTGGGAAGCCACGTTGTGGGAGTCCATGCCCTCCTGAGTTCAAGTAATTCTCCTGCCTCAGCCTTCCAAGCAGCTGGGATCACAGGCATGTGCCACCACGCCCGGGTAATTTTTTGTATTTTTAGTAGAGACGGGATTTCACGATGTTGGCCAGGCGGTCTTAAACTCCTGACCTCAAGTGATCCAGGAGACCTCAGGGGACCTCAGTCTCCCAAAATGCTGCGATTATAGGCCTGAGCCACCTCGTCTGGTCTCAGCTCTTGCTCTAGATACCTTGCTTAAAAAAATATATTTCAAAATAATTATAGACTCACAAAAAGTTGCAGAAACAGTACTGAGTACTGATAGATGCTGCAACCTAGATGAATTTTGAAAACATGTTGCTAAGTGAAAGAAGCCAGTTACAAAAGACCACATACCGTATGGTTCCATTTATATGAAATGTTCACAAAAGCCAAATCTATAGAAAGTAGATTAGTGGTTGCCTAGGGCTGAAGAGGATGGAGGGGGCTGGGGAAGGGACTGCTAATAGGTACAGGTTTATTTTGGGGATGATGAAGTGTTCCAAAATTAGATTGTGATAATGGTTACACAACTCTGAACATACTAAAACACTGAATTGTACACTTTAAATGGGTGAATTATATGGTATATTATATCTCAATAAAATTGTCAACAAGCAAACAAAAAGTGAAAAAGCTTTGTAACCTTTGAGTTTCCTGACCCATCTGCACCCCACTTAAAAAAATTAAAAAGGTCTAGGGAAATCCTATCACCCAGCTTCTCCCAAAGGGGATTTCTTTTTTTTTTTTTTTTTTTTTTTTGAGACGGAGTCTCGCTCTGTCACCCAGGCTGGAGTACATGGCGCGATCTCCGCTCACTGCAAGCTCCGCCTCCCGGGTTCATGCCATTCTCCTGCCTCAGCCTCCCGAGTAGCTGGGACTACAGGCGCTGCCACCTCGCCCGGCCAATTTTTTTGTATTTTAAGTAGAGACGGGGTTTCACCGTGTTAGCCAGGATGGTCTCGATCTCCTGACCTCGTGATCCGCCCGTCTCAGCCTCCCAAAGTGCTGGGATTACAGGCTTGAGCCACCGCGCCCGGCTCCAAAGGGGATTTCTTACATAACTATAGTAAGTGTACCTTCTCTTTTCCTTTTTTTTTTTTTTTTTTTTTTGACAGAGTCTCACTGTGTAACCCAGGCTGGAGGGTGGTGACAAAATCACACAATCTCAGCTCACTGCAACCTCTGCCTCCTGGGTTCAAGCGATTCTCCTGCCTCAGCCTCCCAAGTAGCTGGGATTATAGGCATGTGCCACCACCCCCGGATAGTTTTTGTATTTTTAGTAGAGATGGGGTTTCGACATGTTGGCTAGGGGGGTCTTGAACCCCTGATGTCAGGTGGTCTGCCGTCTCCGCCTCCCAAAATGCTAGGATTACAGGCGTGAGCCACTGCGCCCGGCCATACCCTCCCTTTTAAGGCGAGGCTCTTGAAGGCCCAGACCTTTTCTCCAGTGCTTTGAGGTCTGATCCTGATGATAATAACACCTCACTCATACTACGGACTTTACAGTTCACAAAACACCCCTCCTCCTCACCCCCTCCCAAACTCTGTTTATTTTTATCATTAAAGCAGAGTTGAAGGCCAGGGTGGACCATAGGTTTTCTTGGTCACAAGAGACTTTCTCCCTCCCTGGGCTCCCCTCTGTAGTGGTGCCAAATAAAAATTTGATCCCTCAAGCCTGTGGTAACCAGCGCTAATATGCACAGCCAGTCCTGGGCAGGCCTGTTCATTATTGTGAAACACTACTGATTGCACACTCTTACATCGAAAGGGCCCAGGACCTCGCCTGGCCCAGCCTTGCCTGCCAGGCCTGGGCTGGGTCTCTCAGTCCAAATTCTCACAAGAGGGCCGACTCAGGCCAGAGCGCGCCCCTCTTTGTGCCTCAGTTTGCCCACCTAGAGGGTAGTCCCGCAGGCGTGGCGGGTACATCTTAGGATCGGCAGAAAGTGCCACTGGGAGCCCAGCCGGAGTCGCGGGCCTTGCGCCGGGCCCACTGTCCAGATCCAGGGCTCACGAGAAAAACGAGGACTCAGGAGAGCTGCACGCCCGGCCAGGGCCCTAGAACCCTACGAACTACAAATCCCAGCAGACAGTGGGCCGCGGGGCGGGGTCTCGGAAGTTGCGGCCTGCGGTGCCTTTGCTGAGCCCAGGTCCGGAAGGCCTTCGGGGACGGGAGAACCACAACAGACCGGACACACACACACGGTCTCTCACACACACAGTCACACACACACGCTCGCGCGCGACGGGGAGCACAACAGACCCCCCCCAGGACACACACAGTCACACACACACACGCTCGCGCGCGACGGGAACACAACAGACTCCCCCACCCGGACACACACAGTCACACACACACACACACACACACACACACGCTTGCGCGCGCCCGCGCGTTCTGGCCCTACCCCTACAAACTACAAATCCCGGACACACACAGACACACAGACACACACACACACACGCTTGCGCGCGCCCGCGCGTTCTGGCCCTACCCCTACAAACTACAAATCCCGGACACACACAGACACACACACACACACACACACACACACACACACACGCTTGCGCGCGCCCGCGCGTTCTGGCTTTACCCCTACAAACTACAAATCCCGGCAGGCAGCGGGACGTGGGGCGGGGCCTTGGGTGCTGATCCGGACGCAAAGATTGTACCAGGCAGGGTGGGGTTCCGGTGGCTGGGTGGAGGCTCTCCTGCTGGGGAGGAGATGGCCTTCTCTTCTCACAAACCCAGCTCCGCACCCCTGCACGCGCCGCTCTGCCCTGGAGTCGCTGGTCCGAGCCCTCCTTCTCTGCGAACCTGAGCCCCGCCGTGTCCTCCCTACGAGGTTGGGGCCGTGGGAGAAGAAGATGGTGGGTAGGGGGTTGGGCCCACAAGCTAGTAGGGACGCAGAGTGGCCTCCTGAACCCTTCCTCCATCGCCTAGAGCAAACTCCCATTCCTGGAGGGAGGAGCAGCCCAGACCCTGAGACTGGACTAGGTCCGTTAGGGTCCCTGTGTGGCCTGCAGGACTCATGGAGAAGCCCCCGGAAGGCCTGGGTCCTCCAAGTCAGGGATGTAGGTTCCAGGGTGTTCAGGCCGCGGTGTCTGACCATCGTCGGCGCCCTGCGCCCAGGCATCAATTTTGCATGGCAGAGTCAAGGTGAGGTTAGGAGGCTGCCCGGAGGTAATAACCAGGTCACTCGCATTCACCATGCTCTCTCTCAAAGCACTCTCCTCACACCTCAGGGTCAAAAGTCAGAACTCTTGTCCTAACTTCCCAGGTTGCCCAAGGAGCTTCTGAGGCGCTACAGAAGGGACTTACCCAGACCCTTCAGTGCAAGCCAGGAACTCAGGGTCCGGCCTGCTCGGTGGGATGAGCTGTGCTGAGGCCCTACTTCATCCACCCTCCTGGGCCAGGGCGGCCTCTTTCCAGAGGCCTCTTCTCAGCTGATTTCTGGCTCCCAAGTGGGAGACTCAGGTTACACCTGTATCGGGAGCAGTGACACCACAGTGGCCAGCAACTCATTGGACTTTCTGTCTCCAACTCCATTTTCAGCTTTTACACTTCCTGATCTGGGCATATACTGCTACATCCTGGATCATCAAGGAAGGAGGAAAATACTTAATCAATGAAGGTTTAGCCATGACCTTGTGTGTCGGTGAGATGTCATTCTTGTGTGATTAGGTCTAGGCGACCTACTTCCTAGAAATACTTCATTTAATCTCTAAACAACCTAGAAACAGCTCCAGAAGGGATATTCAAAGTAGATTGCCCAGACTCTCTTGATAGCAGATGTGGTGTTCATATTAACTGGTCGAGTGGTCTCTAAGCATGCCCATTTCTGCTTGGGAAGTTCTCAAAGGTTCCGTTTTCTGAGTGTTTCTGTTACAACAATCAGCCTTTTGTTGAGTAGCCCTTCTGCCCCTAGAGATGAGAGATAGGTACCATAGAAACTTGGAGACAGCTATTGACTAAGCCCCTGGACTCTTTAATAAAGAGTGCATTCTCTCTTTTTTTTTGAGACGGAGTCTCGCTCTGTCGCCCAGGCTGAAGTGCAGTGGTGCAATCTTGGTCCACTGCAACCTCTGCCGCCTAGCTTAAGCGGTTTTCCTGCCTCAGCCTCCCAAATAGCTGAGATTATGGAATTACAGATGCACACCACCATGCCTGGCTAAATTTTGTATTTTTAGTAGAGATGGGGTTTCACCATGTTGGCCAGGCTGGTCTCGAACTCCTGACCTTAGGTGACCAGCCCACTTCAGCCTCCCAAAGTGCTGGGATTACAGGCATGAGCCACTGCACCTGGCCTGAGCCCATTCTCTTATTATTAGAAATCTTATTATCAGAATGTGAGCTTCTGCGTTCCAAGGCTTAGCACCAGACCCCCAAGTCAGTAATGACCCTTGGGACACACAGTGTGCCAAAAGCCGTTTAATGCCCATTCCTGCCCCCTAAAGATCCAATCAGCAAATCAGCAGGGTACAGTTAAAGTCACAGAGCAGTATTGTTAGGTCATTACAGGGAATGTGGCTAAGGAAGGGCAAAGCCCAGCAAAAGTTGGGTTCTTTCATTCCACGGGCCTTGCCTTTATTTACCTTCCTGATGACTAAAGCCTGGTCCTCCAGGCCTTGCCTCTTCCACCGTCAGCCTCTGGGCCCAGGAAATGAGCGACAGGCTGCCATGCCCCTCCTCGCCACCAGGGGCCGCCCTCTCCCCTGGAATGACTGCTCAGGTCCCCACAGTGGCCCGGGAGGGGGTGAGGGGACTGTGGCTTTGGCTCTGTGTACATCGTATGGCCTTGGCCAACATCCATTCTTCTTTGGCCTCGGCTTTTCTGTTGGTAAAAGGGAGGGGGGGTGATCTCAGGACCCTGCAGGACCATCAAGGAAGGAGGTGGGGTTGGAGATGTCGGGGAGACACCATGTCCAGTCTCTCCTAAAGGGGAGGGTAGAAGAGTGGCTGGGAACAGGAGAAGCTTGGCTCCCGGGCTCTGTGCTGAAGAGGGAAGCCTAAGCAGGGCCATGTTACATTTGGTGGAGGAGGGAGAGGGTAGGGGAGGAACAGACGCTGGCTGCTCCCGCTAAGGAAGGCAAATAGAGGAAAGGACCCAGTGGGGTGGGGAAGGTCAGCCAGAGGTATCCAGAGAACCAGAGAAGGTGAGTGTGAGGGAGTCCTTGGTGATCCGTCTGCACGAGGAAAAGGGTTTTCAGGAGATAAACACAGCCGGGACCTCGGGGGATTGTGCCTCAGCCTAGGCCTGGTAGTCGATGACATATGGACAGGAAATGGGCAAGACACAGGCCTTTCAGAGAGGAGAGACCAAAGATGTTTGCAGAGAGGCAGGCTTTGCGCAACCTGTAAAGAATGAGTAAGATTTGAATAGCAGCTACAACAAATATTGATTGAGAGCCTGCTGTGTGCCAGGCTGTGGGCCCGGCACTTGGAATTTGGCCGTGAACTTGGCAGACACAGTGGCTGCCCATTTACATAGCGCGTAGTCAAGTGTGGGAGTTTATAGTCTAGCTGCGAAATAAACCTGTAGGTTTAATTATGGTGGGAGCTCAGAGAGTGGGGTAGGGGACTGCCCTGGTCTGGGACCCCTGCTGCTGAGGAAGGGTCACCTGAGCTAGGGCCTGCAGGAGGAGGGAGGAAAGGGGCCAGGATGTTTCAGAGGAGGAATAGCAAGTGTACACGCCAGATAAGAAGGGCCTGCTGGAGATTAGAAAGGGTGGAAAGAAACCATGTCACACTGTGTTTGCAACCACTCTCCCCCACAACCAGCCTCACCCGGGTTTCCTGTGCACTTGGTCACCTCCTGGGCTCTCTTGGGGGCAGAAACTGGACAGCTAAAGAGACTGTGACTGAGTGCAGGATAAAGAGCCGAGGTGGAGGGGAGAGGGCTGGGCTCTGGGAGACGGGGACATCTGTGAAGAAGATATTGCCATTTTGGGGGCAACAGTTTTTGAAGTATGATATACGTATAGAAGAGTCCTTTCTTTCTTTCTTTCTTTTCTTTTCTTTTCTTTTTATTGTTTTGCTGCATATTAAGAATGCCCTCTTGGCCGAGTGCAGTGGTTTACGCCTGTGGTTCCAAGACTTTGGGAGGCTGAGGCGGGTGGATTGCTTGAGCCCAAAAGTTCAAGACGAGCCTGAAAAACATAGTGAGACCCCATATCTGTTTTTAAATTTAAAAAATAAAAAAGAATGCTCTCTCTCTTTGTCATATTCCGTAAGAACTGAGTAAATATCTAGAAATTTAACTAAAAGTTCCTTAAGTCAACAGGAAGCAGAATGGTCTGCCTGGGCCTCAGTCATGTTGGAAGAGCAGAGAGAGAAGGTGAATGTGAGGAAGTCCCTGGGAAACAATGGAGGGACTGGACTGGGGAGGTATGAGGGGCCTGATCTTTCCAGGCATCAAGAAGCATTTGGTCTCTGTTCAAGGAGCCATGAGGAGTCACTCAAGGGTTTTAGGCAGAGCTGTGACACGACCAGAGCTACTATGAGCAAAGGTTCCGGAACAGGGCAGGGCAGGACAGGTGAGTGGGACAGAGGGAAAAGGGTGCTTCTGGCTCAGACACTGTACCCTAGAGGCTGGGGAAAGCCGACCTCAACTTTCAGCCCTGAGCCTAACCCTTGGAAAACCTGAGCAGAACTAGTGGAATGCCCTCCAGAAAAACACAAACTACACACCAGACTTTTGTTTGTTTGCTTGCTTGTCTGTTTTGTTTTGAGACGGTGTTTCGCTCTTGTCACCCAGGCTGGAGTGCAATAGTGCGATCTCAGCTCACTGCAACCTCTGCCTCCCAGGTTCAAGCAGTTCTCCTGCCTTAGCCTCCCTAGTAGCTAAGATTACAGGCACATGCCACCACAACTGGCTAATTTTTGTATTTTTAGTAGAGACAGGGTTTCACCATGTTGGCCAGGCGGGTCTCGAACTCCTGACCTCAAGATGATCCGCTGGCCTTGGCCTCTCAAAGTGCTGGGATTACAGGCATGAGCCACTGCACCCGGCTGGTTTTTTTTTTTTTTTTTTGAGACGAGTCTCACTCTGTTGCCCAGGCTGGAGTGCAATAGCACAATGTTGGTTCACTGCAACCCCCACCTCCCAGGTTCAAGCGATTCTCCTGTCTAAGCCTCCTGTGTAACTGGGATTATAGGTGTGTGCTACCACGCCCGGTTGATTTTTTATATTTTTAGTAGAGACGGGGTTTTACCACGTTGGCCGGGCTGGTCTCGAACTCTTGACCTCAATGGATCCACCTGCCTTGACCTCCCAAAGTGCTGGGGTTACAGGCGTGAGCCACTGTGCCTGGCCAACAAACTACACACCAGACTTTCTACCCACTGCCAGGGGAGACAGAGGGATAGTCTCTCACAAAGCTCTGAAACTGCGGCAAGAAATGATTGTGCACCAGGGAGGGATGGGGCAGAGGCCTCTTCTAGGGAGCCATCTGTCCCTCGCTCTGTCAGCCCTTCATTGCCCATCACAGCTGTCCCCAGAGTCAGCTGAGTCAGCAGGCCTGTGACAGCAGCAGGCGAGGGAGGAAGAGGGGCCTCTGCCAGCTTGTGCGAAGCCAGCCCCATCATCCATTGGCCCAGGACAGCCCCTTCCCTCCATACTGCAAACTGCTGTCCACCAGGATTGCCCCTGGCTTTAATGTGAACCCAACCACAGAGTTCAGTTGGCTGTAGGCCCTTCCACCAGGAACGTCTTGGGCCTCTAACCTGAGCACCTGCTCTGACAAAAATGTCCTGAGGACTCAAGGCCCCTTGCCCTCATGGGGGCTCCTCCACATGCAGCTCCCTGCCCCACTACGTCCCCCTATTTCCTCAGGGACAGACCTCTCCCCACACACTTGGCCCTAACCTCATGTTCAGAAAGTTCTTTCCTTTCTACCCCACCTAAACTTCACTTGCCTTTGTGGGTTCCCACTCTGCTTGGAGAGGAATTCTTGTGTCATCAGTACCTCTCTTCCACTCCCCTCAAGAATGGAAACCTGGCTTTCCCGTACTGGCCCCCACATAACCTCCCATTGGCCTGGCCTCCTGCTCCCTGGCCCTACCTTCCCCTGGTGTCTCTATCTTCCTGTGCTTCCTCATATTTGAAGTCCAGATCACATCTCCCTCCGTCTTTCCCTTCCTCCCTTCTTTTTCTTTCTCTCTATATTGATTTTTTTAAATTATAAAAATAATTAATGGTGTGGCACAGTAGGTCACACCTATAATCCCAACACTTTGGGAGGCTGAGGCAGGAGGATCACTTGAGGCCAGGAGTTTGAGACCATCCTGGGCCACATAGCAAGACTTCATGTCTACAAAAAATGTTTAAAAATTAGCTGGGCCTGGTGGTGTGAGCATATAGTCCTAGCTGCTTGGGAGGCTGAGGCTGGAGGATCACTTGAGTCCTAACCTAAACTTGAGGCATGAGTTTGAGGCTGCAGTGGTCTATGGTGGTGCCACTGCACTCCAGCCTGGGTGACAGGGTGAGACCCTATCTCTAAAAATAAATAGTCCTGTCTGGGCACGGTGGCTTACACCTGTAATCCCAGCACTTTGGGAGGCTGAGGCAGGTGGATCACAAGGTCAGAAGTTTGAGACCAGCCTGGCCAACATAGTGAAACCCCGTCTCTACTAAACATACAAAAATTAGCCGGGCATGGTGACGCGTGCCTGTAGTCCCAGCTACTTGGGAGGCTGAAAAAGGAGAATCGCTTGAACCTGGGAGGCGGAGGTTGCAGTGAGCCGAGATCATGCCACTGCACTCCAGCCTGGGCAACAGAGCGAGACTCCATCTCAAAATAAATAAATAAATAGTCCCAAGACTATACAGGTATAACGCTATCACACTTAGTTTTTTCTGGTTCCACCTTCCCAGGAGACACCCATACCTGGGTTCACTGTTTGGGTTTCTTGGCATCCATTTGGTGGTCCCACTGACTCTGAGGTTTCATCCCCAGATTAAAGTTCTTTTTTTTTTTTTTTGAGATGGAGTTTCACTCTTATTGCCCAGGCTTGAGTGCAGTGGCACAATCTCGGCTTACTGCAACCTCTGCCTCCCAGGTTCAAGCTATTCTCCTGCCTCAACCTCCTGAGAACTGGGATTACATGTGTCCGCCACAATGCCTGGCTAATTTTTTTGTATTTCTTTAGTAGAGACAGGGTTTCACCATGTTGGCCAGACTGGTTTCAAACTCCTGACCTCAGGTGATCCACCCGCTTCAGCTTCCCAAAGTGTTGGGATTACAAGCATGAGCCACCACGCCTGACTGGATTAAAGTTCTTTTTTTTTTTTTTTTTTTTTTTTTTTGAGACGGAGTCTCGCTCTGTCGCCCGGGCTGGAGTGCAGTGGCTGGATCTCAGCTCACTGCAAGCTCCGCCTCCCGGGTTTATGCCATTCTTCTGCCTCAGCCTCCCGAGTAGCTGGAACTACAGGCGCCCGCCACCTCGCCCGGCTAGTTTTTTGGGGTTTCACCGTGTTAGCCAGGATGGTCTCGAACTCCTGACCTCGTGATCCGCCCGTCTCGGCCTCCCAAAGTGCTGGGATTACAGGCTTGAGCCACCGCGCCCGGCCTGGATTAAAGTTCTTAACTGAAAGTAAGAGAAACAGACTCTAACTAGTTTAGGCTGGAAAATAATTTATTAAAACTATTCTGTAATTCATAGTATCTCCAGCAGGGCCAGAGAGTTAGCCAGGAATAATGTCCCAAAGGTCACAGCCAAGCCAGCCTGACAGAGCCATCCTGGGCACTGACACCACTGTTTGCCAATGCCACTGATTTGGGCCCTGGGTGGTGGCGCTAAGGGCTCACCCCCCTAAGCCTCTGGAAACAGGATTTGGCTGTCACCACCCTCCCAGGGTGCCTTCGTCTTGGTGCCTGCTACAGATTCAGAGTCTGGCATGGGGCCTCTGGCTGGCACAGCCTGCACCTCAGTGGCAAGGGGAGGTTGGGAAGGCCTCACCTGGCTTCTGCAATTGGAAACGAGGATTCATGAGGTGGAGAACTCCCCAAATGTAGGGTATGTTTAGCAGCCAAAAAGGATGGCAGATGTCCCCTTCTGTTCTTGGTGAGCCCAGCCACCCACATCTCCGCGGCTCTTCCTCCACATGCTGTGTTCTCCCACCTCTGAGACCTCTGACCACAGCCTGCTTACCTGTCCCCCTGCAGGTCCTCAGAGCCACCTCCATCCTCCTCCTTGCAATGGATCCCACTCCACTCACACCAGGGGTCCCGGCTACACTTCGCCATCTGCTCTGTCTGCTGGCAAAAATGACCTTGAGTATTTCTTCCATATGTAGGTTTTTGTCCACGGTTCCAGGGTCATAACTCCCACAGCTCTGTTTAGAGCCTTTGGTTATGATGTTGGCTGTGTTAGGCTTCAGGAGCAGGCCTCAGGAAACAGAATCTCTCCGGCCTTCTCCTGTCCTCCTTTCACCTGCCCAAGGCTGGGCTCTAATCTTCCTCCACCTTTGTGATTGTGTGACCCTAATTCCAGAGAGGGTCCTGCCTCATACGCTGGGGGAAGGAATGCTGTAGGCATGAATCTTCCATAAAAACCCAAGAGGCCTGGTTCAGAGAGCTTCTGCATAGCTGACCATGTGGAGGCTCCTGGAGTGTGGTGTGCCCAGAGAGGGCACGGAGCCTCCACACCCGTTCCCACAATTTCTGCCCAACGCATCTCTTCATCTGCATCCTCTGCAATATCCTTCGTAATAAACCAGTAAACATAAGTAAGTGTTTCTCTGAATTCTGTGAGCTGCTGCTCCAGCAAATTAATCAAACCCAAAGAAGAGGTTGTGGGAACCCCAGCTTGAAGCCAGTTGGTCAGAAGTTCTGGAGGCCCAGACTTGTGCCTGGTGTCTGAGGTGGCAGGATGGACCTGTTGGGGACTGAGCCCTCAACCTGTGGGCTCTGACTGTGTCTCCAGGTAGGTAGTATTGGAAGTGGATTGGAGGACACCCCGCTGTGTCTGCTGCAGAGCTGATTGCTCACTGGGTGGTGGGGAGAACTGCCCACCCTGCCACCACGTTTGGTCACAGAAGTCTGCTCTGTGTTGATTGCTGTTGTGTGAGAGCAGGGGAGAAATCCATTTGAGTTTTTTCTAAACTAGGCTTTGTGTTTTCTGAGGGTGGATTTAGACTGCCTTGGGCCCATGGCCTGTTCTCAGTAGCTAAGACCTGAAAAATTTGGAGAATCACTTTGTGCTGTGGAAGGACCATAAAACAGGCACTCA
Source organism: Theropithecus gelada (assembly GCF_003255815.1). Classification (NCBI taxonomy): domain Eukaryota; kingdom Metazoa; phylum Chordata; class Mammalia; order Primates; family Cercopithecidae; genus Theropithecus; species Theropithecus gelada. Next base: position 106,512,718 of record NC_037681.1, read on the forward strand.
GGTGCTGCCGGACAATGGGGCAATATACCTTCAAAATGTGAATTTCTAGCAAGTGTGCTTCTAGGAATTCATCCCAGGGAATATCTATGGTGTGTACAGAGCAATTCCGTGCCAAAGATGGATAAAGAGGATATCCCAATCTGCCTGTGTGACGACATGAGGCCACAGAGGCAGGCCTCTTTCCTTTCCCTTCTCCCAGATCTGCCCAGGCCAGTGCCCCACCCAGATGGCATGGACTCTGCCCTCTGCCTGGGGCCCTTTCACTCACCCAAGCCCTGGCATTTGCCTATGCAAAGCCCTGAGCAGAGAAGGGAGGTGGCTAGAGGGAGGGCAGCATGCACTGGGAAACTCGCTCAGGCTGAGGTTTACAGTGGGGTCGTGTCCAGAACCTCCTACTGACCCTGATTCCAAATGAGGCCCCCTTGGGTGAGGGAAATTGCCCCCTGCCTTATGGTTTAAATGTGGAAGAAAGGTCAGCTGGGAGTGGAGGACAAAGAATAGACCCAGTAGAACCAATTCTGGGTGAGGATTTGTTCTTCTTGTTTTTTCCGTTTTTCCCTTTGTACCAAATGGGCCCCCCGTGAAGCCACCCCAATGACTCTTCTTGGTTTCTTGGATGCCCTTTTGCCTGCAGGTCACAGGAATTGTCTGGTCTTCCCCTCCATCCCTGGGTGTCTCTCCAGTGCCCCCAGCCTGGCGGCCTCTCCAGTGCCCCCAGCCTGGCGGCCTCCAAAGATGCAAGTACATGGGCTTATTTCTCCTTTGCACCAACAACCAGGATGCCACCGAAATAATAAGCACCAGAAAGCTCCAGGGCCTTAGAAGTCCTCGTGTCATCATTCATGATCGGACTCTGTGTTTCCTCATTCCCTGACTTAAACAGTCAGACACCAGGCCCTGGCCCTCATTTTTATCGCGACCCTTCTCGGAAAGTCAGAGTTCCAGAGTTCACTCAGGTAACAGAGCCCCTGGAAGTCATAAGCTCCTTAAGGAAGGTCACAATTAGCACTGCTAATTCCATCGTAGGAAAGGAGCGTCCAGACCCAATCCTGGTGAGGTACAGGATGCTTAGCTTTTAGGGCACAGGCTCTGAGGCAGGCAGAGCTCAGGTTGAATCCCATTTCCAACACTTGCTAATTGCATGACCTCAGGAAAGCTATTCAACTTCTCAGAGCCTCAGTGTTATGACTGAATTGTGTTCCCTTAAAATTCATATGCTAAAATCCTAACCCCCCATGTGACTATTTAGAGATAGGGTCTTTAGGGAGGTCATTAAAAATAAATAAGGTCATGGGGGTGGGGCCTTAATCTGAGAGAGTGGGTGTCTTCATAAGAAGAAGAGTTACCAGAACCGCCTCTCTCTGCGCGTGCACAGACAAGAGGTCATGTGAGGACAGAGAGAAAGCAGCTGTTTACAAGCCAAGAAGAGAGGCCGCATCACAAACCAACCCTTATGGCACCTTGATCTTGGACTTCTAGCTCCAGAACAGTGAGAAAATGATATTTCTGTTGCTTAAGCCACATAGTTTGTGGGTTTTGGTTATGGCAGCCCGAGCTGACTAATACACTCAGTTTCCTCATTTGAAAAGCAGGGATAAAACCAGTACTTGCAGTATGACGTTACTGTGAGAATCCAATGAGGAAACACACGTAATGCCTGCCTGCTTCGTTTTCCTATGGCATCTTCAATGCCTGGAACAGTCTCTGGCAGACAGTGGATGTTCAATAAATACCCACTGAATGGATAAATACATCCATCAAAAAATGAAGCTGCCACACTAAATATGAGAGCCTCTTTCTAAGCGCCTCCCTCACCTTCATTTCCTTAATCATTGGTTACCACTCACCAGCAAACGACAACAGCAGTAAAGCGTTTAAGAAAAGTGTCTGCAAGGCCAGCCTGCTGTTTTTAATTGGATCTGCCAAATAACGTAATGTTGTCTATGAGTTGAGAAAGGTGACACTGATCAGAAAGCTGAAGGAAGCCTGAGAACCCTGGTCCAGCTTAACTCTTCCTCTTGTTGGGCAGAGGGGCTGGAGACCACAGACGGGGGAGGCCCGCCTTGGGGAGGCTCAGAGACCTGGGGTTGGGCTTTGGGAGTGTCCTGGATGAAGTTGGTCTGGGGTTGGAGGCCACAGCAGATCTACCTTCCTGGTGTTTAGGAGATGCAAATGATGGGAACAATGGAGCCCTTGTCCCCAGGCCATTTGTGGCAGATCCTGGGCTCCAGGGAGGCAAAGCTTCTCTGCCTCTGCCATGGTAAGATGTGGTCCCAGGATGGGACAGCCCCAGGTACACAAACCTGCCCACCCAGGAGGCCCAGGACTCCGCCACAGAGAGGCATCCCGGCTGCACTGACCCCTCTACTCTCTACCCTGGCTCTTTCCAGGACAAGCGCAGTGGGAGCAGGCCCCGGTGAGTACTGGGGCTCCTCTCTCCCCTGCCTTCCCGTCTTGTCTCTCTCTACCCCTCCTCTCCTGGGCACAGCCATCCCAGGAGCTGTGCTGACTCTGCCTGGCTCCTCTCTGCCCAGGGAGACCATTCACACGCCTCCACTTCCTGTCAGCACTAGGGCTCCCTGACTCCCGGCTTTCCCAGGGCACCAATTCATGCAGTTATGCGCCCACTGGCACCAGCTCTGCCCCCAGCCTCCTCCTCTGCTGCCCTGCTCCCAGAGCCTCTGTCAGTCACATTGTCATGGATGTGAATGTTCCACAACACAGCGTCTGTCTCATACAAACTCAAGGGCCCCTTGGGCAGAGTTGACTAGAATGTGCTTGCAGGCTGTGGCCACCGCTCCCACCCCCCAGATGTGTAGGTAAGTGACACAATGGGTCAGGGGGGCCCAACAGACTGGGATCCCTTGCAAGTCAGGTCCCCCCAGAGTGACTCTGCACACCTCCAGCCTCCCAGAGCCTAGCACTGCTGAGTCACAAGGGCCTAGCTCTCCCATCTGTCTTGGCCAGAATCAAGGGTGCGGGGGACAGGGGATGGGCATTGGTGGAAGGGCCCCTTGTTTCCAAACTGCCTACCTCAGTGGCCCTGCGACAGCATTGGAAATACCTGTGATGAGTGGTTTCTTTGAGTTGAAGCACTGAAGCTGTCAAGGGTGGGTGGTTTACTATACTGGGGAAAGGTGGGCAGGGAGGAGGTGAGGCCAGCCTGTCTGTCCAGACTCCCCAGGTTGGAGAGAAGATGCTCCCAGCCCTTCCTTTCTGCCTGCCCCAGGGACTTGGAGACACAAGGTGAGTCTGGCTACTGAGGTTGGGGTGGGGGAGGCAGCTGCTAGAGCCTGCCCTGAACACCCTCTCCCCTCCATTCCTGCTGTGCTGAGCATCCCTTCCTCCAGGCCCAGGAGGAGGAGGACGAGGAGGAGAATAAGTACGAGTTGCCGCCCTGTGAGGCTCTGCCCCTCAGTCTAGCCCCTGCCCACCTTCCTGGCACTGAGGAGGACTCCTTGTACCTGGGTGAGGGCTGGGAGGTGGGAGGCAGGGAGACCAGGTGCTTGGGCAGGGCAGGAGGGTCCCCACAAGACAAGAGGGCATAAGCCTTGCCTCTCCTCCCCTCCCCGCACTGAGGCAGCAAGGGAGGCCTCAGCTGGCAGTCACCAGGGCCTCTTGGTTAGGCAGGGAGAGAGAGAGATGAAGGAACTGAGGGAGGGAGGAGAGGAGGGAGGAAGAAGAGTGGGAAGGGAAGAGGAGGAGTGGTGTAACCAGGGCAACAGCGGGGGCCTGGCATTCCCCTTCTGAGATCCCAACACTTCTTCAGGCCAAGGGCGGGGGTGCTGGGAGAGCCCCGGCTGCCGCTGGCATCCCACTCCCACTGCTCAGCTCCTCGGCCAGGTGGGGGCAGGGAAATTGCCCGCCTCCAGTTGCCATGGAGACTGGGCTGTCAGGAAGCCAATGAACAAGGGGAGTGAGGGAAGGAGGAGGAAATGGAGGCTGGTGTTGGGGGGGGCGGGAGGAAAATGGGAACCTACCTGGGAGGAACCCACCAACTCACAACACATGCGGTCTTTTCCAGATCACTCTGGCCCCCTGGGTCCGTCAAAGCCATCGCCACCCCTGCCTCAGCCCAGCATGGTGAGAGGCCTCCCCAGAAGTCCCTCCTTCCCCACTCTCCCCACCCCAGGCTGCCATTTCCCAGTGAGTGAATCTTAGAGGCATCTCATTTGCAAGATTCCCCCACATTTGCATTCAAGAGGCCCCTGAAAAATCAGATGCCAGATGCATGAGAAGCCAGAGCCTTGCCGCTGTCAGTCACTCCTCCAGCTGGCCTAACCTGGTCCTTCCACCCTCCCCTTCAGCTTCCCCCACAGTGCCCTTCTCATCCGTCTGAGGGGGAGGGGAGGGGCTCAGCTGCCCTTCCCTTGGATTCTGGTACCTGAGGACCCCTCCCCATCTCTAGAGTGAAGAAATCCCTTCCTCAGCTGCCAGTCACTGCCAGCTCCCAGTCTCACCTTTATCCCAGTGGGACTTTATGGATTTTGAAAGCTACCACCTTTATCATACATTTCACTGGAATTTTTGTAAAAAGCAGGGAGCGATTCACAACAAAGAAAGAGCCACAGGGTAGAAGCAAAGAGAAGAGTCATCCCTTTTGTACATTTTTTAAAGCTACACAGATACAAGTGGTCCCATCCCATCCTATCCTGCCCCATCCTTGCCCTCCTGGAAGGAAACTGGTGCCTCAGTTTCCTTCCCTCATCCGCCCTCACGGGCCCCACAGTGCCCACAGCTGACGGGAGCAGTGAGCCTGCCGGTGGCCAGGAAGCAGAGACCTGTCTTCGGGAGGCGAGGTAATGGTGATGTCCTCTCTTTCTGTGGCTCCCCCCTGGGACAGGGAGTCCTCCCACCACGGAGTAGAGCTGTGCTTGCCTGACATGGGTCTCATACCCTGCCCTTTCATGGCACTCCCCTGGCTGTGCCCCTTTATACCTACCAATCCTCTAAGGTAGGCAGGCAGGCGGCGGTGTCTCTAATGAAATGAATGAGGAGACTGCGGCCCAGAGATACGAAATGCTGTGCCTAAGATCCCACAGAAGCAGTCTGCTCTTTTTTTTTTGGCTCGGCTGCTCTGATTTTTTTTTTTTTTTTTTTTTTGAGTCGGAGTCTCGCTCTGTTACCCAGACTGCAGTGCAGTGGCATGATCTTGGCTCACTGCAATCTCTGCCTCCCGGGTTCAAGTGATTTCTGGCTAATTTTTGTATTTTTAGTAGAGATGGGATTTCACCATGTTGGCCAGGCTGGCGTCGAACTCCTGACCTCAAGTGATCTGCCTGCCTTGGCCTCCCAAAGTGCTGGGAATTACAGGCATGAGCCACTGTGCCCGGCTGCTATGATTTTTTGAACAGTCCAAAGTCTTTGGAGCCAGGCCTGGCAAGTTTGCTGGGAGGTCAGGACAGGCGATACCATAGGGCTGTGCAGAGAACTACTAGGGGATGAGAAAAGCTTTCTCATGGGGTTTCAAAGCTGGCTCTGAGATGCCCTCCTCAGAGGCGCCCTAAGGAGTCTCCGTTCTTTCAGCCTCAGTCCCACTGAATTCCTTTCTGCTCCCTGCCCTGCGTGACAGGTGGTTCTCTCCTTTTCCTTCCAGAGCAGGGTGCATCATCCAGAGTGGTGAGCAGCCCCTCCATCTCCGCCTCACTTCCCATGGTTCTGGTTAGGAAACCGCAGGGGTGGGGTGGGGGGCTAGAGAGGAGAAATATCCCTGAAACCAAGGGAAAAGGCCCAGAGCAGGGCCCCTGCCCCTCGGCCACAGGCCCCTGGCAGGCAATGAGCCAGCTGTCCTGAGGGTGCTGCCCAGGGCTCCTCCTCACAGTCTCAGAGAGCCGGGGCCCATGGGCACCTCTGAAGGGGAAGGTGCTAGTGGGATGCCCCCTCTTGGACAGAGGAGAAATCGTAATCATTCAAGCTGGCTCCCAGAAAGGATCACCATGTGAGGAGGGAGTGAGGTGCCTGCCACCCCTCCAAATCGATGGCTCCTCCCCCAAAACCCCTAGTCCTTAATGGAACCCCAGGACTGGGTAAACCCATGGTCCCACACACCCCTCCCTACCTTAGGTGCTAGGCCCTCCAAAGAAACCTGATGAGGACCTCTACTTGGAATGTGAGCCCGATGCAGGTGAGCCCCTCCCTCAGCTCCAGATCCCTCCTGCTGGAGTCCCTCAGCTGCCCACAGCACAACACTCTCTCCTGGCTCCATCTGCATCCCTTGCCATGCACACCTCAGGCCCATGCACGCCCTCCTTCTACCCCCTGCCCCCGCAGCTGTCCCCTAGAAGCCACCTTTGCCCACCCCCACCCCACCCCAGCTCAATAATCTCCTTCTTCTAGCAGGAAGGAAATCGTCTTTTCCCTCTGTAGCCCCAGTTGGGAGCGCCTCCACTGCTGAGGTGAGGAGGGGCTGGGAGCAGGCTGTAGGGAGGGGTTCCGGGAGCAGAGCCTGAGAGTCCTCCCCCAGGAACCCTCTTGGGCTGAAGGATGCACCACCGTGAGAACACATATTGAACACACATGTGCGGCACCCCGCCGTGCCCCAGACAGGGACACCTCTTTTTTCTGCCTGCGGGGGACTCAGTTGAACAAAGGCGATGGGAATGCAAATAACTGCACCCTGCGTCCTCGGCTCCCCATGCCGGATCGAGTGCCCTGGCACGTCTCTGAGTGGCTGTGTGTATGCACAGGACAGTGACCTGCTGGCTCAGCCTTGGTACTCAGGGAATTGTGACCGCCATGCTGTTGAGAGTGCCCTGCTTCGCTTACAAAAGGTGGGCAGCCATGGACCCTGGGTCTTCTCCGAAACCCCTTCCGCTCACAAGCTGTAGCTGGCAGAGTAGTGGGGAGCAGGAGAGCCGGAGGGTTCTGGCCTCATGATGGCTCAGGGCAGTGGGAGGCCCATTGGAAGATGAGGTTGATGGCTGGGGTCTCCTCCACAGGATGGGGCCTACGCCGTGCGCCCCAGCTCAGGGCCTCACGGCTCCCAGCCCTTCACCCTGGCAGTACTGCTCCGAGGCCGGGTCTTCAACATTCCCATCCGGCGGCTGGATGGTGGACGCCACTATGCCCTGGGCCGGGAGGGCAGGAACCATGAGGAGGTGGGAGCTGGAGGAGGCAGGGGCCTAAGGAGGGACAGCAGAGCAGTATCCCGGGCCCAGCCAAGAGCATTTGTCTCGGGAAAAACCCTCATTTTGTATCTTTCTGGGGTAGGCAGAAATGACAGAACCCAGAGCCCTGAACTCCTTCCCAGACTCCTGGCCCTCTGGTGGGGGAGGTGCCCCTCCTGCCATGACTCAGTCTGCATAGGGTCGAGGTAGGGGCCTTTGTGCCTTTAATGAACCCAGCTGGGAGGAGGGTGGAGTCCAGGATCTTCAGACTCTCGTCTACTTCCCCCGAGGACTCAACGTTGCACCCAGCATTTGCCACGATGCAAACTAGAGACACCCATCACACCGCTCCCCACGCTGGAGTACCAGGGCAGAGGCGTGCCCTAGGGTCAGTTTGATCTAGCCTTGGACATAGGAGTCTGGCCAGCGGCGTGCCCATGGGTGCAGCAGCAGGAAAGTTGTCTGAGGCCTGGAACGGGGCAGCAAAATGGCAGTGGAGCGGCATGGGGCAAACAGGAAGGAAGATATCTAGAAAAATGTCAAAAGTCCCTTTGCCAGAGTCCCATAGTTGCCTCAGGAAGTTGCTCCCAGCATGAGGCTCATGGGACTCACAGATGCTCTGCCTCCCTGGCCAGCTCTTCTCCTCCGTGGCCACCATGGTCCAGCACTTCATGCGGCACCCTCTGCCCCTTGTGGACAGACACAGCGGCAGCCGGGAACTCACCTGCCTGCTCTTCCCCACCAAGCCTTGAGGCCACAGTGAGGTACACACGGCCTTTGGCCCCAGTTTGCTTCTTGCCCCGCCCAATCTTGGGCTATCTTCCTCTCTCCTTTCCCACCCCTCCTCACCCTAGCCTTTCCCAGTGCCTGCAAGCAGCTTTAATGGGGAAAGGCTGCCTGGAAACCCAGGAACGGGTCCTGGAGTCCCCACCCCGTGCTCACCTAGAGCCTCACACTGCCTTCTCTGTTGCCTCTCCAAGACTGACATCCTCTTCCCAGCCTCCAGGAATGCAGGTGTCTGCCCAGTTCACTAAGTCCTGGATGAAGGAACCATGGTGACCTCTCACATCTCCTTGGGGGCCTAGGGCACCCTGAGAGGGACTGGCCTGCCTTTTACAAGTTTGCTTTCAATAAATAAGAAAAAATTGTTGAATAAATTATTGAATCTGCTAAAGGAAGCAGAGGTGGCCTGCACGAGGGAGGCCCCACGGTTCTCAAGTGTCACAGGGCAGACTAGCCTGGAGTTATGGAGATGCAGGAGCCAGGACCGGGCGGAAAAGGCCAGTCGTTTCTACCCCAGATTGAGGCTTTTACTTTCAGATGCTCTGTGTCGGTGGAGGCCAGGCCGAGTGGCTGATTTTTGTTTTGATTTGTGGGAGTTGGAGTGGGGAAGGGAGGGAGGCTCAGTGCTGTCTGACACCCTATTAAATGAGGAGAATGGAGTCCATTACCTACTCCTCCAACACCTACTTAGGTACAGTGCTCCCAGGGGAGTGATGAGCCTGATTTTGGGAGCTTGGTGTTGTCTAGAGGAGGGGAGACAGTGGGCCCCGATCTGATGCTCCAGTCTAGGGTCAAAGCTAGGGAAAGCTGAACAGTGACGCTCAGAGAAGACAGGACGGCGGGCGAGAGCTTGGGGGACGGCGAGAGCTTGGGGGACGGTGGGAGGTGGAGGGGCGCTCCAGGTCCCCAGGCGGTCAGGCGGAGCTTGGGACAGGGCGCGGACCCCGAGGCCCAGGGAGCTCCGGGTGGCCGGCGGCCTGCAGGCGGGCGAGGGCGTCGGGCGGCGCAGGGCAGGCCACGGGGCGGGGGCGTCTCGGGCCCTGGCGTGGCGCCCGGAACACCCCGTGCCGGAAGCTCCATGTGACCGTGACTCCGCAGAAGCCGCAAGCGCCGCGAAACAAAGGGCGGCTCTGCGGCTGCCTCGCGCTCAGGCTGGCACCGAGGGCCCGGACCCTCATCCCACTCCGCACCCCCGAGCCTGCTGGCCCTGCTTGCCCTGCGACCCTGGGCTCCGGCAGGGCCAGGAGGCGCGGGAACCCCGCTGGGAATGGGGCCGGCGGGCGGGCACTGAGGACACTGAGAGGCAAGCGCGAGGCTGGGGGCGGGGTGCGGGGCGGCAGGGCGTGGACGGTCTCCGTCACTGCCGGCTCCTGCGGATTACTGCCTTGGAACCTTCATTTCTTGCTTGTAATAAGGGGAAGATAATCGTCCCTACGTAATCGTCCTCCGGTTAGGAAGCTTAAGTGAGACATGCCACATAAAGGGATGCCTTCGTAAAGGGGTGCCCGATGCGGGGAAGGAAACACTCACCGAATTTGGGCCAATTAGCTGCCACTGTCAAAATCGCTGGGAAGGCACAGTTATCGGCCAGGGCACCAGGAAAGGGTACGGGCTGGGGCAGCCGGCATGGGGGCGGGGGGCGAGTGGACACAGGTGTGTGTATGTGAGGAAGAGACCAGCAGCGGGGGCCTCTAGCAGAAACAGGAGAATAGGAGACCCCAAGACACGCCCTCAGCCTCACTGGCCCCTCCCTGGCTCTCTCCAGACCCCGGCCTCCGTCCTCCACACCTTCCCCAGGCTCATCCCGCAGGCCCGCAGGGGCTGTGGAAGCTGGGGAGCTTGGCACCTTGGGCTGGGACTCAGAGTACAGTCAGCCCCCTAGTATCTCCACAACAGCTTTACAGGTTCCACTTTCCTAGGGGAGCTCTCCACTCTGTGGCCACAAAGGCCTGGGGGCTCAGGGGCCTGTTATTACTGAGCCCCACAGCCATGAGGCCTTAAGTCAGGGGAGTAGAAGTTACAGCCCAGAGCTCCTGAAGTTAATGGCCCAACAGGGACTCTGATTTTTCCCAGCTTAGGGACTAACTTCAAGGAACTAGCCTCCATTCCTCCCCTCCCTGGGGAGAAAGAGAGGAGGAACAGCCAGGCAGTGGGACAGTGTATAACTGGGGCCCTTGAGGGCAAAAAGGAACATGTTGCCTGCCCAGTGCCTCCTAGGCTTGCAGGCCTGAGCAGATGGCCCCTTGTCTGGGGAGCCTTCACCACTCCCCCAGCCTCGGCCCAAGTACTTAGGCCATTATCTCTTCACTCCCAGGACAGACCGGCTACTACTACCCACTACTGTGTATTCAGGGCCTGGAATACAGTAGGTGGCGCATATTTATTGAAAGAGTCATCAAATAGGTCAAGTCTATTCTGGATTCCTCTAAAGCTGATAACATTCTTTTATCAGGGCCTCCTTTGTTAAGAGAAAAGTCCAATCCAGTGCTGTCCAATAGAACTTTCTGTGACGATAGAAATGTTCTGTATCTGCATTGTGGAGTACAGTAGCCACCAGCCACTGGGGGTCATCGAGCACTTGGAATGTGGCTAGTGTAACTGAGGAACTGAATTGTTCATTGACAATTTAATTACTTTTAAATAGCCACATATAGCCAGGGATTCCAAGTCTCGTGCCTTCCCAAGTGTGAGGGGCAGTGGGAAAAGCTGGAGAGGTCGGCAGGGGCTAGGTCTGGAGGAGCCTGGGAGGCCTCCATAAGGCACTGGGGAGTCATGGAGGCTCTGAGCAGGGGCGGATGCAGGAGGGATGATGGTATCCTAGGAGCATCTCTCTGGTTGTGTAGTGCTGAATGGGCCAGAGGGGCCGCATAGAGGCCAGGGGAATATTTAAGGGCTGATGTTTAAGAATGATATTCTTATCATTCAGGTGAGACATCACTCTCCTTGATTTTTCACCATGCCAGCATCCCTCCAAGTACCCCATCCCCATTTCCTCCCACCCAGTAGGCCAGATTCTAGAAAATTCTAGGCAGGGTCACCAACCAGGGGATTAAGTCTTTGAGAAGTGCCGTTTGGAGGCTGGGTGAGGTGGCTCACACCTGTAATCCCAGCCCGCTGAGGCGGGCAGATCACTTGAGGTCAGGAGTTTGAGACCAGCCTGGCCAACGTGATGAAACCCTGTCTCTACTAAAAATACAAAAATTACCTGGGCCTAGTGGCACATGCCTGTAATCCCAGCTACTTGGGAGGCTGAGGCAGGAGAATTGCTTGAACCCGGGGAGGTGGAGGTTGCAGTGAGCTGACATCGCGTCACTGCACTCCAGCCTGAGCGACAGAGCAGGACTCCGTCTCAAAACAAAACAAAACAAAACAAAACAAAAGTGCCTTTTGGTGAAGAAGCCCGTGTATTATATACAGACAGTGGGTTACGTGTCTCCAGTGGCCGGGGAGGGTCTGTAGGACAGGGGAGCTGAGGGACTCTGCAGCTGAGAAGGGCATGAAAGCCTCAGCAAAACCACACCTGCCAGGGCTCAGAACATGGTCTAAGCAAACTTCTGCTAGGCTTTCAGCTTTTGGTTTCTGAAGAGGCAGCCTGATCTTTGGTGAAAACATGGACAGAAGGACCCAAGTTTCATTCTGGCTCAGCTACTCACTTCCTGCTTAACTTTAGCCTCAGTCTCGCCACTTTTATTTTATGTTTTTGAAACCTAGTATCACTCTGTCAGCCAGGCTGGAGTGCAGTGGCACAATCTCTGCTCACTGCAACCTCCACCTCCTGGGTTCAAGCAGTACTCCTGCCTCAGCCTCCTGAGTAGCTGGGATTACAGGTGCCCGCCATCACACCCAGCTAATTTTTGTATTTTTTTAGTAGAGATGGGTTTCATCATGTTGGCCAGGCTGGTCTTGAATCTCAAGTGATCCACCCACCTTGGCCTCCCAAAGTGCTAGGATTACAGGTGTGACCCACCATGCCCGGCCAGTCTCTCCACTTTTAAAATGGGGTTAATAATACATATGTCTCAGGATTGTTGTGAGGATGATAAATGATGTAAATAACATGTATAGGCTGGGCGCAGTGGCTCACACCTGTAATCCCAGCACTTCATGGGACCAGGGTGGAAGGATCACTTGAGCTCAGGAATTCGAGAATAATCTGGCCAATAAAAAATAAATCCATCACTACAAAAAAATTAAAAAATTAGCTGGGTGTGGTGGTGTGTGCTTGTAGTCTCAGCTACTTGAGTCTTCAAGGTTGAGGCTGCAGTGAGCCGTGATCACGTCACTGCACCCTAGCCTGAGCAACAAAGCAAGACCCTGTCTCAAGAAACAAAACATGGATTTAATATATACTTTGCGACCATAGAAAAAGAATGAGATCTTGCCCTTTGCAGAGACATGGATGGAGCTGGGGGCCATTATCCTTAGCAAACTAACACAGGACCAGAAGACCAAATACCGCATGTTCTCACCTGTAAGTGGGTGCTAAGTGATGAGAACACATGGATGTGTAGCAAGAAACAACATGCATTGGGGCCTATCGAAGAGGGGAGGGTGGGAGGAGGGAGAAGATCAGGAAAAATAACTAATGGGTACAAGGCTTAGTATCTGGGTGATGAAATAATCTGTACAACAAACCCCTATGACACAAGTTTACCTATGTAGCAAACATGCATATGTACCCCTGAACTTAAAAGTTAAAAAGATCCATATACTGACTGAGTGAGGTGGCTCACGCCTGTAATCCCAACACTTTGGGAAGCCAAGGCGGGACGAGCTCAGGAGATTGAGACCATTCTGGCCAACGTGGTGAAACCCCATCTCTACTTAAAAAAAAAAAAAAAATTAGCTGGGCGTGGTGGTGGGCACCTGTAGTCCCAGCTACTCAGGAGGCTGAGGCAGGAGAATCGCTTGAACCCAGGAGGCAGGGGCTGCAGTGAGCCAAGATCATGCCACTGCACTCCAGCCTGGGAGACAGAGCGAGATTCCATCTCAAAATAAACAAAAACAAAACAAAACAAAAAACCCTGTATACTTAGCCTAATACAGAGCTTGACATGTAATAGGAGCCATATGATTGGTACCTAATAATAATAATAACTGTGATTTGGCAAAGCTTGGTTCAGGTCACTTTTGTGCCGCATTTTTAAGGACTCAGTCTTTCCCAATATACACACATACTTACGATGCCTTTAGGCGCTGTAGGTACTGTAATAATTATTGTTGTTGTTTTTTAAATTTTTTTTTCAGGGAGCTTTCTGGTAAAAACTGGCCTGCTAGATGAATTCTAAAAGAGCTGTAACATTAATAATGATTGTTTTGTCTGCCCACCGGGCTTTCCTGTTCCCCTTCTGGTAACACAATCCACTTCCGCCACTCTAGATCAGGCATGTGACCTAGGTCTGACTGGGACCAAACACGGTCGTGAAAACCTCTTCACGTTGAGAGAGAGAAGCCAGCCCTCTTTCCAAATCTGAGCTGCAAATGGCCACCTTTCCTGCCATGTGAAAAGAGCAGAAGTGAAGCAAAGACAAAGGAAAAGAGTCTTGGAGACTTTGGGTCCTGCCCCAAAGCCACAGTATTTGCCGTAGTGCCCCTCCCAGTTATGTGAGCTAGAAATGTCCTTTTTGGTTTAAGCTGGTGGGAATATGGCTTCTGATCTTTGTAAAGAAGACTCCAGGCCGGGTGCAGTGGCTCACACCTGTAATCCTAGTGCTTTGGGAGGCCAAGGAGGAAGGATCGCTTGAGCTCAGGAGTTTGAGACCATCTTGGGCAACATAGTGAGACCCCTGTCTCTGCAAAAAAATAAAAAGAAAAATATTAGCAGGGGTAGTGATGTGTGCCTGTAGTCCTAATTACTTGGGAGGCTGAGACAAGAGGATTGCTTGAGCCTGGGAGTTCTGGGCTGTAGTGTGCTATGCCATTCTGGTGTCTGAACTTAGTGGCATCAATATGGTGACCTCCCAAGAGTGGGTGATCACCAGATTGCCTAAGCAGGGGTGAACCTGCCCAGGTAGGAAACAGAGCAGGTTAAAACTCTTGTGCTGATCAATAGTGGGATCCTACCTGTGAACAGCCACTTGCAGTACAGCCTGGGCAACACAGTAAGACCCCATCTCTTAAAAAGAGAAGAAGAGGAAGATTCCTGCCCAGTACAGGCACTCATGTCAGGGAGGTCAGGAGATTCATCTGAAGCACAGAGCAGTTAGTGGTAGAACTGTTAATAGAACTTAGACTTGTCTGGTCATCTCTGGATTTACCATAAACTATACCATACATTCCAGTGTTCACTCACAAATAGTAATTGAGTGCTTACTGTGTGCCAGGCACCAAACCAGCATCTCACTTTTTCTCTACACCTGCTGAGGGATTCTCCCTCCCCAGCTTCACTCCCAGTCTCTAGGAACCCTTGAGTCAGGGGACATGAGAAACAGCCTTTCTCTACCAGGATAGGGCCCAGCACACTCACTGTCTTCCCAGAATCAATACTCCCAGAACTCTTAAGTGCTAAGGATGCAAGAGGAGTCAGTCAGCTACCCACCCACCTACCCTCGTACTTACCTGCCTACCTACATTCTGTGGTTCTGCCCAGCATGGAGTAAGTCCTAGCCCTGGCCCAGGGACCCCAGCTAGGCCCCTGCCTGCACACCTCTCTGAGCAACTGTGCTCCTGTTGCCCTCATGTCTGCAGTGATCATTTTGGGGGATACTGAAGTTGTTTTCAAAGTGCTTTTGGGCTGGGCACAGTGGCTCATGCCTGTAATCCCAGCACTTTGGGAGGCTGAGGTGGGCAGATCACTCAAGCTTAGGAGTTCGGGATCTGCCTGGGCAACATAGTGAGACCCTGTCTCTGTAAGTAAATGAAAGTACTTTTGATCTAAATTCTCCTGAGTGTTCCCTTTCTTTACTTTGCAAAGCTGGTTGAAGAGAAAGAGAGGTGGCAGGAGCAGAAGGATGTCAGGACAGTAGTTTCCAAATCTGGTCCTCAGAACACCCATGGACCATGATGAAGATCGCCATGTCATCATTGGTGACCAAAAAAAAAGAGAGAGAGAGAGAGAAAAACACAACCTGTGGCATGAGCATTTTTTTTTTTTTTAAACAGTCTTATTCTGTCACCCAGGCTGGAATGCAGTGGTGCAATCTCAGCTCACTGCAACCAGCATGAGCTTTTTCTGTGCAAAACTATTCCATTTAAGGGCCTTCTTTTAAATGGAAGTCAAGTTATTCCTCCTTTCTTGGTGTTAAATTACATTTTCTTGGCTGGGCGTGGTGGCTTACGACTGTGTTCCCAACACTTTGGAAGGCCAAGGCGGGTGGGTCACCTGAGGTCAGGAGTCCAAGACCAGCCTGGTCAACATGATGAAACCCCGTCTCTACTAAAAATACAAAAAATTAGCTGGGCGTGGTGGTGGACACCTGTAATCCCAGCCACTCAGGCTGAGGCATGAGAATCGCTTGAACCTGGGAGGCGGAGGTTGCAATGAGCTGAGATTGCGCCACTGCACTCCAGCCTGGGCAACAAGAGCGAAACTCCATCTCAAAATATATATATGTATGTGTGTGTGTGTGTGTGTGTGTGTGTGTGTGTGTGTGTGTGTATTCTTTCAAGTCACTTGATTTTGCTGGGCCTCAGTTTCCTCATCTTTAAAATAGGGTGAGATGGGCAGGGTGGTTGGCCTCAAGGATCCCTAAGGGTCTTTCCAACTCCAGTATTCCTATTAGAGGCTGCCTGGGACTATGCCTCTCCCACAGCCTGGGCCGCCTCCCAACTCCCACCCCACTCACCCCAGCACCCGCTCCCCTGTGCCCCCCACCAGCCCTTCTACTTAGCTTCACAAGGTGTGCCCTCCTAAGTGTGCTCTGGGGAGAAGTGCCCCCTCCACCACTCACTCCGGATTCCCAGGAGATACAGTGGATAAAAGGCAAACGTGGGTTTCAGACATTCTAATGTGGATTGACCCAGCTTCCATGCAGCTGGGAAGTTGGAGGGACAGAAGATGGGAGATGAGGAGCAAAAGCACAACAGGCACCAGGGTAGGGGCTGGGTGGGGAAAGAGCATTGAAAGGGAGGTTCTGGCCGAGTCATAATAGCATAGATTCCTTGGACATCTGAGCTGCTGGGCTCCAAGGCTTCCTTGTCCTGGCTCCTCACATTATAGATGAAGAAATTAAGGCCCACGGAGGGGAGAGGAGTTCGTGAATGGAGGGAAACGGGTAACTACATTTTTCCTCTAGCAGCTCCTCAGCTGAGGGAAAGTCCTGCCTGTGGGAAGGAATCAAGGAAGAGATATTGGGAAACTGAGGCCAGAGCACTGTTAGGACTCACCAGGACAAGAGCCCTGGGTTCCCGTGAGCCTGTGTTCCTGCTCCCCCGCCTACTTTCTGTTCCAGCTCCTTCTCCAATCTCCTTTCCTTTGCCTGTAGACCTCAGCTCTGCTCTCAGGACATCCCAGATAGCAGCCCTGATGCTCAGAACAGACTTTTCTCCCCAGCACACATCCGCTTTTGCACCTCAAGAAGATCCAGGGATAAAGAAGGTACCAGGCAATCCCAAACACTGGGGCTGGGTCCCAGGGAGAACAACTGAGCCAGCCATCTCACCTGCGAACCTCCAGCCCTGAGATGCAATGGCAATAATCCATGGCCACTTTGGAAGCCTCCCTGATAACACTGTTGCCTTGCACCTGCGGCACCTGCAGCTGTTGGTGGGGGCTCATTTTTATATTTAATTTTTTGGAGACGAGGTTTCTCTCGCCCAGACTGGAGTGCAATAGTGCAATCATGACTCACTGCAGCCTTAAACTCCTGGGCTCAAGCAATCCTCCCCCCTCAGCTTCTTGAGTAGAGCTGAGACTACAGGGCACACTACCATTCTGGTCATTTTTAAAATTTTTTGTAGAGACAGAATCTCACTATGTTGTTCAGGTGGGTCTCGAACTTCTTGACCTCAAGTAATCCTCCTGCCTTGGCCTCCCAAGGTGTTGGGATTACAGGCATGAGCCACTGCTCCCAGCTGGAGGGTCATTTTTAAAGCGGTGATGTCATGACCAGAGAGAAACCAGCCCCCACAGTTCCCAGATTAGCCTGGGAGATGCCCACCAACTTAGGAAGGCTTCCAGCAAACAGGCCTTGGGCAGGCTGGATGATCTCCCAGGCCCTAGGCTGTGTCTGCCCTTGATTGCACAGAATGTTCACTGCCTGGGAAGCTGGGAGCTGGGACAGCTGGGTGACCTGGAAATGGAGGGGCTGAGGAGCTCTAGGCTGGCCTGCTCCTCCTTGCCACCCTCTTCCTGATAACAACAGACAAGGCTGGGAGGCTCCTGGGAGCCTGCTGCCTAATTCCCAGGGCCTGGCAGCCAGCCTTGCAGCTGATGCAAGGCCAGGGGTGGGTGAGCTCAGCCTGTCCCCAGCACCCAGAGCCTCTCGCACCTGGCATGGCCTTGAAAATGCATCTATTCATGCCCCCTCTGCCTCAGCCTCTTAGAGTCCAGCTCCATTCCTTCTGAAAGTATAGGGGGGCCACCTAAGGATCTGGAAGGAGGCCTTGCTTGTGGAATGGGGTGGGAATTAGGCAGCAGGTTCCCAGGAGCCTCCTGGCCTTGTCTGTTGCTGTCAGGGAGAGGGTGACAAGGAGGAGCAGGGCAGCCTGAAGCTACTTAGCCCCTCCATTTCCAGGTCATTTCTGAGCATCTCTGAGTCAACCCCACACCTCTGCATGGGCAGCCTAAGAGCAGTGTGGGGACTAGAGCCCCACCTCTAGGGACCTCTGCGGTGGAATAGAGGGGCTGGGCTCCCTGCGGGCTCTGCCCCTCAGGGTCTGTCCACACCAGCCCACTTCCTCTTCTGGGAGAGGTCAGACAGCCCCTGGGAAGTCTCCAGACCTTCTTATGCTGTGAGAAGATGGACTTTCCTCCTCTGGTTCTCCCCTTTTACTGGACATCCAGGCCCAATGTAGGAAGGCTGGGGCCTATCACTCTTCAACAGCCCTCAGGTGTCATCAGCTCAGGACCAGGATTCATTCAGCGTCTATTTACTGAGAGCTCTGTAATAAGAATGTGACAAATAATAACTGGACACATATCAAATGCATGCCTCATCTTACAAAGTACTCTTGCAATTAGTGTTTTGAGGGATCCTAGTGACGATGCTGTAAAGTAGGGAGGCCTCAGGTGGAGAAGCTGAGGCCCAGGGAGCTGAAGTGGCAGAACCAGGAATCACACCACAGGGTCTTCCCATATCCTCCTGCTACTTTAGTCCTGCCCCATGCACATGCACTGAGCAGGAGGTGGGCTTCCAGCCACATGCTCGACTGTCACAGGACACCAGCAGGGAGGTATTTCCCATGGGACAGGGAGCAGAGAACAGTATTTCCCATGGGCAGTGGTGGATGTAGGAGGCTGGGAGACCAGGACTTGTGGATTTAGGGTAGTGGCATGCCAGAGCCACACCTGTCTGCAAGGGACTGGAGACAGGCTGAGGAGCAGGGAGGGTACGTGGAGCACTGGTGCTGTGCCTCCTTTTACCATAGCTGTTTGCTTAGACAATACTCAGCTGTCCTGCTGAGCTCAGGCTGGCACCAGCAGGATTGGGTCTGTTGCCTGGGGATTGAGGCTGGCTACAGGACCCGCTCCTCCAGTTCTGGCCAAGGACCAGTGGCCTTGGCCATTACTGGCCTCCTTGCTGATGCCAGGGTTGAACAAGGCCTTTCCAGTCTGCCCATTGTATCTGGGGCCTGCCCTTTCTCCTCAACCCCGTCTGACCGTCTCTGGGGGCCCCTGCACCCACCTTCATGACTCCTGGCCAACCGTCCCAGCAGCTCTTGCAGCATATGCAACTTCTGCTGCTGGTGAGCTCAGGCAGCTGGACTCATGGGCAGGCAAGAACACGGTGCCCTGCACTGGAGGGCAGGCACAGGCTGTGCCAACTGCACCCACCTCTCCCAGACGTAGGCCTGGCAGGGAGGCCTGTGGTGTAGGCAAGGACTCTCTGGAAAGAGTGATGAGGAGGTCCAGCCTGCTGAGCACTCCAAACCCTTCTTCTACTCTCCTGTCCTTTCACTGAGAGGAGATCTAAAGAATAAAGTTTGGTTGGATGCCATGGCTCATGCTTGTAATCCCAGCACTTTAGGAGGCCAAGGCGGGCGGATCACCTGAGGTTGGGAGTTCAAGGCCAGCCTCATCAACATGGAGAAACCCCGTCTCTACTAAAAATACAAAATTAACCAGGCATGGTGGCACTTGCCTGTAATCCCAGCTACTCAGGAGGCTGAGGCAGGAGAATCACTTGAACCCAGGAGGCGGAGGTTGCAGTGAGCTGAGATCGCGCCATTGCCCTCCAGCCTAGGCAACAAGAGCGAAACTCCACCTCAAAAAAAAAAAAAAAGGAATAAAGTTTAACTCCTGACTCTGCCCCAACCCGGAACCAATTCCTAGAACCACCTGAATCACTGTTTTCTTTTTCTTTTTTTTTTGAGACAGAGTTTCACTCTGTGCCCAAGCTGGAGTGCAGTGGCATGATCTCAGCTCACTACAGCCTCTGCCTCCCGAGTTCAAGCGATTCTCATGCCTCAGCCTCCCAAGTAGCTGGGATTATAGGCACCCACCACCACGCTAATTTTTGTATTTTTAGTAGAGACTGGGTTTCACCCTGTTGGCCAGACTGGTCTAGAACTCCTGACCTCAGGTCATTGGCCCGCCTCGGCCACCCAAAATGCTGGGATTATAGGCATGAGCCACCACACCCGGCTCATTTGAATCACTTTTTTTTTTCTTTTTTTTTTTTGAGATGGAGTTTCGCTCTAATTGCCCACGCTGGAGTGCAATGGCGCAATCTTGGCTCACCACAACCTCCGCCTCCCGAGTTAAAGCAATTCTTCTGCCTCAGCCTCCTGAGTAGCTGGGATTATGGGCATGCACCACCATGCCCAGCAATTTTATATTTTTAGTAGAGACAAGGTTTCTCCATGTTGGTTAGGCTGGTCTCAAACTCCCAGCCTCAGGTGATCTGCCAGCCTCGGCCTCCCAAAGTGCTGGGATTACAGGCATGAGCCACCGCGTCTGACTGAATCACTTTTAAGTTTGAATTCTCTTTATTTGTTACTAGACATTACATTTACATGGTATTACATTTAAAAAGTGCAAAAGAGTATAATACACAAAAAATCAATTCTCCCCCCATGCACCTGTGGCTCAGCTGCCCCGTTCTCCACCCTCCAGGGGCAAGCAGTGCTACTAGTCTTTTGTATATCTTTCCAAAGATAAGGCTCCATTAACCACTGAATTTTTTTATTATCTGAACTCACACGGCAAGGTCACAACTCACTTAACTCTTATGCTTGGGATGAGGAAGGACAAACTCCTCTGCTTTGAACATTCCTTGAGAACCAAAAGGAAATGACCAGAGACAGGCTCTTCCCATCACAGGCCCCCGCTCCAGTGCTCTCTCCTCTCATATCCCTCCACCTGTTACCCCACTGGACTCCCAAGGCAGAAGCGAAGAACAGATGGTATTGGCTTCCTTGTTTCTTAGGAAAACTGAGGATCCAAGAATTAAGGAGACCCAAGGTCACAGCTAACAGGGGCACCCTCAGTTTTTCATATCATCACCCCACTTCCCTATTATCTTCTCTTCCCTTTGTACGTGAGCTTGAGTTCTTAAATATCTCACCAAAATTTGTCTATGGAGATCTCAAGGACACGGTCAAGGACTTTTCTTCTTGGATCATCTCTTGTGAGCTGGACTCTGAGCTAGGCCCCAGAGCAGCCTCTCAGCAGTGGCTGAGGACGCTGGCTGAATGCAGTGAGAGAGGGAGGGGGTCTGCTGTTCTTCCAGGGGCACCCCGAGGCCCTGCGGTTTCTCCCAGGACACACACACATCCCTGGCCACCAAACCCACTGGCCCACGGACCCTGTGCCTCATGAGTTCCTTTTTGCGCAGCTGGCTCTGTTAATGCCCCTGCTCAGAAGACCAAGGCCGTGGGTTGGCTCCCTGGGGGTGGGGCCTCCCATGGTGAGACATTCTGTTCCTTGGCCATGAACTGAACAGAGGGTTGCACATTATAACAGGATGACAAAAAGAGACTGTCCCTGCATGAAATGGAAAATGCACAGTTCTCTAGCGGAAAGGGTGACTCCTCCTGTGATCCCCTCCTCCTCCCAGTTCCTTCTCACCCCACCTCTACGATCTGTGAGGTTTTTCTGAGATGAGCCCGCATCTGTTATATCTTCACATTCTGTCTTTGACATAAAAGCTAACTTCAATAAAGCAGGGCTTGGCTGGGCGTAGTGGCTCACGCCTGTAATCCCAGCAATTTGGGTGACCAGGGAAGGTGGATCACCTGAGGTCAGGAGTTCGAGACCAGTCTGGCCAACAAGGTGAAATCCCATCTCTACTAAAAATACGATAACAAAAAAAATTAGCCGGGCATGGTGGTACATGCCTGTAATCCCAGCTACTTGGGAGGCTGAAGCAGGAGAAATGCTTGAACCTGGGAAGCAGAGGTTGCAATGAGCTGAGATCGCACCACTGCACTCCAGCCTGGGCAACAGCCAGACTCCGTCACAAAAAATAAATAAATAAAAATAAAGTAAAGCAGGTCTCTCTTTAAACATCACAGAGTGCCTAGAAGAATCAGGTTCTCAGGAAACAGGATAATAAGCAGGCTTCAGAGGGTATGAGCTGTGGCTGATTAGTAGTGCAACAGGGACAAGAGGAGAGTTTTATCTATTTCAGAGAACAGAAAGTAGCTGCCATGGCTGTTTTGTGAAACCAGGCTCAGTTCTAGGGTGGGTTTGAGGACATCACTGCAGTGAGAGACCCTGAGACAGGACCCATGAGCCAGAGGGGCTCTGACTTGAGAGGATCAGAAGGCCAGGCTGCTGGAGGGAGAAGAACAGGTCAAGTCACAGGGCTGGAATCAGAGAGGGGATTCCTGAGGATGGAGAAGGGTGAGGGGATAGCGAATCTATGGTGTGACAGGCCATGGGTCACAGAGAAGGGATCTGGAGGCTCCATTTGGGTGTTTCTACCACCTGAAAATTTGTGTGCTCACCAAAGAACTCGTCTGTTCTAACACCTGGGACCCCTTCCTGCTTCCTCATTCTGCCCAAGGTGTCACTGTACTGAAGGGCCAGGGTCTCACCTGACACTCACCAGGCTCCTGAGAGACCAAAGCTCTACTGTGGCTGTCAGGCCCCACCTGCCTACCTGGAATTTCATCCATGGTCTCCTGACAAGTGCTGCTCCCCACGGCACCCTCATCACCTGTTCCCTCCTGATTTCCACTGCGGTGTCTGTGTGAGGCGGAAGAGGATGACTGCTGCATTACATTGGATGGATTGGCTGTTCAACCATTGGCCACTAAAAATGGCAGCCTCTGTCAAGTGCGGTGGCTCACGCCTGTAATCCCAGCACTTTGGTACACTGAGGCAGGAAGATCGCTTGAGCCCAAGAGTCTGAAACCAGCCTGAGCAACATAGATACCCCATCTCAACAACAAAAATTTTTTAAAATATTAATGGCTGGAAGTGGTGGCTGACTCCTATAATCCCAGTGCTTTGGAAGGCCAAGGAAGGCAGATCTCTTGATCTCAGGAGTTCAAGACAAGCCTGGGAAACATAGCGAGACCCTACTTCATTTAAAAAAAAAAGGTAAAAGTAAATTTTAAAAAACGTAATCAGCTGTGCTGGTGTGTGCCTGTAATCCCAGCTACTCAGGAGGCTGAGGCAGAAGAATCACTTGAACCTGGGAAGTGGAGGCTGCAGTGAGTCATGATCATGCCACTGCACTCCAGCCTGGGCAATAGAGTGAGATCCTGTCTCTCAAAAAAAAAAAAAAAATGGTAGCCTTTCTTTAATATAGCCGTAATGACACCAGGCCTCCAGGGTAACTATTGACAAAATGCTAGCAGAATCACCCACCTATAGCATGAATTCAGTCTATGAACAACACTAATAACAGAAACACGAGGGTTCATATTTTATTTTTTTAGAGACAGATTCTTGCTTTGTAGCCCAGGTTGGCCTTGAGCTCCCAGGCTCCAGTGACCCTCCAGCCTAAGCCTCCCGAGTAGCTGGGATTACAGGTGTGCTCCACCACACCCGGCTGGGATCATGTTTATTAAACACATCCTTACTTGCCTCTAAGACACCACCCTTTCTGGGATCTTCTTTAACATCACTGGCCCCTCCTTCCCCATTTATATTTCTGGTTTCTCTTCATTTTCCTGATGTCAAAATACTGCAGGGCCCCAGGAGTCAGTCCTTCTCTTCTCTGTCCTTGTTCACACTCCAGGTGACCTCATCCAGGCTCATAGCTTTAAGATCAATCTTTCTATGCTGACTTCTCCCAAATTTGTATCTCCAGCCCTGACCTGTTGCCTGAACTCCAGGTTTGAATATCCAACTGCCTAATCAACACCGTGACCTGGGTGTCTAATAGACACAGCTGGCAAAATATCCAAAATTAAAGTTTTATTTGTACCCCAGACCTGCTCCTTCTGCAGCCTTACCTAGCTCAGTAAACAATACCTTCATCTTCTCCATGCTCATACCAAAACCAGACAAAGGACTCTTCCTTGACCTGTTTTATCTACTCAAAATCGACATTAATATACCAGCAAGGCTAGACGTGGTGGCTCATGCCTATAATCCCAGCACTTTGGAAGGCCAAGGTGGGAGGATCACTTGAGTACAGGAGTTCAAGGCCAGCTTGGCCAACATGGCAAAACCCCATTTCTACAACAAATACAAAAATTAGCTGGGCATGGTGGTGCTTGTGTGTACACCCAGCTACTCAGGGGGCTGAGGTGGGATGATCACCTGAGCCCGGGAGGGCAAGGCTGTAGTGAGCTGAGATTACAATCACTGCACTCCAACCTGAGAGACACAGCAAGACTCTGTCTCACAAAATAAATAAATAAATAAAATAAAATAAAATAAAAATAAATAAATAAAAATAAATAAATCAGCAAACCCTGTTGACTCTACCTTCAAAATATACCCACCACTGGCCCTGCTGCCACTAATCCTAGCCACTGAAGTCTTGACCACAGCCTACCAGGCCTTGGCCCACTGCCACCTCCCTGGCTCCATCTCCTGCCACTGACTTTTCCCTTGACCCCTGCCGCACTGGCCTTAGACACGCAAGCCCACTCTTGCCTTGAGTGCATTGCTGTCTTCTCGGCCTGAAATTCTCTCCCCCAAACACTCACAAAGCTGGCTGTTTTGTTTCCTTTTGGTCTCTGCTCAGAGGTCACCCCTCAGTGAGGCCTCCCCACACTACTCTAAGACAAGCAAATCTTCGCACACTCCACATTCTAGATTCCTCCTCTTTGCATTTTTTTCATATCATATGTGTGTGTGTGTGCGCGCACGTGAGTGTACGTTTATAGAAATAAAATATCACGGCTGGGCGCAGTGGCTCACACCTGTAATCCCAGCACTTTGGGAGGCTGAGGTAGGCAGATCACAAGGTCAGGAGATCGAGACCATCCTGGCTAACATGGTGAAACCTCATCTCTACTAAACAGAAAAATTAGCCGGGCGTGGTGGCAGGCGCCTGTAATCCCAGCTACTCAGGAGGCTGAGGCAGGAGAATGACGTGAACCCAGGAGATGGAGCTTGCAGTGAGCAAGTTCGCATCACTGCACTCCAGCCTGGGTGACAGAACCAGACTCTGTCTCAAAAAAAAAAAAAAAAAAAATCACTAATTTCCAAATTTCCTGAATTGGGCGATGACTGCTCTAGCTACTCCCTGCTCAACAGGGGAAAAGAAGTCTCACTCTGTCCCCCAGGCTGGAGTGCAGTGCCACGATCTCGGCTCACTGCAACTTCTGCCTCCTGGGTTCAAGTGTTTCTCCTGCCTCAGCCTCTCGAGCAACTGGGATTACAGGCGTCTGCCACAATGCCTGGCTAATTTTTGTATTTTTAGTAGAGATTGTGTTTTGCCGTATTGATTAATCTGGTCTCAAACTCCTGACCTCAAGTGATCCACTTACCTTGGCCTCCCAAAGTTCTGGGATTACAGGTGTGAGCCACTGCACCTGACTTTTTTTTTTTTTTTTTTTTGAGACAGGGTCCTGTGCTCTGTTGCTCAGGCTGGAGTGCAGTGGTAGCATCATGGCTCACTGTAGTCTCAATCTCCCAGGCTCAAACCATCCTCCAGTCTCAGCCTCCTGAGTAAATGGAGCTACAGGTCTGTGCCACCATACCTGGCTAATATTTTAATTTTTTGTAGAGATGGGGGGGGGGTCTCACTGTATTGCCCAGACTGGTTTTGAACTCCTGGACTCAAGGGATTCTTCTGCCTTAGCCTCCCAAAGTGCTGGGATTACAGGCATGAGCCACTATGCTTCTTCTAGGCTATTTATTATGTCCCTCTCCTCTCTAAACTATAAAAACTCAATGAGGATGAAGAATTTGCCGGAATCATTTCCTGCTAGAGCCTAGGGGGTAGAACAGTGTGTGGTACATAGTTCGTGTTAAAAAAAAAAAGCTTCAGCTGAATTAAATGTAAAAGCTGAGCAACGAATGATTCCCGAATCAGGCAGCCTCCTGAGCCAGAGTAGGCCCAGAGACTGCAGTGTAGCCACGTGGTGGAAGAAGATTTATGGACAGAAAAAGGAAAGTGACATACAGAAAACGGAAGCGAGGCTCAGAAACAGCTGGATAGGTTACAGCTTTGCATTTGCCTTATTTGAACACAGTTTGAAGAGCTGGCCACATTTGATTGGCCAAAACTCAGTGATTGGCACGAGAGTAGATCACAGTTTGTTTACACTTCCATTTAGGCTGTAGTTCACGATGTACAGAGAAACCTTTAGGCCAAACTTAAAATATGTAAGGAGGCCAGGTGCGGTGGCTCACACCTGTAATCTCAGCACTTTGGGAGACCAAGGCAGGCGATCACCTGAGGTCAGGAGATCAAGACCAGACTGCCCAACATGGTGACACCCTGTCTCTACTAAAAATACAAAATTTAGCTGGGTGTGGTGGCGTGCACTTGTAATCCCAGCTACTTGGGAGGCTGAGGCAGGAGAATTGCTTGAACCTGGGAGGCGGATGTTGCAGTGAGCCAAGATCATGCCATTGTACTCCAGCCTGGGCAATAGTGTGAGACTCTGTCAAAAACAGAGAGAGAAAGAAGGAAGGAAAGAGAGAGAGAGAGAGAGAGGGAGGGAGGGAGGAAGGAAGGAAGGAAGGAAGGAAGGAAGGAAGGAAGGAAGGAAGGGAGGGAGGGAAAGAAAGAAACAAAGAAACTCCAAAAAAAAAAAAAATTAGCCAGGCATGATAGTGGATGC
Organism: Theropithecus gelada; assembly: GCF_003255815.1. NCBI lineage: Eukaryota > Metazoa > Chordata > Mammalia > Primates > Cercopithecidae > Theropithecus > Theropithecus gelada. The sequence goes on from NC_037681.1 coordinate 106,538,904, forward strand.
CTGTGGTCCCAGCTACATGGGAGGCTGAAGCAGGAGGATCACTTGACCCCAGGAAGTCGAGGCTGCAGTGAGCCATGTTCATGCCACTGCCCTCCAGCCTGGATGACAGAGCAAGACTCAGTTTAAAAAAAAAATTGACTGGGTGCGGTGGCTCAAGCCTGTAATCCCAGCACTTTGGGAAGCTGAGACGGGCAAATCACGAGGTCAGGAGATTGAGACCATCCTGGCTAACACGATGAAACCCTGTCTCTACTAAAAAATACAAAAAAAAAAAAAAACCCAGCCGGGTGAGGTGGCGGGCGCCTGTAGTCCCAGCTACTCGGGAGGCTGAGGCAGGAGAATGGCGTAAACCCAGGAGGAGGAGCTTGCAGTGAGCTGAGATCCGGCCACTGCACTCCAGCCTGGGCGACAGAGCAAGACTCTGTCTAAAAAAAAAAAAAGAAATATTATAACCCATCCACTAGTCACAAATCCTGCATTCTAATCTTCTAATGCCAACAGGAAGGAAGTAAAGGCATGTATAATGATGTATAATGGGCATAGAAAGACAGTCAGGCTTTGGCCAGAGGAAACATAGAAAGGCGGTCTCTCCCAGTGTGTCCAGAGTTGGTTCCTTCCGATGGATTCGTGGTCTCACTGATTTCAAGAATGAAGCCACGGACCTTTGTGGTGAGTGTTACAGCTCTTAAAGGTGGCACGGACCCAAAGAGTGAGCAGCAGCAAGATTTATTGTGAAGAACGAAAGAACAAAGCTTCCACAGCGTGGAAGAGGACCCGAGTGGGTTGCCACTGCTGGCTGGGGGTGGCCAGCTTTTATTCCCTTACTTGTCCCTGCCCATGTCCTGCTGATTGGTCCATTTTACAAACCTCTAGCTAGCCACAGAGTGCTGATTGGTGCGTTTTTACAGAGCACTGATTGGTGCATTTTACAAACCTCTAGCTAGATACAGAGTGCTGATTGGTGCATTTTACAATCCTCTTGTAAGACAGAGAAGTTCTCCAAGTCTCTACTCAACCCAGGAAGTCCAGCTGGGTTCACCTGTCAATCCCCTCTCTAAACAGGACACCCCAACTGCTGTTGGGAATTGGACAATGACCGCTCTAGCTACTTCCTGCTGGATAGGGGCAAAGAAGGGGCCCTGCAGTGGTAGTGTCCCCCAGAGGGGAACTCTCTAGGTCAGCCAAAGGGTCAGTGGGTCGCTCCAGGGGTCCTTGGTAGAAGTTGTTAGTAGAGCTTATTTGGGGTTCCGCCTACCACCTGTAGCTTGATGGCATTGATCCTGGAGGAAACAAATTTGAAAAGGAGGTTAAAAATACAGGGCCCAAAGGCGAGTAATAGCAAGATGACTGTCACAGGACCTAGAAAGGGGAGAAGCCATGTCGCCCAACTCCAGAGGTTGGTATAAGAGTTTGAAAGGCGTTGTCTGATTTCAGAAGCCTTTTCCTGTAAACTCTGAGCGGTGTCTCATACTATCCCTGACTGCTTAGTGTGAAAACAACACTCTTCTCCTAAGGTGCAGAGTCTTCCTTTCTCAGCAGTGAGGAGAGTCACTGCTGCCAAAGAGTCTATTTGGGATCACAGAATAAGGATAGATTTTTTTTATTTCTTGCAAACTGTCTGAGAAATCCTTTGAGAGTGTGTGGTAGTAGGATAGTGAAGTGGACAAACCTGCTATTCCGGTTCCTGCAGCAGTGGCCATTCCTAACCCTATACGTAGGGGTATTAGTTATATGGCCCTGCACTGATGGACGTGAGCTTTGAGGAGCACTGATAGAGTCTGATTTCCTGGGGCAATGTTAATGTTGGGACTTGGGAAGTCTAAAGTGCAGATGCCTGTCCAGTTGGTGGGGAGCCAGATAAAGGTTGAAGTTCAACATAAGAAGAATATGCCTTGGCTGGATAGACAGAAATTTACCCTGGCTTTTAAAGGAATAGGATACAGTGTTTTTTCTTAACTACTTCTATCTCTCTCTTTGACTTTCTGTCTTTCCCCTCTGTCTCTCTTTCCCCTCTGCTGATCTTTCCCTGCCTCTGCCAGCTGCTTATGCTGCTGTTCTCCCCTCTCCTTCCCCTTTTTGATGACTTCAGCCGTGTAAGACTGCCACCTCCTTGGGTTTTTGCACTGCATGCAATAACTCCATGATTTCCTTGTGGTATTTAATGGGGGTTGCTACCTGTATATACATTTATTCTTTTCCCCTTTCCCAGTTTTAAGGCTCGGGTAAGTGCCACTAGTTCTGCTAACTGGGCGCTGGTCCCTGGGGGAAGAGGCTTACTTTCAAGTACTGTTACATCACTAACTATGGCATAATCTGCCCTTCATATCCCATTATCCACAAATGAACTTCCATCGGTATATAGGTTAAGGTCAGGATTAGCTAAGGGGACTTCTAAGAGATCCTCTCGGGCAGCATAAGTCTGGGCTACGATTTGTTGGCAGTCATGCTCAATTGTTTCCCCATCCTCTGGGAGAAAAGTGGCAGGGTTGAGGGTCACACATGTGCATATTTGAAGCCCCGGTCCCTCAAAGAGTAGCACCTGGTATCTAAGCAGGCAGTTGTCTGATAGCCATAAACTTCCTTTGGCAACTAGTATGCCATTTACATCATGAGTAGTCCAGACAGTGAGATCCCTTCCTTGTATTATTTTGATAGCCTCTGATACTAAGATGGCCACCACCGCAACTACCCATAAACAGTGAGGCCAGCCTTTTGCTATTATATCAATTTTCTTTCTTAGGTATGCCACTGGTTGTGGGGTTGTCCCATGAGTCTGAGTAAGGACTCCAAGAGCTATTCTGGATCTCTCCATGACATATAAACAGAAGTTTTGTCCTGTGGGAAGGCTTAAGGCTGGAGCTTGTACTAGGGCCTGCTTTAAGGTTTTGAAGGCTGTTTCTGCCTCTGGTTCTCATTCTACTAGATGAGTATTTGCCCTCTGGGTCTCTTTGATTAGAGTATAGAGGGGCCTGACTATCCTGCTGTATCGGGGATCCATAGTTGGCAAAGGCTGGTGATTCCAAGGAACCCCTGCAACTGTTTGGTGTCTTAGGGCAAGGATAAGCCAGTATAGGCTGTATTCATTCCTTGCTGAGGGCCCTAGTTCCTCTGGCTAAGATTAGGCCTAGATATTTGACTTGTTGTAGGCAGAGCTGGGCCTTCCATTTAGATGCCCTGTAGCCTTGATTAGCTAGAAAGTTCAAGAGATCCAGAGTAGCCTGCTGGCACGAGGCTTCTGAACTGGCAGCCAAAAGGAAATCATCCATATACTGGGAGTCAGAGTGCAGGGGAATAGAGAAGAAGGCATCCTTGAGGTCCAGAACCTTGAACCATTCTGCTTCCTCTGGTATTTGAGAGAGCAGGGTATAGGGGTTGGGCGCAACTGGATAGAGAGGAATTACTGCCTCATTGATGAGTCTAAGATCTTGCGCTAGTCTCCAGTGACCATTCAATTTTTGAACTCCTAGAATTGGGGTGTTGCAGGGACTGCTGCATTTTCTTACCAAGCTTAGAGCTTTTAAATGTCTAACCATATCCTGTAATCCTTTATGAGCTTCAGGCCTTAAGGGATATTGCCTTTGATAAGGTAAAGCGGTGGGGTCTTTTAGCCTGATTTGGACTGGGCAAGCAGGGAACAACAAATGGGTAACTTGTTCCCCATATTCATATAGATAATAGGTCCAGCTTTGGCTAATATATCCCTCCCTAATAAGGGTATGGGACTTTCAGGCATAACAAGAAAGGCATGTGAAAAGAGCAAAGTCTCCCAATTACAACTGAGGAGGTGGGAGAAATACCTGGTTACAGGCTGTCCCAGGATTCCTCGGATGGTAACAGACCTTGAGGACAGTCATCCAGGACAGGAGATTAACACTGAGAAAGCCACAGCAGTGTCCAGGAGGGAGTCAATTTCCTTGTCTTCAATGGTTAAATGTACCTGGGGCTCAGTGAGGGTGATAACATGAGCTAGCATTTGCCCTGGGCACCCTCAGTCCTGTTGTTGGATCATCTGGTTGGGGGCTTCTGGCCCAGAGAACCTTTGTCCTCTGGGGCAGTGCACCTTCCAGTGATTGTCTCAGCATAGTGGATAAGAGCAAGGGGGAGACTTGTTTCTCATTGGACAATCTTTTTTAAAGTGTCCTTGCAAACTACACTGATAACAAGCCCTATCAGGTGATTGGCCTGCTCCATTTTCTGTCCTTTTGAACCACAAGGTTTGTTTGTCTGAGGGCCATGACAAAGGCTGCAGCCTTTCTCTGATCTCACTTTTACTTTTTGGCCTGTTCCTCTTGGTCCCCATTATAGAACACCGAGGTTGCCAGGTTTAATAACGCCTCCAGATTTTGTTCAGGGCCTGGGGCTCATTTTTGGAGCTTTCTTCTGATATCTGCAGCTGACTGGGTAACAAACTTATCTTTGAGGATCAACTGACCCTCGAGGGAGTTGGGAGGGAGTATATTTTCTTAAGGCCTCCCATAGCTGCTTGAGGAAGGCGGAAGGATTTTCTTCCTTTCCCTGAGTTACGATGGACATCATTGAATAATTCATGGGCTTTTTCCTAATTTTCCTTAGTCCTTCTAGAACACAGGTCAACAGATGTTTATGACTCCAGTCCCCATGATCTGAGTCGAGGTCCCAGTGAGGATCCATACTGGGGATAACTTGCTGACCGGTAGGGAATTTGTCCCTTTCTTCAGCTGTCATTCTATCATTTACTTGACTAAGGTACCACGTATCTCCAAACTCTTGGGCTGCAGCTAAAGCCGCATTCTTTTCATTAAAGACCAGGGTTTGATCTAACAATAGCATGACATCTCTCCAAATGAGGTCAAAGGTTTGCCCTAGACCCTATAGGACATCTGTATACCTAACAGGATCATCTGAAAACTTCCCCAGGTCTACCTTGATCTGCTTTATATCAGAGAGGGAGAAGGGGACATGTACCCGGGTTGGGCCAAATTCCCCTCCCCCTACAGCTTCAAGGGGACATAACCAATAGCCAGGGGTTTTTTTGTGGTCCTTTGGAGATTTCTTTTCTTGTTTCCTTCTGGGTGGGGGAGATTAGAGGAGGCTTATCTTTAATAGGAAGGGGAGCTATAGGAAGACTAGGATATGGAGGTAAGCTGAGAGGTCCTCCTGTGGGATGTAAACGGCAAGCTTTGCATAGTTGTGGATTATCCTTCAGTGAAAAGAAAGCTTGGACATAAGGTATCTCACTCCATTTGCCTTCCCTCTTACAGAAAAGGTCAAACTGCAGGATAATATTGTAATTTATACTCCCCTCAGGTGGCCATTTTTCCCCATCAGAGAGAGAATACTGGGGCCAGGCCAAAGTGCAGAAAAAAATGAGCCACCTCTTTTTCAGGGTTTGCAGGTCAAATTGGTCCCAATGGCTTAGGATGCATTTCAAGGTGAGCCTGTTGATGCCTGAGTGTTTCCCATCTGAAAGAAAAAAAACGCCCATGGTTTTGGTTTGTTTGTTTCCCCCCCTTGCTCAAGAGCCCGCAATGGTCCCTGGACCCTGCTGATAGGAATAGCTGCGCTCACCAACACAGCAGCAGATCCCCCTCTTGCTCAAGAATCCACAGTGGTCCCTGGACCCTGTTGATAGGAATAGTTGCGCTCACCGATGCAGCAGCAAAAACACTAGTTTTCCTCCTAGACCACAAGGAGGACCGAGGAAGGTCAGATTTAGTGGCCCTTACTAATGCATTCTTGAAAACCTATTAGTGTACTAAGCATTTTTTCCTGTTAGCACTGGGACCTTACCCTTGTCCTATAAAGATTATATGCCCCAAAAATTGAGTGGAGGGCCATACCCTGAGGGAGGGAAGGGATTTCTAGGGTTGGAAGAGTGACGCCTTTTGTCCTCACTTCTCATCATATGAATAGGAAGGATATCATTTCTGAGGCTCCCCATATCCTAGCTTTGGGAATAGCCTTTGTTAGGCCTGCTAGTCTGAGGAGGGATCCTAAAATTCCAGATATTCCCCCTGACAAAATGGGGCTTTGGGCAAAAATTATGTCTTTCTGATTGGTGAACCTGGCTGCCTAAAGAAAGGAACAGAGTCCCAAAAATTATACTAGAAATCATTCTTATAGAAGAAACTGGAAAAGTACCACAAACAGGGAGTGGTTTTTAGAAGTGGGACTAGCCTCAGAGAAGAGAGGCGAGAGGAAGTTTGTCTGAGAGGTGTTAGGACCCAGGAGGCAACAGTCAGGATACATAGAATAGATGGGCAAGTGTCGCTTGGGCGATGTGATTTTGAGAGTTCTGCTCATGGCTACAGGGCCAACCAACTTTTTGTTGGAATCCCGGAGCTGAATGGCTTTCCTCTCTGTTGACCCTCGGCTCAGCCCAGAAGTACAGGAAAAGCGGAAGCTGGTTCCAGGAAAACCAACGCTCCCAATGCCAAAGAGTCAGGGTTGTTAGAGAGCCCTTTCCCAGAAGGCCTGACACCCGTGTCTTTAGTCCGGCAGCTGCACTAGTCCCTTTTAACTGCTTGACAGGTGCCCGGTGTTTAGCCCCCAAATTCTAAGGAAGAGTAGGACAGAATAGTAAGCAAAAAAGGTCCGATGGTACTCACCACTTGGCACTAGTCCCCTCATGGTTGCGAAGATGTGTCCAGAGTTGGTTCTCTCTGGTGGGTTTGTGGTCCCGCTGACTTCAAGAATGAAGCCACAGACCTTCGTGGTGAGTGTTACAACTCTTAAAGGTGGCACGGACCCAAAGAGTGAGCAGCAGCAAGATTTATTGTGAAGAGCGAAAGAACAAAGCTTCCACAGCGTGGAAGGGGACCCAAGTGGGTTGCCATTGCTGGCTGAGGGTGGCTAGCTTTTATTCCCTTACTTGTCCTCGCCCATGCCCTGCTGATTGGTCCATTTTACAAACCTCCAGCTAGCCACAGAGTGCTGATTGGTGCATTTTTACAGAGCACGATTGGTGCATTTTACAAACCTCTAGCTAGCTACAGAGTGCTGATTGGTGCATTTTAAAATTCTCTTGTAAGACAGAAAAGTTCTCCAAGTCCCCACTCGACCCAGGAAGTCCAGCTGGCTTCACTACTCACCAGCAGGGGACAGACAAGTAGGAAGGGACAAGGAGATCAGAGGGCAGGAGTGGAAGCAGGGTGGGAAGGAGGGGGAATTGGGACCCTGGGAGCAGTGACAGGTAAGATAAGGTAGGAGGAAGCTATAGAGAGCTATGAAAAGTAGCTCAGGCTGAGGAATTTGGACCCAACAAAGGAAGCCTGAGAGTGAGTTGGAGACACTGCAGGTGGGGAGGCTGCTTAGGGATGATGAAGGATTTTTAGCAGAGATAACTCAAAGAGCAATGCAGTGTGGAGGTTACAGGACCGGGAGGAGTCTGAGTTCAGTCCCAATGTGAGTGGCCAGTGACTGGGTGAAAAGTCAGGAAGGTGAAAAGGCTAAGGAAGAGGGAAAGGGCAGGATGGGCTCAATCCTGGTTGTTGAGACTTGGCTGGGAACAGGTCTACGAGCTATGATGTACCAGAGGAGACTGTCAAGATTATCAAGCAGATGTTTCCATGAGGAGACGCCAGTGAGGGAAACAGAGGGTGGAGGAAGAGGCACAGGACACCTCTCCAGCGTAGACTTTCCACTGCCCCTAGACCAAGCCTGCACTCCCCGGCCGGGTGTGCAGGGCCCTCCACATCCCAGGCCTACTCACCTCCTCCTGCCTTCTCTCTCACTCGGAGAGGCCCTCCACTCCCAGGGGACTGTGCCTCCTCCAGCACTAACTCTTCAGTCACACCACTTTGCTTGCCTCCATGGGCTGGGCTGCCATCTTCCCTGATGGTCTCATGCTTCCCAATCCTCAGCTGCATTGTCAGTTCTGGAGCACCTGATGCCTGGAGCCACAGCAGTGGGCACACAGCATAATCCCCACAAACAACCCTTGACTTGACTTCCCTTTTCGGCTCTCCTCTCACCACCCAAACCTCAGCTCTGTCAGCCTCACTCCCCACTGATGGCCGAGCTTGTCTCAGAGTTGTAGGTAACCTTGGCGTTTGTGCCACACGTTGCTGACCAGGGGCAGACTTAGCTGTGTAAGGCTGGTTCAGACTCCTCCAGCAGTCACATAGATCAGCTTTAATGTGCCCACGGATCTCTGGGTTTCTTGTTTAAATACGCATTCCAGTGGGTGAGCCTGGGATAAGCTGGAGATCTGTGTTTCTAACAAGCTCCCAGGTGATACTGATGACCACGCTTTGAGTAACGAAGACATGGAGGACTTTTGGCTTCAGTTTTCACGTTCACCAAAGAGGGCTCTGACCACTTCACTGGGTTACCACGGAATCAAATGAATTAGTGTTTGTGAAAAGAAAACAAAACCCAAAGGTGCTGGGCAAATGTCAGATTCACCATCTATCCCATGTCTTGCTGCCAGGATGACGGTAATAAATACACAAAAGTCCTTGATTGCTTAGCAGATGCCCAACAAATGTTAGGTGCTCATCCCCCAGAGCCTTCAAGTTTGAACTCAGCCGCTGAGTGGGCTCTCGGCTCATGACTTCATTCCTCTGCTCACTCCACTTATTGGATCTGCTGTCACTCTGGCTTGGCCTTGATCATATCTCCCCATCCCCTCCCATCAGCCCCACCATAACATCACTTTTTTTTTTTAGACAGGACCTCATTCAGTTGCCCAGGCTGGAGTGTGGTAGTATGATCACGGTTCACTGCAGCCTCAAATTCCCACCTCAACCTCCCGAATGTGTGGGACTACAGGTGCAAGCCACCACACCTGGCTAATTATTTGTGTAATAGAAATGGGGTCTTGGCCGGGCATGGTGGCTCACACCTGGAGTTCGAGACCAGCCTGACCATCATGGTGAAACCGTGTCTCTACTAAACACAAAAACTTAGTCGGGAATGGTGGCGCATGCCTGTAATCCCAGCTACTCTGGAGGTTGAGGCAGGAGAATCGCTTGAACCTGGAAGGCAGAGGTTGCAGTGAACCAAGATCGCACCACTGCACTACCGCCTGGGCAACAGTGAGAGATACTCTGTCTCAAAAACAAAATTAAAAAAAATGTTTTTAAATAAATAAATAAAAGAAATGGGGTCTCACTATGTTGCTCAGGCTGGTCTTGAGCTCCTTGGCTCAAGTGACTCTCCTGCCTTGGCTTCCCAAAGTGCTAGGATTACAGGCATGAGCCACGGCACCCAGCCCACAGACGGTTTTTGATGTTTGTAACAGAGTTCCATGCTGACGCCAGCCTTTTCTGGGTGGGGTTTTATTCTGCCTGATTTGTGTGTCAACTTGACAGCCACAGCCCTCTCACTGCCAGATACAATAGGATAAATGTCACAGTCATTACCAGCAGCGGATGATTAAAATGGTGACTAATTGGGTACCTGTGCCAAGGGAGAGGTAGGAGTTGAAAATAATTCCTAGGTTTCAAGCCTGAGAGGTGCAAGAATGATGAGGTCAATTTGGAGCATTGAACCCTGGGGCCAACGTGGGTGAGACAACAGAGTGGAAGAGTTCCTCAGGCGGGTGGAAGTGTGGGACTGAAGGTGAGGGAGAGGTCGTGGGGGTTTACAGATACCCATAGAGATGTAATCGCTGAATCTGCGTAGAGAGAAAAGAGCAGAATCTGCGTAGAGAGAAAAGAGCAGAAGACTGAGGATAAGACGTTTGGAAACATCTGTTTATTCATGTAGCCAAAATAAATTCCAGAAGAGGGTCATTTTGGCCAGGTTCTCAAGCAGGCCATGTTTCTTCCCAGGTCCCAAATGGCTCCCATCCTGGCCTTAGCACGGAGGCGCATAGGGTGGCTGGCAGGAGGGCAGTGGGGTCTGGGCCTCACTTTCACAACAGGTCTCAAATTTAGACTCGTGATGTTATTTCCAAAGAGGATTATATCATACCTACAGTCACAGATAGAGAGGCCCTGTCAGCTCCCTCGTCCCATCCAGGTGCAGCGAGCATCAGGTTTCCTGTGAACATCAGCTCCCACCAGGAGCTGGATAGGGTCCCTTTTCTAGGGATTGTCCTTCTCCATCTCTGTGACTGTGTGAGCGACCATGTGTGTAATGTGTCTCCACTGTCCCTGCCACACTATCGGTCCCTCTTGGGACAGGGGCCTATTCCCACACACAATCATGGTGCTGTACTCCTCTTGCCAAAATTAATTGGTAGAGGGGAACACCTGACTCAAACTGGACCAACGTGTCACTTAAAGGGGGTCAATGTGTCACTCTCCAGGGGTTTTGTTGCCCTGTTTGAGAGTCAAATGTATTTCCCTATGTAAAATTTAAAATAACGACAACAAAAAGGTGGCAGAAATCAATGAATATTTCCCCTCTGGAATCCACTAACATGCTGGTGGAGGAATTTGTAAATAGACATAAATGAATAAGAACAAAGAGAACCTGTGAGGAGATAGAGCAACAGATTTTGGAAGCTAGATATCGGTGATTACTGAGAAGAACTGAGAATGTTGAATACTGTCAGCTGCAGGAAAAAACAAGTGGTAACAAAGTAGTAACCCAAGAATCCCCTAAAAGCCTCCAGGTACCACCTGAAGTAAGGTTAAAGATGAGCCTAAAAATGAAGACTCATTAAATGTCTATTTTAGAAACAGTTAGGGCTGGGCGCAGTGGCTCACGCCTGTAATCCCACCGCTTTGGGAGGCCAAGGCAGGTGGATCACCTGAAGTCAGAAGTTCGAGACCAGCCTGGCCAACATGGTGAAACCCAGTCTCTACTAAAAATACAAGAATTAGCTGGTCGCGGTGGCATGCACCTGTAATCCCAGTTACTCAGGAGGCTGAGGCAGGAGAATCGCTTGAACCCAGGAGGCAGAGGTTGCAGTGAGCTGAGATCGCGCCACTGCACTCCAGCCTGGGCAACAGAGCAAGACTCTGTCTCAAAAAAAAAAAAAAGAAGCAGCAGCAGCAGCAGTTAGACCTCAATCCCTCCCCCATTGTCTTCCAGTGAGTGACTGTCCCTCCTCCACCCCAGCAAAAGACACTTGTGGCTTCTACTAGGAAAGGATAAAACTGAGGTTTTCTGTGCTAAGAGTCATCAGTTACAGTTGAGGGCTCGGGTATCTTATTGGAGTAGGCTCACCCTTCACACTAAATGAAGATACCGACATCTCTTGTCCCCCACTCAGTAACCAGAACTCTGGCAGTCACATTTTTTCCATCTGGGTAGGAGATTGGAAGAAACATTTCCAGGAAATCTGACCAAGCCAATTAAAAAAAAAAAAAAAAAGAAAGAAAAGAAAAGAAAGCCGTGCAGATACCGACATCAGAGGTTTCCCAAAGAACTGGCCCAGCAGGATCATCTACTATGAAGTCCGCAGTGGACAATCCCCCATGTGTCCATGGGGCTTCCAACTGGTTTTTCTGCACCCCACTCTTTTCTTTTTTCTAAGTTTTATTTTTTTTAAAGACTAGTCAAATGCAGCGATGAGAAGGGAAGAAAGAGTAGAACAAGGAGTTTGATCTGTAACTGATAGTGAACAATCAATTCAGATAACTCACTACCTTCGGATCAGTCAATGTACCCCACTCTTTAAAAATGTATGCAGACAAGAAGTCCCTAGGATGGTGACCCATTGAGATCCCAAAATCCTCCTAAATGGAAGGCCTAGGCTAGGTTGTGGTGGCTCATGCCTGTAATCCCAACACTTTGGGAGGCTGAGGCAGGTGGACCGCTTGAGATCAGGAGTTTGAGATCAGCCTGGCCAACATGGTGAAACCCTGTCTCCACAAAAAAATACAAAAATTAGCTGGGCATGGTGGTAAGCCCAGCCCATGGCCCACCAGCCACTCTCTTGGGGCACAAACAATACTCTTAAGTCTTTATTAGTAAGGACATTTCTCCAGGCACCTGAGAAGAAGGTTCAGAGTTCATGTGGCCTAGAATAACACCTTGTGATAGTGAGGGTGTAGACAGGCAAGAACTCTTCCCTGAACTGTCAGTAAGAATGTGCAACTAGATGGGCCTCTCTGGCAAGCAACTTGGTAATACACACAAAACACTTTCAGAATTTACATTCCCTTTGACACAGCAATTCTTCTAGAAATTTCTATGGAAGAAATAATTAAGGATGCTAGCAAAACTGTTTATACTAGCAAAAAAACTAGAAATGACCTAACTATCTAACAATAGAGAATTTGCCAACACATTTATATGATGGAATTGCGGTCAGCTGGCAACATCCACTATAGTAGTTTTAAAACAAATTTTGAGTGGATGTGTCAATAAGTAAAATTAATTTTTATTATGGAGTAACCATTTTGGTTAAATTTTTTTTCAGGTTTTTTTTTTTTTTTCTTTTTTGAGACAGAGTTTCGCTCTGTCACCCAGACTTGAGTGCAATAGCACAATCTTGGCTCACTGAAACCTCTGCCTCCTGAGTTCAAGCCATTCTCCTGCCTCAGCCTCCCGAGTAGCTGGGACTATAGGCACGTGCCACCACGCCTGGCTAATTTTTGTATTTTTAGTAGAGATGTGGTTTCACCATGTTGGCCAGGCAGGCCTCGAACTCCTGACCTCAGGTGATCTGCCTGCCTCAGCTTCCCAAAGTGCTGGGTGAGATTACAGGCATGAGCCACAGCGCCTGGCCCATTTTGGTTAAGTTTTAAGAGGTACAGAAATTTAAATTAAGTTATTATACATACTGTGAAAGTTCCTGATAATAAAAGAAAATTTCAGTTTGTCACAAATACAGTAGTTTTTCTAAATTGTATATAAATATATATCTTCAGGCCGGGCGCGGTGGCTCAAGCCTGTAATCCCAGCACTTTGGGAGGCCGAGACGGGCGGATCACGAGGTCAGGAGATCGAGACCATCCTGGCTAACACAATGAAACCCCGTCTCTACTAAAAAAACTACAAAAAAATAGCCGGGTGAGGTGGCGGGCGCCTGTAGTCCCAGCTACTTGGGAGGCTGAGGCAGGAGAATGGCGCAAACCCGGGAGGCAGAGCTTGCAGTGAGCTGAGATCCGGCCACAGCACTCCAGCCTGGGCGACAGCGCGAGACTCCATCTCAAAAAAAAATAATAATAAAAATAAAAAATAAAATAAAATAAATAAATATATATCTTCAAAGATAGAGACTATGCTGCCCACAAATCTCCTGCAATGCATTTGTTTCACTTTTCAAATAAACTCCACACAGGTAGTGCATCTACTGTTATATACCAAATTATAATCTGCATTATACATTGCATTTTCAGGTATTGAATTACTAATGTGTCTTTATTACAGCCAATTATATTTACAATGTAATTCAACTAGAACATACTATTATAGTATAGATATTACTTAAATCATATTCATAAGGCTATGAACATATTAATAAAGTACATTACACATATATTTGTGAAATTCTGATACCTTCGAATAGCAATAGATTGATACAGAATAAACCAGAAAATCTAATAATCTGGCTTATTCTATACATAACCATGGTCTTGGTCTATGTGTCTGGTCTACACATAGTTATTGAACTTTCACTGTATTATAAAAATTTGAAGCATACCAAAATTTTTCAAGGAAAAAAAGTAAAAAACAAAAATAAAATAAATTTGATCTAAATTCCTCCACTCAGAATAATTCACTGTTGACATTTAGTAACTATCATTCCAGATGTTTCTATGTAAATATACAGATAAAAATGAGAATGAAAGATTGTGTGTGTTTGTGTGTGTGCACATGTGTAGGTGACAAAGAGAAATAGTTTACAGAGAATGGAAATACCCATGGTAGCAGTACAAAAAAATGAGACCACATTTTCTTTTTTTTTTTTTGAGACAGAGTCTCTCTCTGTTGTCCAGGCTGTAGTGCAGTGGCATGATCTTGGCTCACTGCAAGCTCCACCTCCCGGGTTCAAGTGATTTCCCTGCCTCAGCCTCCCAAGTAGCTGGAATTACAGGCGCTCACTATCATGCCCAACTAATTTTTGTATTTTTAGTAGAGACAGGGTTTTGCCAAGTTGGCCAGGCTAATCTCGAACTTCTGACCTCAGGCGATCCACCCGCCTCAGCCTTCCAACGTACTGGGATTAAAGGCGTGAGCCACTGCGCCCAAGCCCACTTTTTCTTTTTTTTCTTTTTTTTAGACGGAATCTCGCTCTGTCGCCCAGGCTGGACTGCAGTGGCTCAATCTCAGCTCACTGCAAGCTCCACCTCCCGGGATCAAGTGCTGGGATTATAGGCGTGAGCCATGGCACCCGGCCACATTTTCTTAAAAAACAAAAGCATGACTTTTTTTTTTTTTTTGAGATGGAGTCTCACTTTGTTGCCCAGGCTGGAGTGCAGTGGTGCTATCTCAGCTCGCTGCAACCTCCACCTCCCACATTCAAGCAATTCTCTGCCTCAGCCTCCCAAGTAGCTCGGATTACAGGCACCTGACACCAAACCATGCTAATTTTTGTGTTTTCAGTAGAGACGGAGTTTTACCATTTTGGCCAGGCTGGTCTTGAACTCCTGACCTCGTGAATCACCCACCTCGGCCTCCCAAAGCACTGGGATTACAGGTGTGAGCCACCGTACCTGGCCCTTTTTAATTTTTAAAACCTTTTTGACTCTTCTCTGATAACACTTAGGTTAAAACACAAACACATTGTACAGCTTTACAAAAATATTTTCTTTCTTTTCTTTTTTCTCTCTCTCTTTTTTTTTTTTTTTTTTTTTTTAACACAGAGTCTCCCTCTGTAGCCCAGGCTGAAATGCAACGGCACGATCTCGGCTCACTGCAACCTCCACCTCCCAGTTCAAGCAATTCTACTGCCTCAGTCTCCTGAGTAGCTGGTATTACAGGCATGCGCCACCATGCCCGCTAACTTTGGTATTTTTAGTGGAGACAGGGTTTCACCATGTTGGTCAGGCTGGTCTTGAACTCCTGACCTTGTGATCCGCCCACCTCAGCCTCCCAAAGTGCTGGGATTACAGGTGTGAACCACCATGCCTGGCCTTCTTTTTTCTTTTTTGAGACAGGGTCTCACTCTGTCATGCAGGCCAGAGTGCAGTCGCATTATCAGGGCTCACTGCAGCCTCAACCTCCTGGGCTCAGGTGATCCACCCACCTCAGCCCTCCACCTTCCACCCAGTGGCTGGGAGTACAGATGAGTACTGCCATGCTGGCCTAATTTTTAAAGTTTTCTTTGTAGAGACAAGACTTGCCTAGGCTAGTCTTGAACTCCCAGGCTCAAGCAATCCTCTCACCTCAGACTCCCAAAGTGCTGGGATTACAGGTATGAGCCACCACGCCTAGTCAAAAGTTTTTTGTTTTGTTTGTTTTGTTTTTTGAGACAGGCTCTCCCTGTGTTGCTCAGGCTGGAGTGCAGTGGCTCAATATTGGCTCACTGCAACCTTGACCTCCTGAGCTCAAGGGATCCTCTCACTTTAGCCACCTAAGTAGTTTGGGACTATAGGCACACACCACCACACCTAGTTAAGCTTGCTTATTTTTTGTAGAGATGAGGTCTCACTATGTTGCCCAGGCTAGTCTCAAACTCCTGAGCTCAAGTGTAATCCCAAAGTGTTGGGATTACAGGCTCACACCACTGTGCCTAGCCCAAAAATTTTTTAAAATAAAATGTTTAAAAATGGAAAAATGTGACCAGGCATAGTGGCTCACACCTGTAATCCCAGCACTTTGGGAGGCTGAGGTGGGAGCATCGTTTGAGATCCTGAATTTGAGGTTGCAGTGAGCACTCTAGCCTGGGTGGTGACAGGGTGAGAACTTGCATCAAACAAACAAACAAACAAAAACAACTAAGACACACACACTCACATTAGCCTAGGCCTACACAGAGTCAGGATCATTGATATCCCTGTCTCCCACCTCCACATCTTGTCCCAGGCAACAGGAATTTTTCAGGTCTATTATAATCTTACGGGATCATCATCATATATGCAGTCCATTTTTTATCAAAACACTGTTATGCAGTACATCACTGTATGTATTAGTCTGTTCTCACATTGCTATAAAGAAATACCTGAGACTGGGTAATTTACAAAGAAAAGAGGTGTAACTGGCTCCTGGTCCTGCACGCTGTACAAGAAGCATGGCAGCTTCTGCTTGCCTTCTGGGGAGGTCTCAGGGAGCTTTCAGTCATGGTGGAAGGCAAAAGGGAAGCAGGCATTTTACATTTTACATGGTGGGAACAAGAGGAACAGACAGAAGGGGAAAGATGCCACAAACTTTTAAACAACCAGATCTCATGATAACTCGCTCACTATCACAAGAAGAGCTCTGAGGGAATGGTTCCAAACCATTCATGAGAAATTTGCCCCTGTAATCCAATCACCTCCCTCCAGGCCCTACCTCCAACACTGGGAATTACAATTTGACCTGAGATTTGTTGGAGACACAGATCCAAATCATATTACTGTACTTCTATCATTTTAGTCTTTCATCATCTATACAGTCTTTGAAATCATAAAGTATTTACTGGACTCTCTTTTCCACAAAGTAATCCTTATTCTGATGTATGTTTTTCATTTACTTTTTGCTTATGTGTCTTAGTCCATTTTGTGCTGCTATAAAAGAATATCTAAGACTGGGTAATTTGTAAAAAGCAGGAAGTTATTGGCTCATGGTTCTAGTCCGAGAGCATGGTGCTAGCATCTGCTCAGAATTTGATGAGAGTCTTCTTATGGCATCATCCCATGGCAGAATGTGGAAGGGCAAGAGAGAGCAAGAGAGAGTGGTCAGGGAAGGGAGCCTAACTTGTCCTTTTATAAGTAGCATATTCCTGAAATAACAGCATTAATTTATTCATGAGGACAGAGCCCTCATGACCTACTCACTTCTTAAAAATCCCACCTCTCAACACTGTTGCATTGGGAATCAAGATCCCAGTACCTGAACTTTGGGGGACACATTTAAACTGTAGCAGGTGGGCACCACTTATGATCTAGGAGCAAAGTGAAGGAAGGGGGTTGGAAGTTTCACCATTCAGGGAACAAATTTACTTTTCTCCCCTCCATGGTTAACATCTGGTATTTAGCCTTCCAGACAGATACATACATAATTTTTCCTCACAAAATGAGGTTACCATATACATGCTATTTTGTGGTTGTTGTTGTTGTTGTTGTTTGAGACAGAGTCTTGCTCTGTTGCCCAGCCTGGAATGCAGTGGCACCATCTCAGCTCACTGCAATCTGCGCCTCCCAGGTTCAAGCAATTCTTATGTCTCAGTCTTCTGAGCAGCTGGGATTACAGGCACACACCACCACACCCAGCTAATTCTTGTATTTTTAGTAGAGATGGGGTTTTGCCATGTTGGCCAGGCTGGTCTCGAACTCCTGACCTCAAGCAATTCACCTGCCTCAGCCTCCCAAAGTGCTGGGATTACAGGTGTGAGCCACTGTGCCCGGCCTTACATGCTATTTTGTAATCTGTTTTCTTCATGTCATACATGCCAAGCATGTTTTTATGTCATCAAATATACTACTCTCACATTATTTAAGTAGCATTCCATTGGCACGATATATCACATTTTGTTTAATCCAATCCCCTATTCATAGACATTTCTATTGTTTACAGTAATTTATTATTGGAGTCAAACTGATGCACAATTTTAATTTTAATTTTTTTGAGACAGAGTCTCATTCTGCTGCCCAGACTAGAGTGCAGTGGTGCGATCTTGGTTCACCACAACCTCCGCCTCCCAGGCTCAAGCCATTCTCCTGCCTCAACCTCCCAAGTAGCTGGGACCACCGGCATGTGGCACCACACCCAGCTAATTTTTGTATTTTTAGTAGAGATGGGGTTGTACCATGTTGGTCAGGCTGGTCTCGAACTCCTGACCTCAAGTGATCTGCCCACCTCGGCCTCCCAAAGTGCTGGAATTACGGGCTTGAGCCACCGTGCCCAGCCAGATCTCCTCTTAATCCCTGTGTTTCTAATTCCACATAACTACTGGCGCCCTTAAGGTCTGTGCCCCCAAGTCCAGAGCATTTCAGATTTAGTTGCTTCAAGGCCAGAATCCCCAATTTCCTGCTTATGCTGGTGGTCACCCTGGTTTTAAGGAGTGGAGGAAGGGGCCTATGATCTAGCAATTCAATATTCAGCTGTTTGCACCCCCACCTTACACACAGTCTCTGGTGCCTTCATGGAGTCTGCAGACGTGTCAAACCATACCTTCCTGCACTTTGCTACCTTAGTTGCTTCTCTCATCTACCGATGTTTCCTGAGTCATGTGGGTGCGGGTGAGGATTGGCCCTTTTCTATTCCTTCACTGGCTTTTCAGTAGGGTTTTGGGTGGGGGAGGATATAAATACCACCTTGTTCAACTGGAAGCTGCATTAATTATACAAAAATCTTTGTGATCATTGCTCATCTTTGAAAGAGACAAGTTATTGGTTAAAAATTAATCTAGAGAAAGATGAGGCAAGTGACCTGGAACAGACCAGTTTTCAGCTGACTTTTTTTCTTCAAACGACTTATCACCAAATGTGTTTTCTCCTCTGTCTTGGGCCATATCCCCCATTTTCAGGATGTAGGAGGTCAGTGTAGCAACAGACCCTAAGATAGACTTTCTAATGATTGCTGTTCCCTTAGTGCCTCTCCTCTGACTCCCTCTGCAGCAGCAGTTTTCTCAGCTGGGAGGCTGAGACACAGATGGTTAACATGGATCTACACATAACTTCTCTGTTAGTTCCACCTCTCCCACTCCCTGCATCCTGCAGGGTAGAACTGACTTCTCTGGAGTCATTCCAGCTGCTTGCCTTTTGTGGGTTTTTTGTTTTTTGTTTTTTGTTTTTTTTTTTTTTTTGAGACGGAGTCTTGCTCTGTGCCCCAGGCTGGAGTGCCATGGCGCAATCTCGGCTCACTGCAAGCTCCGTCCCCCTGGGTTCACGCCATTCTCCTGCCTCAGCCTCCCGAGTAGCTGGGACTACAGGCGCCCGCCACCTCGCCTGGCTAATTTTCTTGTATTTTTAGTAGAGACGGGGTTTCACCGTGTTAGCCAGGAGGGTCTCGATCTGCTGGCCTCATGATCCGCCCGCCTCGGCCTCCCAAATTGCTGGGATTACAGGCTTGAGCCACCGCGCCTGGCCGCCTTTTGTGGTTCTAAACAATGGATCATTAAGTTGGACCTTCCAGAACAGTGCCTTTATCTGTACTTGTCAGTTTGGGATTGTGTAGCCACCTAGCCTTTGAAGCTAAAGACAGGTACAGGGATGTTTAGCACTGTCTGTAATAGCAGAAAGCTGAAAACATACAAATGACTGTCACCAGGAGGATGAGTAAATGCAACATCACATACTCATATCATCGAACACAATTCTTCAGTGAAAATGAAACTATCACTGTACACGGTAGTAGTTGGGGTGTGTGTATGTGTGTGTGGTGGAGGGGGAGGGTGGTGGGCAGAGTCTCACTCTGTCCCCCAGGCTGGAGTGCAGTGGAGCAATCTCAGCTCGCTATAACAATTGATTCTCCTGCCTCAGCCTCCCGAGTAGCTGGGATAACAGGTGCATGCCACCATGCTTGGCTAATTTTTGTATTTTTGGTAGAGATGGGATTTCACTACGTTGGCCAGGCTTGTCTTGAACTCCTGATGTCAAGTGATCCGCCTGCCTCAGCCTCTCAAAGTGCCGGGATTACAGGTGTGCCACCACACCTGGCTGCAGTTGAGTCTTAAAAGCACACAGCTAAGTGAAAAAAGTTAGTCGCAGAAGACTATATACTTGACTGAATGATTTCATTTATATAAAATGCAAAAGTTCCCTGGAACCGAAACATATTGTGTGGGAAAATATACAGGAAGAATAACACTCAGAAAAAGAAGGGAATTATTATTAAGTTACGTTCAGGATGGTAGTTATCACGGGCGGGAGAGGAAGAGGATGTGACTGAGGAGGGGCACACAGGAGTCTTCAAAGTCACCAGTTAAATTCCATTTTCTTTTGTTTTGAGATAGGGTGTTGCTATGTTGTTCAAGCTGGCCTTGAACTCCCAGACTCAAGGGATCCTCCCGCCTCAGCCTCCCAAGTAGCTGGGACTGCACGAGTACACCACCAAGCCCAGCTTCTATTTTCTTAAAGCTGGTTAATAGGTACATGTTTTCATTTTTGTTATTAGTGAAACTACACACATGTTAAGTACATTCTT
The DNA here is from genome assembly GCF_003255815.1 of Theropithecus gelada. Taxonomy (NCBI): domain Eukaryota; kingdom Metazoa; phylum Chordata; class Mammalia; order Primates; family Cercopithecidae; genus Theropithecus; species Theropithecus gelada. Next base: position 106,559,013 of record NC_037681.1, read on the forward strand.
TGTTGGAACAATATTTCAAACTAATAACTGGAGTGATTACTCTCTTTCCTCATCTTCTAAAAGATGGAATTGTTTCTCTTTTTCATTTTTGGAGGGTTTTAAGGTGGGGAGAGGAGTAAAAAATAAAATACTTTTTTTTTGAGACAGTGTTTTGTTCTGTCGCCCAAGCTAGAGTGTAGTGGCGCCATCTCAGCTCACTGTAACCTCTGCCTCTCAGGTTCAAGTGATTCTCGTGCCTCAGCCTCTTGAGTAGCTGGGATTATAGGCTCCTGCCACCAAGCCCAGCTAATTTTTGTATTTTTAGTAGAAACGGGGTTTCACCATGTTGGCCAGGCTGGTCTTGAACTCCTGACTTCAAGTGATCTGCCCGCCTCAGCCTCCCAAAGTTCTGGGATTACAAGTGTGAGCCCCTGCGGCCGGCGTTGTTTGTTTGTTTGTTTGTTTTTGAAACAGAGTTTTGCTCTTCTTGCCCAGGCTGGAGTTCAGTGGCATGATCTTGACTCACTGCAACCTCCGCCTCCTGGGTTCAAGCGATTCTCGTGTCTCAGACTCCCAAGGAGCTGGGATTACAGGTGTCTGCCACCATGCCTGGCTAATTTTGTATTTTTAGTAGAGACGGGGTTTTGCCATGTTGGCCAGGCTGGTCTCGAACTCCTGATCTCAGGTGATCTGCCCACCTTGGCCTCCCAAAATGCTGGGATTACAGGTGTGAGTCACCATGCCTGGCCAAAAAATACTTTTATCACTCCCTCGCTCCAGCTGTCTATGACTTTCTCCGGGGGTAAATAATTCACATACACAGCCTGTGAAGGCACTGGCATTATGGACCTTGGATTTCCAAATAACACTGAAGAAAGCGAGTCCACGGAAAACTGATAATCAAGAAGCTTTATGACTTCCAGGATTGCTTATTATTAAAACCCCTGAAAGGAAAATGGCTTTAATTCAGAAACTGGTTTGTGGAGTGGTGGCGGGGCAGTGGCGAGGCAGGGTTGATGCAACGGGAACCGGAAGAAGCAGCTACTGTGAGGGGAGGCCTACCCACATCCGGCGCCTGAGTGGACTGGCGCCACCTCAGCTGGCATGACATCTGCTGGAGCTGTGGGTATTTCTCCCACTCAGGAGCTCTGGATCTGTTGATGCCCGCATATGTGAATTGGGCCCCGGGCTCTATGCCATGGCCTAGAAAAGGCTTCATGTCAGAACTTGGTGGATGGGGTCGGGGAGGGGTGGGAGGTGGGGCAGGCACCATGCCAAGAAAGGTCAACAGAGTCTTGTTGTGCCTGGGAGGGAATTTGGACTTTACCCTGAGAGAAATGAGAAACTGTTCAAGGGTTTCAGCCAGGAAAAGGCAGGATAATCTTTTTTTTTTTTTTCCCCGATGGGGTCTTGCTTTGTCACCCAGGCTGAAGTGCAGTGGTGCAATCGTAGCTCACTGCAGCCTCCGCCTCCTGGGCTCAAATGATCCTCCCGCCTCAGCTTCCTGAATAACTGGGACCACAGGTGCATGCCCTCACACCTGGTTTATTTTTTATTAATATTGTTTTGTAAAGATGGGGTCTCACTGTGTGCCCAGTCTAGTCTCAAACTCCTGGTCTCAAGCAAGCCTCCTGCCTCAACCTCCCACAGTGCTGGGATTACAGGTGTGAGCTACTGCACCCGGCCCAGGATAAGATTTGATTGAGAAAATACATAATGAAAAAATGCTACGCACAGTAAAACTTCAGTGACTCATTTAAAGGAAGGTATACTGTATTCATCACATCAGCAGCTACATAGATTATGAGAATGTCCATATGTAGGCAAAAGATATTTTCATTCTACAGACAATACTTAGGACATGTAAGGATTTAGGAACATTTGGCAAAGACCCTGTGCCCTAACCCCCTACTCCCCTAGGGCTGAAGACTCACAGGTTAGGCATTCTTGATCCAGTTAATGGCAATGTTAAACTGTTCTTTTCTTTTTCTTTTTTGAGATGGAGTTTCCTTCTTGTCACCCACCCAGGCTGGAGTGCAGTGGCGCGATCTTGGCTCACTGCAACCTCCACCTCCCAGGTCCAAGCAATTCTCCTGCCTCAGTCTCCGGAGTAGCTGGGATTACAGATGCCTGCTACCATGCCTAGCTAATTTTTTGTATTGTCACCATGTTGGCCAGGCTGGTCTCGAACTCATGACCTCACATGATCCACCCTCCTCGGCATCCCAGAGTGCTGGGATTACAGGTGTGAGCCAGTACCCCCGGCCTGAACTGCTCTTTTTGACAGCAATGAACAAGTTCAGCTTCATCTTTCCTTACGTTCGTAAGACCATGTCTCCAACATCAAAGGAAAGCATGCCTTCTTATTTGTTGTAAGGGACACACAACCAAGTTACCATTTAAATATATGTGAAAAATAAAAGAGGCTCTAATACTCAACATGTATTTATACTATTTAGGACTGTCAGCAAGACTCTATTGCCCATGTGATTTTATAAATAGTATTATGACAACAGTTTAGAATTTGTCTGACTGCACATTGACTCATTTAATCCTCACAACGTCTGCTGGGGTAGGTGCTGTTATTGCAGTTGGCATAAAATACAATTGATTATGTAATTTCTTGTTGAATATTCATGTTCTATGATCAGTTCCATGAGAGCAGGAAGCTTGTCTTGTTTATCCTTGTATCCCTTTTGCCTACAACAGGGCCTGGTATGTGGTAAGCATTCAGAATGTATTTACTGAATAAATTTTGTATTCCCCTTTACAAATGAGGACAGAAAGGCTTAGAGATGTTAAATAGCTTACCAACCGTTAGGTCACCAGCTAATCCAAACTCACATCTGTTGAACTTCATCTTCTTACCAGCTCTCAAGTAGTCTAAGGTTTTATAAAGATCACATAGCTTGGTCCAGTTCCTAGCTATTAAATAGAAAGCTATTGAGAGATTAACAAACACCTTTTTAAAGATTCTTCCTTTGTTTTTAACCATTCTGAAAACATAAAACAGAATTCAGAGGAGAGCGGTAGTGGAATGGTTGTGTTTAAACTTGCCATGTTTTATAAAGACATTACATTGAGAAATTCACAGCTGGCATTTGAGAACAAAAGCTGGCATAGAACTTGGAGGAAGTATTGTTAGGAATTCACCCAATTAAATCTTCCTAAGCTTATTATCTATAAAGTTCATGTTTTATTAAAATATAGCTCATATGGCTTTATAGCTCTTTCACCTCAACTGAAATCTTTGGTAAGGTTGTTGGGGGGCCTCCAGTTTTCATAGGCCACCTGGTATTGATCATTCTTACCGCTAACACGGTGAAACCCCGTCTCTACTAAAAAAAAAAAATACAAAAAACTAGCCGGGCGAGGTGGTGGGCGCCTGTAGTCCCAGCTACTCGGGAGGCTGAGGCAGGAGAATGGCGTAAACCCAGGAGGCGGAGCTTGCAGTGAGCTGAGATCCGGCCACTGCACTCCAGCCTGGGCGACAGAGCGAGACTCCATCTCAAAAAAAAAAAAAAAAAAATAGTTGGCCAAGGAAGCCTGGGTCCTTGCCAGCCCCTTCACCACACCCAGCCCTGCCCCGGAACAAATTTCCTTACAAAATACCCAATACTCCAAGGCCTCTGGAAGAAGCATGGAAAACTAAGATTACCGTTTTCCATAGGAAGGATATTGAAGTAACTTTCACAAGCTACCTATGTTAAAAGAGGGAATGTAAAGTCTTGGAGAAAGGGCTGTAGTGGGAGTAAGTGACAAGTCCTGGCCTATTCCCATTCCATCCCATTTCTAGGCAGGAGTCTAGCCAAGCTGCCAATTGGGCCCCAGCCAGACAAGATAAGAGCAACTGATATGTGAACATGCAGGTGTTACCCTGCCCAAGAGATGAGCTCAGACCTTGTCTTCTCTCTGGGTCCCATCACCCAGAGTGTGAAGAGAATGGGAACTCCAAAAAACCAGCCTGAGACTTCATACCTTCTCTCTCACTGCAATGTGGGCAGAGGCCCATGTGCAAAGGTCTCAGGAACTTGAATTCCCTGTAGTTTTAGTAACTAATATTGGTATAGATTTTGACGGTACAACATTTTTTCACATGCATCTTTCCACTGAGGTTGATACACAAATATTACTGTCCCCAAATTAGAGATGAACAAAGAGATTTCATTACTTGTCTAAAGCTGTATCACTCCCTGCATATCCAGCCTCCTGGTGGACTATTGTTCAATCATGAGTTTGGCTTTCCTCCCTCTTCAAATCAATCATCTGTGACTTTTACATCACTAGCACTCAATCTTTGGTGGATGCTACGTAGAGAATCTAAAGAACACTTTGGGTTCTCTTTCCAGAAAAAAGCACATCTATACACACACACACACACACACACACACACACACACACACACACATCTGTTAGCTCTCAGGACTCTTGGTGATCCCCTGATGACCATGGACACAGGGCTGAGAATTCTTCTTTTATAAATAATGTATGTGAGACCAAAGGGACATAATAACCAAACACAATGTGTAAACCATGATTGAATCCTGGTTCAAAAATTCAGCTACGGAACACATTTCAGGAACCACCATAAAAATGTGAATACGGTATATATATTAGGTTTCATTATGGAATTTTCTCAGGTGACTCAAGGGTAATTTTCTATGAGGTGATAATAGTGTTTATTATTATCAGAGTATCCTGATTTTTAGGAGATACCTAAATATTTTGGGGTGACATAATATGAAGTTCTCAACGTATTTTCAAATGGTTCAGAAAAAAATATAGAAAGATACAAGATTGAACCACATGAAATTTGCCTATATATATATATATATATATATATATATATATTTATTTTTTTAGAAGGGGATAGTGTTTCGCTCTTGTTGCCCAGGCTGCAGTACAATGGCAGGATCTCGGCTCACTGCAACCTCCATCTCCCGGGTTCAAGTGATTCTCCTGCCTCAGCATCTCGAGTAGCTGGGATTACAGGCATGTGTCACCATGCCTGGGGAATTTTGTATTTTTAGTAGAGACAGGGTTTCTCCATGTTGGTCAGGCTGGTCTCGAGCCCCCAACCTCAGGTGATCTACCCATCTCGGCCTCCCAAAGTGCTGGGATTACAAGCGTGAGCCAATTTACAAGCACCCGGCTGATTTAACCTAATTTATAAAGGAAATATTGTAAACTATTAAAAGTAGTTTAATCTGGGTGGTAGTATATGGATATTAATTGAAAAGTTATTTTAACTTTTCTGTACATTAGAAAATTTTGCATGATACATAAATTTTCATAATAAAATGTGGGGGGGGAATAGTTTCTGTTTCTTTGTGATAGCTCTCAAATCTGCCACTATATTAGTTACCTATTACGGTGGAACATAACAAATTACCCAAAAATTTAGTGGTTTAAAACTACAAACATTTCTGGGTATAATCAAAAGAATTGAGAGCAGAGACTCAAAGAAACATCGCACACTCATATATTCATAGATCATTATTCACAATGTGCAAAAGAGGGAAGGAACCCAAGTGTCCCTCCACAGATGAGTGCATAAAGAAAATGTGGTATATACATACAATCGAATACTATTCGGCCATAAAAAGGAACATAAAAAGGAACAAAATTCTGACATTGACATGTGCTACAATCTGAATGAACCTTGTAGATAAGCCAAGTCACAAAAAGACTAATGCTATATGATTCTATTTATATGAGATAGCTAGAGTAGAATGGTGGTTGTCAACAGATGGGGAAGGGGAGATGGGCAGCTATTTCTTAATGGGTAGAGTTTCAGTTGGTAAAAATGAAAAAGTTCTGGAGGTAGATGATGGTGGTGGTTGCACAACAATGTGAATGTATTTAAACCACTGAACTGTACACTTAACTTGTTCAAATGGGCGAGGCACAGCTAGGTGTAGTAGCTCAGGCCTGTAATTCCTGCACTTTTGGAGACCTAAGCGGGAGGATCACTGAGGCCAGGAGTTCAGCTTGGGAAACATAGTGAGACCCATGTTTACAAAAATTAAAATTAAAAAATTACCATCCTGGCTAACACGGTGAAACCCCATCTCTACTAAAAAAAAAAAATACATAAAAAACCAGCCGGGCGAGGTGGCAGGCGCCTGTAGTCCCAGCTACTCGGGAGGCTGAGGCAGGAGAATGGCGTGAACCTGGGAGGTGGAGCTTGCAGTGAGCTGAGATCCGGCCACTGCACTCCAGCCTGGGCGACAGAGCGAGACTCCGCCTCAAAAAAAAAAAAAAAAAAAAAAAATTAGCTGGGCTTGCTGGCATGCACCTGTAGTCCTGGCTACTCAGGAGACTGAGATAAGAGGACCACTTGAGCCCAGGAGTTCCAGGCAGAAGTGAGCTATGATCATGCTACTGTATTCCAGCCTGGGAGCCTGGGCAACAGAGCAAGTGCATTCCAGCCTGGATGACAAAGCAAGACCTCAGCTCAAACAAACAAACAAACAAAAACCACCACCAACAACAAAAAAACCCCAAGAAACCTCAAAATTCCCATCTAGTTACTACATATAGGTCAAAGTTCAGTATCTTTGAGTGGCACAAAGGTCTTCTGAGCTGGTGACTTATAAACTAAAAGACAATCCATCCAAAATAGTGACTGAGAAGTATAGGTTAACATGATGACAGCTCTCATTCAGCAAAAGGAAGAGTGGGAAGCATGCAGTTATCACTGCACCAAGTCCAACTGGGGAGGAGTGGAGGCTTCTAGCCACTGGTGTCACTTGGGTTATTGTAATCTCCCAGGATAGAAATAAAGGGAGATCGGCCAGGCGCGGTGGCACACGCTTGTAATCTCAGCACTTCGGGAGGCCAAGGCGGGCAGATCTCAAGGTCAGGAGATTGAGACCATCCTAGTTAACATGGTGAAACTCGTCTCTACTAAAACTACAAAAAAATTAGCCAGGCATGATGGTGGGCACCTGTAGTCCCAGCTACTCGGGAAGCTGAGGCAGGAGAATGGTGTGAACCCAAGAGGCGGAGCTTGCAGTGAGCCGACATCGCACCATTGCACTCCAGCCTGGGCAACAGAGCGAGACTCTGTCTCAAATAAATAAATAAATAAGCAAATAAATAAATAAATAAAGGGAGATTACCAGACACAGTAGCAAAGAAAAAGTTCATTTTAGCTTGTGCACAAGGGAGCCAGCACCAAGAAAGGAGAAGGCACAGGCTCCTCCCCAAGATTAGTCTGTGGGTTAGTCTTTCTATAAGGAAGGGTCACATCAGGGCGTGTAGAGGAGGGATTTTTCTAGTGCTTATGCAGTGCTAAACATGCTTCTTCATACATTGTATGTAGTATTAGCGTTTTAAATCTCTACCCCTGGGCATGATTTTTAGCATTAAAATAAGGGGTAACTATAGGTTGAAGTTTAAGTCTAACTGCACATGCAGGGCTCCAGAGAAATCCCTAGCCCCCTGAAATAGGAGCTTGTGGTTAATGGTTAATGGCTTCTTGAATCTTTTGTTAATGATTGGCTGAAAGTTAGATAAGCTAGAGCTTGAGCGAGGAACCGTTGTTTGTTTGTTTGTTTGTTTGTTTGTTTGTTTTGTAGGTACAGGGTCTCACTATGTTGCCCAGTCTGGCTTTGAACTCCAGCAGTCCTCTGGCTAAGGCCTCCCAAAGTGCTGGGATTACAGGGACCAGCCACCACACCTGGCCCGTGAGACAAGGACTTTTACCCTCTTCCTCCAGACCATCTTAAAAGAGAGAACCAACCAGCCTGCCTGTCCACTGGCAGTGGGGTAAGCTGCCTGGTTAGCCCGTCTGGCAGCCCTAGGTTCTCCCATCTGGGAGAAGCAACCTAGTCTATTGTCCTTTGTGGCCATGGCTCTGCCTTCTCTGAAGTTCCTCCCTTTCCCTTGTGCCCCATGGCCACATCTGAGCGGCCATGGAAAGTACACTTCTTGGAGCTGCACAGCATTTACATTGTTTACTGCTGGTGCCGATTTAGGGCCTGGGGTATGCCTTAAGGAGTTGAACTGCCACAGATTGTGGCAGACCAGTCTTGAAATTTCTTTGGCAGTCTTGAGATTTATCAAGCTGTACTCTATGACTTGTAGGCTTTTATGTAAAGATGTTGTAATTCAATAATTTAAGAAAGGTGTGTCTTGGAAGCAATGAAATACAGTATGTCAAGGGAATGGCCGAGCATGGTGGCTCACGCTTATAATCCCAGCACTTTGTGAGGCCAAGGCAGGTGGATCACTTGAGGTCAGGAGTTCGAGATCAGCCTGGCCAACATGGTGAAACCCCGTTTCTACTAAAAAAATACAAAAATTAGCCAGGCATGGTGGTGGACCTGTAGTCCCAGCTACTCAGGAGGCTGAGGTGGGAGAATCACTTGAACCTGGGAGGCAGAGATTGCAGCGAGCCAAAAGTGTGCCATTGCACTCCAGCCAGGTGGCAGAGCGAGACCCTCTCTCAAAACAAACAAAGAAACAAAGAAACAAACAGCATATGAAGAGGAGACAGATGGGCAGAGCAGAGACAGCAACTGCCAGATGAGGGTCTCTAGGGTTAAAAGAAATAATCTTGGTTCCAAGTGGAAGCAAAAATTTGGGAGTCTAGTAAGTTTTCAAGGAAACTCTTGTTGTGTGTGGTTGTTGTGTGTGCTAAAAACTACATTATTTTAGAACCATCAAAACTAACCTATAATGTTAGAAGTCAGGAAAGTGATTACCCGTGAAGGGAGTAGTGACGGGAAGGCTTATGTTATGGCTGATGTTATGTTTCTGGATCACACAGGTGTGATCACTTGATGAAATTTTATCAACCTGTACTCTATGAATTTGTGTGTTTTCATGTACCTATATCATCCATATTTTTGTGTGTGACTGTGATTTGTTTATTCTTATTGCTGTCTAGTATTGTATCATGTTGCTATTACCACAAATTATGTATCCATTCCACTGTTTGATAGGTGTTCCGGGGTAGTCACCAGTTTAGTAAATAGCGCTGCTATGAATATTTTCAGGTTTGTTTGTTGATGAATTTACGTACATGTTTCCGTTGGGTATTGTTCCAACTACCTATTACTGAATGACAAAGTGTCCCAAAATGTAATGGCACCAAACAACACTCATTTTATTACACTCATGGGCTCTGTGAGTGAGGAACTTGAACGGGGCATGGAAGGTATGGTTCGCTCTGCTCCACCCTGCCTGGGGCCTCAGTTGGGAAACCCAGATGGTTGGGGGTGACTTGAATGGCCAGGGCTGGAGTCTTGTGGAGACTTCTTGCTCACAAATCTGGTGTCTGGGCTGGAATAACTCAAAGCCTGCACTCACCTGGGACTAAACCTCAGGTTCCCCCTCCCTAGCCTGCCCCTGTGACTTAGGCATCCTCACAGCAGGGTGGCCTTGATGTGGTCAAACTTCCTACCTAGAGGGCCAGGAATCTAAGAGCAAGTATTCTAGAAAGAAAATGGGCCAGGTGCAGTGGCTCACGCCTGTAATCCCAGCACTATGGGAGGCCGAGGCGGGTGGATCACCTGAGGTCAGGAGTTTGAGACCAGCCTGGCCAACATGGTGAAAACCCGTCTCTACTAAAAATACAAAAATATTAGCTGGGCATGGCGATGGGCGCCTGTAAACAAAACTGCACATACCCAGCACTGGAATTTCTGGGCCACAGAATTTCATATGCTCAGCTTTAGTGCTACCAGCCAATTTTACAAAGCAATTATATCGGCGTTACCACCGTGAGCAGTGTATGAACGCTTTGGTTGGACTACATTCCTTCATTTTTCATTTTAGCTATTCTGGTAGCTGTGAAGTAGCAGCACACTGTGATCTTAATTTGCATTTCCTTTGGATTTTCCTGATGCGTAATGATACAAGCTATAGTGGACTGAATGGTGGCTCTAAAAGATATCAGGTGCTCAAACTTCAGGAAGTAGTGAATGTTGCCTTACATGGTCAAGTTTTTGCAGCTGTGATTAAATTAAAGATTTTGAGATGAGATTATTCTGGATTATCTAGTGAGCCCTAAATGTCATCATAGGTGTTTTTATAAGACAGAGTCAGAGGGAGATTAGATATTCACATAGAAGCTGAGGACAAGGCCAGGTGTGGTGGTTCACACCTGTAAGCCCAGCTCTTTGAGAGGCTGAGGCAGGTGGATCACTTGAGGCCAGGAGTTCAAAGCCAGCCTGGCCAACATGACAAACCACCATCTCTTCTAAAATTACAAAAATTAGCCAGGCACAGTAGTGTGCTCCTGTAGTCCCAGCTACTTGGGAGGCTAAGGCATGAGAACCACTTGAACCTGGGAGGTGGAGGTTACAGTGAGCCAAGATCGCTCCACTGTACTCCAGGCTGGGTGACAGCAAGACTTCCGAGACTCCACCTCAAAAGAAAAAAAAAGAGGTTGAGGGCAAGATGGAGGAGTGATGCAGCCACAAGCCAAAGGGAGCCAGCAACTATCAGCAGCCCCCAGAAGTTAAAAGGGCCAAGGAATGGATCTTCCTCAGAGCCTCCAGAGGGAGCATGGCCTTGCCAATACCTTGATTTTGGACTCCTTGTCTCCAGAACTTTGAGAATAAATTTCTGCTGTTTTTAAGCCACCATGATTGTGGGAATTTGTTACAGCAGCCCCAGGAAACTAACACAAGCATATTTTTATTTGTTTTTTCACCGTTATTTTATCTTCATAAAGGAAGATAAAATATACTCACTCATGTATATTGCCTATTTTTTACTGGGCAGTCTGCCATTTGTTTATTGATTTTTAGGGTTTTAAAAATATATATTCTGGATATAAACTGAACTGATTCAAGTTCTCTTGGAAGCAGAGATTGAGGTGGAGTTAGATGTGTCAAAGGAGCCAGGCGTGGTGGCATGGCCGTGTACTCCCAGCTACTCGGGAGGCTGAGGCAGGAGGATCACTTGAGCCCAGAAGGTGAAGGCTGCAGTGACCTATGATTGTGCCACTGCACTCCATGCTGGGCAACAGAGCAAGACTCTGTTTCTTTAAAAAAAAATGTTTTTCAGGCCAGGCACGATAGCTCACGCCTGTATTTCCAGTACTTTGGGAGGCCGAGGCAAGTGGATCACCTGAGGTCAGGAGTTCGAAACCTGCCTGGCCAACATGGTGAAACCCCATCTCCACTATAAATACAAAAATTAGCCAGGTGTGGTGGTGAGTGCCTGTAATCCCAGCTACTTGGGAGGCTGAGGCAGGAGAATCACTTGAACCCAGGAGGCGGAGGTTGCAGTGAGCTGAGATCATGCCACTGCTCTCCAGCCTGGACAATAGAGCTGGACTCAGTCTCAAAAAAAAAAAAAAAAAAATTAAACCTGAAAGCCAGGAGTGGTGGTACATGCTTGTAGTCCCAGCTACTCAGGAGGCTGAGACAGGAGGATCACTTGAGCCCAGGATTTCGAGTTCAATCTGAGCAACATAGCAAGACCCCACCACTAAAAAATAAAAAATTAATAAAAAAGAAATTAAAGCAGAGAAATGTTAAAGAATATTTATTAATTCATTAAAAAAACAAACTCATTACATGCTAACATCAGAGTGATGAGGCAAGGCATGGTGGCCCATGCCTGCAATCCCTGTACTCTGGGAGGCCGAGGCAGGCGGATCCCTTGAGGTCAAGAGTTCAAGACCAGCCTGGCCAACATGGTGAAACCCCCATCTCTCCTAAAAATACAAAAAAATTATCCGGGAATGGTGGCAGGTGCCTGTAATCTCAGCTACTTGGGAGATTAAGGCAGAAAAATCACTTGAATCCGGGAGGCAGAGGTTGCATTGAGCCAAGATCATGCCACTGCACTCCAGCCTGGGCAACAGAGCAAGACTCCATCTGTAAATAAATAAATGGGCCAGGCACAGTGACTCACACCTGTAATCCCAGCACTTTGGGAGGCCAAGGTGGGCACATCACCTGAGGTCAGGAGTTCGAGACCAGCCTGGCCAACATGGTGAAACCCCATCTCTACTAAAAATACAAAAATTAGCCAGGCATGGTGGTGGGCCCCTGTAATCCCAGCTACTCGGGAGGCAGAGGCAGATGAATCACTTGAACTCAAGAGGTGGAGGTTGCAGTGAGCTGACATTGCACCATTGTACTCCAGCCTGGGCAACAAGAATGAAACTCCATCTCGAAAAATAAATAAATAAATAAATAAATAAATAAATAAATAAATAAATTTACATAACAAGTCTTACCTTTCTTCATTGCCATCTTGTTTTAACTGGGTCTTCACATTCTTCTTCCTTGGTTTGGGCAAATGATGCTACAGTATTTAGATCTGAAGTCTCAGCTCCATGCTTTTTTTTTTGAGACACAGTCTTGTTCTGTCACCCTCTCTGTAGTGCAGGGATGCAATCTCAGCTCACTGCAACCTCTGCCTCCTGGATTCATATGATTCTTGTGCCTCAGCCTCCCAAGTAGCTGGGATTACAAGCATACATCACCATGCCCAGCTAAATATTTTGTATTTTTAGTAACGATGGGATTTGCCATGTTGGTTAGGCTGCTCTCAAACTTCTGGCTTCAGGTGATCTGCCAGCCTTGGCCTCCCAAAGTGCTGGGATTACAAGCATGAGCCACTGCCTCCAACCAGCTCTGTGCTTTTGAGATATAAATTTTCTACCTTGTTCCACCTAAGAAGCATCCCGTTAGAAATGCAAATTTAGGGTTGCTTAGCTAACAATTGTTTAGGGCATTGAGACGGGTAATTGAAAGGCTGATAGTGTGAATGGGGAAAAGAAAAACTATTTGAAAGCTGGCAAATGAGAAATTGTTAAGGAAACTATAAGTTAAGGAAGCTATAAGTTAAGGAAGCTCTAAGTTCTGCTTCTGTCTGTGTGTCTCTATGTCTATATGTGCTATGCATATGTGATGATATTTGGTAAATAAAGCTAGTTTTTAAGTTATTAGTAAAATGTGCTAGGTGCAGTGGCTCACGCCTGTAATCCCAGCACTTTGGGAGGCTGAGTCAGGCGGATCACGAGGTCAGGAGACTGAGACCATCCTGGGTAACATAGTGAAACCCAGTCTCTACTTAAAAAAAAAAAAATTACAAAAATTAGCTGGGTGTGGTGGCACGTGCCTGTAATCCCAGGTACTCGGGAGGCTGAGGCAGGAGAATCACTTGAACCTGGGAGGTGGAGGCTGCACTGAGCTGAGATCATGTCACTGTACTCCAGCCCAGTGACAAAGCTAGACACCATCTCAAAAATAAATAAATACATAAATAAAATAAAATAAAATAATTAGTAAAAATGAAATTGGAAGGCCATATGTGGTGGCTCACACCTGTAATCTCAGCATTTTGGGAGGCCAAAGTAGGCAGATTGCTTGAGCCCAGGAGTTCAAGATTAGCCTGGGCAACATGGCAAAACTCTGTCTCTATAAAAAATACAAAAATTAGCCAGGCGTGGTGGTGTGTGCCTATAGTTGGTGGTGTGTGCCTATAGTCCCAGCTACTCAGGATGCTGAGGTGGAAGGATCACCTGAGCCTGGGGAGGTTGAGGCTGCAGTGAGCCATGATCACTCCACTGCATGCCATCCTGGGCAACAGAGTGAGACCCTATCTCCAGAAAAAAAAAAAAGAAGAAAGAAAGAAAGAAAAAAGAAAGAGAGAGAGAAAGAGAGAAAGAAAGGAGAGAGAGAGAGAAAGAAAGAGAAAGAGGGAGGGAGGGAGGGAGGGAAATTGGAACGGCTTCAGAATTGTCAGTTAAATATAATTGTTTTTGCCTGGGTCTACTGATCAGACAGGTTTACATTGTCTCTATTATATGTTTTTTTGTTTGTTTGTTGTTTTCTTTTGTTTTTGAGATGGAGTTTTGCTCTTGTTGCCCAGGCTGGAGTGCAAATGGTGAGATCTCAGCTCACCACAACCTCCATCTCCCAGGTTCAAGTGATTCTCCTGCCTCAGCCTTCCAAGCTGAACTACAGGTGTATGCCACCACATCCGGCTAATTTTTGTATTTGTAGTAGAGACAGGATTTCACCATGTTGGCCAGGCTGGTCTCGAACTCCTGACCTCAAGTGATCTGCTTACCTTGGCCTCCCAAAGTGCTGGGATTACAGGCGTGAGCCACCGCACCCAGCCTATTACATGTTTTAAGGTCATAAAACTGCTGCTCCTGTAATATTTCTTAAACTTGCTTGATTTATCTGCGAGCTAAAGCTGTAAGGTCTGGCTGCTGGGCTCCCTGAAACCTTGCACACATCTTACTGTATGATTGTATTTGGTTTTGAGTCTCTGGATTCTGGGGTCTGGACAGGTGACCATAGTGAGGCCTGCAGAAATATGCATGTCCTCACTGTTTGGACTACCAGCTGCAAGGCAGAGCCAAACCCAATATGGCCCCATCATCCCTGGCTCAGCTGTGCTACCTGGCCATGCTGGATGTGGTTTGATCCTCCAGGAATTTGCTTCACAGCTCTTTCCTCTGTCCCAAGCTCTATGCCTGATGTGTAAATTCAGGACCCAAAGGGCACAAAAAAGCAAAAAACTACTAAATGTAAGGAAAACAACTCTGTGTACAGCATGTATAAAGAAAAGCAAGATATATTTGGGGGGATAAAAGTTTTAAAGGCGTTAAGATGTGTGTTTCTTGAGAAAAAATAATTTTGTGTATTTAAGAAGTTATTTAAAGGTTTTCTTTGTTTATTTGTTTTTGACAGGATCTCTCACTCTGTCACTCAGGCTAGAGTGCAGTCGAGCAATCATGGCTGACGGCAGCCTTGACCTGCCAGGCTCAAGCAGTCCTCTCACCTCAGCCTCTTGAGTAGCTGGACTATAGGTGTGTACTGCCACACCCAGCTGATTTTCTTTTTTTTCTTTTTTCTTTTTTTTCTTTTTGAGACAGAATTTCGCTCTTGCTGCCCAGGCTGGAGTGCAATGACTCCATCTCGGCTCACCACAACCTCTGCTTCCAGGGTTCAAGCAATTCTCCTGCCTCGGCCTCCCGAGTAGCTGGGATTACAGGCATGTGCCACCATGCCTGGCTAATTTTGCATTTTTAGTAGAGACAGAGTTTCTCCGTGTTGGTCAGGCTGGTCTTGAACTCCTGACCTCAGGTGATCCACCTGCCTCAGCCTCCCGAAGTGCTAGGATTACAGGCATGAGCCACCGCGCCTGGCTAACCCAGCTGATTTTGAAACTTTTTTTGTAAAGATGGGGTCTCACAATGTTTCCCAGGCAGATCTCAAATTCCTTGGGCTCAAGTGATCCTCCTACCTCAGCCTCCCAAAGTGCTGGGGTTACAGGCATGAGCCACTGTGCCCAGCCTTAAAGGTTGTTTTTAAATGAAGAAAAAAGATATCAATAACGTTAAATGAATGTAGAAAGTTGGGAAGAGAAAGAGAATAGAGAAAAAAGGTATAAGAGATTATAAAAGGTTTGTGAAAATCTTGTGGGTCAAAAGCTGACTGAAACTGGATGGATTTATAAGGTTTTAATTATTTATTTATTTTAGAAAACTGATGTTTATTTTCCATCAACCTTATTTCCACATTCCTTAAGAGACTATAGAAGAGTAGCTTAAGCCCACTCAGTGGTTGTTCCTACCCATTTAGTGGCCTGAGCACTGGGCGCTGCAGACCAGTCTTCAGTGGCAGGCTGAGCACTCCACTCTTCAGTAGGAACCTGCTAAATAGGCACAGAGGGCACCTGCATGCTTTCAGACCAGTGTGCAACTTCAGGCTGAGTAGCAGTGAATTCAGGAGGGGGAGCAGTCTATTTACCCTGAAATTCCTTCTTGATCACAGATTTTTCAGCAGCTCTTCCTTATCAACCTTCCTTCTCAATTGGTTCAGGATCCCTAAAAAAGTAGAGATCAGGTATAACCTCCCTTGGGTGTTCAATGGAGATGGTGTCATGCATGCTCAGAACTTCTCAGGCCAGCCTCCACATCAAACCCACTGAATGAGCTCTCGTGTTGTATTTAATGGCCATGTCCATACAGTACAGAGGAGAATCTGTGTTACACAGAGCTATGGTAGGCAGGTTAACATAAAAGGCCTATGTAGGAGGCCACTGGTCAGCTCTGGGACCGGTAACCACCAGAAGACATGGCCCCCAGAAGGTTGTCTGGATCTGGTTAGTGAAAGTTCCAAGAATGAAACAGCCAGCAATAGGAGTGGCTCCAACGGCAGCAACAACTTCAGCACAGCCAACCAGGTAGTATTCCTGGAGGATATGATGCTAACATCAGCGGGGTTTTCAATGGCACAAGCTGCCAGCAGAAGCTTCTCCAGATTTATGATGTCGATGCCATCACTTTTCCTTTTATAGATGTGCTGTTCCATTTGGAAGTCAAGGTTGGTGCTACCTAAGTGGCTTTCTGCTGCAAGGAACTTGAGGACACCCTTCTCCTTAATTTCCGGAACAATCACTCTCCAAACATTGTAAAAGTTTCTCTTTAAGTTATGACAGGGCTGGACACAGTGTTTCATGCCTGTGATCCCAGCACTTTGAGAGGTTGAGGTATGAGGATTGCTCAAACCCAGGAGTTTGAGACCAGACCTGGCAGCATAGTGAGACCCCATCTCTATTTTAAATAAATAAATAAAAAGTTATGATGGGAATCCAGAACAATGGATCTATGGTCCCTTCTCTAAGTAGTGAGGAAAGGCAAGGTTTCATTAAAGTTAGCTTTAGTATTGATAATACACTATACGGAACTAAAATTTGATTTTATCTTTGGAGTAAGAATTTTGTGTAGTTTTGTTGTTTTTGTTTGTTTGTTTCAACAGTCTTACTCTGTTGCCAAGGCTGCAATGCCATGGCACGATCTCAGCTCACTGCAACCTGCACCCCCTGGGTTCAATCGATTCCCATGCCTCAGCCTCCCAAGTAGCTGGGATTACAGGCATGCACCACCATGCTCAGCTAATTTTTTTTGTATTTTTGGCAGAGATGGGGTTTCACCACATTGGCCAGGCTGGTCTTGAACTCCTGACTTCAAGCGATCTGCCTGCCTCGGCCTCCCAAAGTGCTGGGATTACAGGCGTGAGCCACCAAGCCCAGCCTGTGTAGTATTAATAAGAGATAGTAAAATATTTTTGTTCACCTTTGAGTAAACTGCAAAAAACAAAAAACAAACACAAACAAACAAACAGAAACGGAAGAGACAGATTCTATCTCAGGCTGTCTTTATTAAGTCTTTCAATTGTTAGAAGAACAGACTATTTTCTATCCAAGAATAAAGATTTTTGCTTTTTAAAACTTTTTAATTATCACTTTTGCTAAATAAATTTTATCCTATTTTTGTTGTTGGTTGTTTGTTTTTGAGATGGAGTCTCGCTGTGTCGCCCAGACTGATGTGCAGTGGTGCGATCTCGGCTCACTGCAACCTCTGCCTCCCAGGCTCAGCAATTCTCCCGCCTCAGCCTCCTGCGTAGCTGGGATTACAGGCACTCACCACTACACCCAGCTAATTTTTATATTTTTAGTAGAGACGGGTTTTCACCATGCTGGCCAGGCTGGCCTCGAACTCTCCCTCAGCCTCCCAAAGTGCTGGGATTACAGGCGTAATCCACTGTGCCCAGCCTCCTATTTTGATTTTTAAAATTTTTGACAGGCTTCTCAAATCAAATTTTAAATTCAAAACAGTCTTTTAGGCCACAAACTAACTTTGCAATGCTACAGGGGGCCCCTCAGCATCCAAAAGAGAGATAATAAGCAGGCTTATTTAATATGTTCAATGACATGGGAAGCATTGTCAAATAAGAAATGATGTTTAACTTTCTTTTTTTTTTTTTTTTTTTTTGCTTTTTTTTTTTTTTGAGACAGGGTTTTGCTCTTGTTGCCCAGGTTGGAGTTCTATGGCGCAATCTCGGCTCACCGCAATCTCCACCTCCCGAGTTCAAGCGATTCTCCTGCCTCAGCCTCCCGAGTAGCTGGGATTACAGGCATGTGCCACCACACCCGGCTAATTTTGTATTTTTAGTAGAGATGGGGTTTCTCCATGTTGGTCAGGCTGGTCTCAAACTCCCGATGTCAGGTGATCCACCCTCCTCAGCCTCCCAAAGTGTTGGGATTACAGGCGTGAGCCACCATGCCTGGCCTGATGTTTAACTTTCAAATTACATTTTGGATATGTTATTAATGTAGGTTCCAAAATTGGCTGGGCACAGTGGCTCATGCCTGTAATCCCAGCACTTTGGGAGGCTGAGGTGGGTGGATCGCCTGAGGTCAGGAGTTTGAGACCAGCCTGGCCAACATGGTGAAAACCCATCTCTACTAAAAATACAAAAAAGGCCGGGCGCGGTGGCTCAAGCCTGTAATCCCAGCACTTTGGGAGGCCGAGGCGGGTGGATCACAAGGTCAGGAGATCGAGACCATCCTGGCTAACATGGTGAAACCCCGTCTCTACTAAAAATACAAAAAAAAAACTAGCCGGGCGCCTGTAGTCCCAGCTACTCGGAGGCTGAGGCAGGAGAATGGCGTGAACCTGGGAGGCGGAGCTTGCAGTGAGCCGAGATTGCGCCACTGCACTCCAGCCTGGGTGACACAGCGCGAGACCCTGTCTCAAAAAAAAAAAAAAAAAATACAAAAAAAGTAGCTGAGCATGGTGGCGGGCACCTGTAATCCCAGCTACTCAGGAGGCTGAGGCAGGAGAATAGCTTGAACCTGGGAGATGGAGGTTGCAGTGAGCCAAGATCACACCATTGCACTCCAGCCAGGGCAACAAGAGAAAAACTTAGTCTCAAAAACAAACAAACAAAAACATAAAACTGTATGAGTTTCCTAAAATTCTGATATGTCTCAGTATAAGTCACAGTTATGGCTATTATGTTAAATTATTATAGTCCACAGAAATAACCAAATTTCCTTGTCAATTGGGTCTTTAACTATGACCATTTTAAATTGTTTCCACAGTTAATTACTTAATTCTGATGCATTTTCTGAAAGTTCTTTACAAGCAAGTAAAATCACAGAGTGTTGTGTCTTCAACGAGGTTCATGGAAAGAATATAAAGGACCTTGACAAGCACTTTTTTTTTTTTAAGACAGAGCCTCATTCTGTCACCCAGGCTGGAGTGCAATAGCATGATCTCGGCTCATTGAAACCTCTGCTTCCTAAGTAGCTGGGACTACAGGCATGTGCCACCAAGCCCAGCTAATTTTTGTATTTTTTTGTAGAGACAGGATTTTACCATGTTGCCCATGCTGGTCTTGAACTCCTGAACTCAAGTGATCTTCCCGTCTCAGACTCCCAAAGTGATAGGATTACAGATATGACCCACCATGCCTGGCCATTGCCGGATTTTCATGCTAAATCAGCAAGTACCGAAATTGTTAGGATACGCAGTTTGAATGAACTCCACGGTCCAAGTCAGATTACCTGTGATAACCCAGTTTTTATTTATTTACTTATTTTGACACAAGGTCTGGCTCTATCACCCAGGCTGGAGTGCAGTGATGCAATTGCGGCTCACTGTAACCTCCTTCGTCACCCCTTCCCCACTCCCCACCTAAGCCCTGCAAGTAGCTGGGACTACAGACATGCACCACCACACCTGGCTGGTTTTTGTATTTTTCGTAGAGATGGAGTTTCACCACGTTGCCCAGGCTGGTCTTGATCTTTGAGTTCAAAGGATCCATCTGTCTCGGCCTCCCAAAGTGGTGGGATTACAGGTGTGAGCCACCACACCAGGCCAACCCAGTTATTAAACAGTACTATTCACCTAAATTGGAAAAACAAAATTGGTATTGAAGAAGATATATACCCAATGTTAAGCATAAACTCATGGAGAGCTGGACAGCTGCCTCATCTTCCACTCTTAAAAGCTCTGTACTCCACGACACATTATGGTAGAGATTAAATGATCCAAATAGAAAATGTGTGCATATGTGTGTGTGTATGTGTGTGTGTGTGGTGTGACTGTTTTAAATTGCTAAAACAGTTTTTGACCAATGTTTGGTTTGTGAAATCCATAATTCTGGGGAAACAATGAAAACTTCAGGTACACTTCTGCTACCTGATTGGCCATTTGAACATTATAGAGGGAGTTCATTCAATTGTCATTCAGAATGCTTATCTTCTGGTTGTATAGAAGCTTTCACATGAAACAAGTCTGATGATCTAACAGTAGCTGAAAGTTTATTAGGAAATGTGTTTTTTTCAGGGGGCATTCCTGAAGAAATCTCCAGTGATAAAGGTATTTGTTTCATTGAACAAATTGTAAAGCAGTTAAATAAGAAAGTACAGATAAAATAGTACTAGGCAAAGCTAAGTAAATCAACTGGATTGCCTTGGTCAAAGGTATCGCAGATTGATGACAATTAGATCCACTTTCAGCAGAAAACATAAGTTGACCCTTTATAAAACAGTCACTGGAAAGCCTATGCCCCTAATAATAGAAACTCATGGCTGGGCGTGGTGGCTCACACCTGTAACCCCAGCAGTTTGGGAGGCCGAGGCGGGTGGATCACCTGAGGTGAGGAGTTCCAAGCCAGCCTGGCTAACATGGTGAAACCCCATCTCCACAAAAATACAAAAATTAGTCAGGCGTGGTGGTGCATGTGTGTAATCCCAGGTGCTCTGGAGGCTGAGGCAGGAGAATCCCTTGAACCCAGGATGTGGAGACTGCAGTGAGCCGAGACTGAGCCACTGGACTTCAGCCTGGCTGACAGAGCGAGAATTTATCTCAAAACAAAAACAAAAACAAAAGCAAAAACAAAACAAAACAAAACAAAAACTCATGTATCTTCTGCTCCTAAACTTTGATATGACTGACTGTGGCTTTAATGCATTGTGCCAAAGTGCATTTTCACCAGGTAAAGGAAGCTTTTCATGATCCACTGACTGAGGACAATTAAATCCTTCATGATCTAGAACACAGAGATTGGGTCTTCTAGAAACAACAGAGAAAGACTACCCTTGCCACTCACACTGCAGCAAAACTTTAGGACCTTGAACCTTGGGTCTGTAATCTCACAACTCAGAAGGGCCCCTCCAGACTGTTGGAGCTGTATACCTGTGGGAGACCTTAAGGTAAAGCTAACCAGGGAAGTTTCTCCCCAGAAGCAGATGGAATCCTAGATGTGGAAAGCTTTCTCAAGATCACAAGATCAAGACTTCTTTGCCATCATGAGACTCTTACCTCTCTTAATTTTTTTCCTTGCTTATGCCTCTATGAAGATTAGAACTAGAAAAAGTCTTGTGTGGACCCACGGGGTATACTTTCATTTGTGGAGGATTTCACAGCCAACCTTATGCATGAGCAACCTTATGCCTTGATGGATAGAAGATGAAGGGCCAAAGTGGGTGAGGAATTTTCACGGTACCTTTGTAGCTCCATAATCAGTCAGAAACAGAACACTGGTCTATTTCTTTTAACCTACATTATAGGTTGAAGCAAACATTGCCAGGGGGCCTTCACCCTTCTGAATGGGCACAATTTGTTAGGTTGCTTTTTCCATGATTTGGGGTAAATGAGGCAATGACTAGAAATTTGTCCCTCATAATAGGCTCTATAGCAGATTGTACTATAAACACTATGCTAAAGACTTCTTTAAATTTCTTGCTAAAGTTGTGCTACATAATAGAACTGCTCTAGGCTACTTACTGGCTGAACAGAGAAGAATCTGTGCAGTTGCTGACTCTCTCTCTCTCTATATATATTTATAAACAGGGTCTCACTATGTTGCCCAAGCTGGTTTCGAACTCCTGGGCTCAAGCAATCCTCTTGCCTGGGCCTCCCAAAGTGCTGGGTTATAGGTGTGAGCCACCATACCCAGCCAGTTGCTGACACTTCTTGTTGCACATGGATGAATACATCAGGTACTATAGAGATTCATTAGCAGGGGATTAACAAACTGGCTGCTTGGTTGAAACTCACAGACCCTTTATCAAGCTTATTCTTTAATCTATTTAATTTTAGTTGGTTCAGTTCATGGGGACCCTGGCTAAGCAGCATACTCCAAACTCTCGGTATTGTCCTTCTGGTAGTCATAATAGTCGTCTCCCTGGTGAACTATATCCTCTCAAAAATTGTAAATATTTACATGCAGTCATCCATAGAATGTCAAATGGTCTCTCTTCAACTGGGATGACAAAATATCAAAGAAATACATAATCATGAGGACACTGTAATCTATGAAAGACATGTTGAGACCAGAAGCCCAAAATGATCATAACTGAGAGTAGCAATTAGTGATGTTTTGCTCACACTCTCACTTAAGTGACAACATGACCAAAAGGGGAGAATTGTTCAACAAAATTATGGGAGGCCACTGTTTTGGAATGAACTCATGCACTAGATCCCAACAGGCTAGATTGGATCTAACCAAATGGAGTCCCTCATGCTAAATGCAAAACAATCAAACTAAAACTTTAAGGAAGCATATGGATCCCCAAAGAGACCAGGATTTTTTTCTCCAGAAAAGAAGGGATTATAGTATAATAAAGAAGTCCTCTCTGCTCTAACCTTTACAAAAAGGTAATCTAAATTCTTCATTCTCATCTTATAAAACACACTCTTCTGCTGTTTCTCAGTGGGATTTGAAACCAAGTAAGTCTACTTGCTATGGTGACAGAGTGACAGCAATATATAAAGTTTGGTCAACCTCTTCATTTTAGGAGGTTGAGGTTGACTAAAAGGAAGAAATTGTTCAATTAAGTTTAGCCTAAAGCTGCCTGCTTACATATTTTAAGTTTAGTCTGTATACATAATAAACTGTAACCTAACTGGATGTGTAAACAGAGAGTACCAATCACTGAGTTTTAGCAAATCACAGGTGGTCAACTGTTCAAACCATGTTCAAATAAGACAAACACCGATCTGTAACCAACATGGCTATTTCTATACCTCACTTCCACTTTCTTTTTCAATTTTATTTATTTATTTATTTATTTATTTAGAGACAGAGTCTTACTCTGTTGTACAGGCTGGAGTGCAGTGGTGCAATCTTGGCTCACTGCAACCTCCACCTCCCAGGTTCAAGAGATTCTTCTGCCTTGGCCTCCTGAGTAGCTGGGCTTACAGATGTGCGCCACAATGCCCAGCTAATGTTTGTATTTTTAGTAGAGAAGGAGTTTCACCATTTGACTAACCTGTTCTCAAACTCCTGACCTCAAGTGATCCACCCGCCTTGGCCTCCCAAAGTGCTGGGATTACAGGCGTGAGCCACCACGCCTGGTCTGATTTCCATTTTCTGTATGTCATTTTCCCTTTTTTGTTTTTGTTTTTGTTTTTGTTTTGTTTTGTTTTGAGACAAAGTCTTGCTCTATCATCCTCCAGACTGGAGTGCAGTGGGATGATCGTGGCTCACTGCAACCACCACCTCCTGGCATCGAGCCATCCTCCCACTTCACCCTCCTGAGTAGCCAGAACTATAGGTGCACACCACCATGCCCAGCTAATTTTTGTATTTTTTTTTTTTTTGTAGAGACAGGGTTTCAACATATTGCCCAAGCTGGTCTTGAACTCCTGGGCTCAGATGATCCGCTCTCCTTGGCCTCCCAAAGTGCTGGGATTAGAGGCGTGAGTCACCACCCCTGGCCCATTTTCCTTTTCCTGTCCATAAATTCCTCTCTGACCACATGGCAGCACCAGAATCCCTCTGGTTCAGGGAGTTACCGGATTCATGAATCATTCTTTGCTCAATTAAACTCTGTTAACTTTAAAATGTCTAAACTTTTTCTGGCCAGGCATGGGGGCTCATGCCTATAATCCCAGGTGGGTGGATCACTTGAGGTCAGGAGTTCAAGACCAGCCTGGCCAACATGATGAAACCCCATCTCTACCAAAAATACAAAAATTAGCTGGGCATGGTGGCAGGTGCCTGTAATTCCAGCTACTTAGGAGGCTGAGGCAACAGAATCGCTTGAACCCAGGAGGCAGAGGTTGCAGTGAGCTGAGATCGTGCCACTGCACTCCAGCCTGGGCGACAGAGGGAGACTTTGTCTCAAAAATAAATAAATAAAATTTTCTTTTAACATGTGTAAGATGCTGGGCGCGGTAGCTCATGCCTATAATCCCAGCACTTTGGGAGGCCAAGGCGGGTAGATCACCTGAGGTCAGGAGTTTGAGACCAGCCTGACCAGCATGATGAAACTCTGTCTCTACTAAAAAATACAAAAATTAATCCCGGCTACTCAGGAGGGTGAAGCAGGAGAATCACTTGAACCCGGGAGGAGGAGTTTGCAGTGAGCTGAGATCATGCCATTGCACTCCAGCCTGGGCAACAAAGCAAGACTCTGTCTCAAAAAAAAACCAAAAAACAAAAAACGTGTAAGATGTGTAAGAGGAAAGGTCTTATACTTACTAATATAAACGAATTGAGAACCAAATGCTCCATTCGCCTGTCCTGCTGCTCTGGAGATGTCACCTCTCTCCTACTGCTTTTGAGGCCCAGGTTTTCAGTTATTCCCAGGCTCCTTTGTCATGTCGTCCTTGCCTTCCCTCAAGCACTCATGACCAAAGAATAAGTAGGCCAAGCAGATAACGTTCTTTAAAAAGAGTGCAGAGTTCCTGCCCTATTCATCTCCACTTTCCAAATACCTTTTGGCTTCAGCTTATCTCATTTTTGTAGCTTTAGGACCTCACGAAAACTGCCCATGAAGGAGCAGGCAGGTTCTCTCTTTGTGAAGAGGCTCCTTGTGCCTCCAGCTGGGGGAAGCGCTAGAACTGCAGTAACAAGAAGAGCACCCAAGAAATCAGGTCTGTTTCCTTCCCCATTTTCAGAGGACTGTGGAGATCTCAAACAAAGCCAGCTAGGCACAGATTTCTTTAGAGCTTTGGGTTCTTTCCTGTACCAAACATTTTAAATTGTTATGCAAATTATAAATTCGTCCGCTTTATCCTTTATGGCTTTTGGCTTTTCAGTCTTGCTTGGAAAGAAGTTTCCTAATCCTAATATGTATTTTTTAAGTTCTTCTTTACTTATTTCTGGTACTTTCATGTTGTTTAACTCCTCAATCCATTTGAGATTTATTCTGGGGCTCTCCCCCAAATTAATGGGTTAATTAATCCCTCTAACAGCATTTCTCCACTTTTTTGAAATGTCTCCTTTAAGAAGTAAAATATTCTTTTATTCCCATTGTTGTTTCTGAATTGGATTCTGTTCCATTGATTTATTCCACTGATTCAGGGTCAGCACCACATTGTTTTTATTCTTATAGCTTCAAGGTATCTTTTGATATCTAAAAGGACATCCTCTTGTTTTTCTTACTTTCCCAATTTTTCTTGGTTGTTTTATACTTTAGTTTTGCAACCTAGAGCAAGTTATATAAATCTGCATCTGTTTTCTCACCTGAAAAGATTAAGATTGTGGGCTCTGCAGCCTTTATATTGTCTGGGTACCACTAAGGGTCCACCCAGGGAAACAGAGTCTTCTAGGGGGGCCATCTGGTGGTATCAGAAACCCCATAGAAGCTGCCTGATGGGAGCTGAGATCATGGAGGGAGGGCCTGCAGGGTAGATGTGAGAGCCACCTAGGGACATAACTGTTGCCAGAGACACTACAGGAAGAAGAGAAAGAGAGACAGATACCTTGGCTTCTCTCCACCTCCTCCCTCTCTCCCAGCTTTCCACTGGCTGAATCAACCTGGAAGCCAGAGAGCAAGGGAGCCTGGGAAACGCAGTTCTCTGTGATATAGCACAAAGGCTCAGAAAGGCAGAGAATTAATCGGAGAGGAAAAGGCAGTTGACCACAGCCGTTTGTTAGTTGTGTGACCTTGAGGAAGTTAGTTAACCTCAGTTGCCTGAGTTTCCTCCTTCAAAAAGTGGAGATGAATAATAATAGTACTTTCCTCACAAGGCCATTGTGAGGATTAAATGCATTAATACATGTTACATATTTTGTATTGTTTAATTTAATAAGTGTTATTTATTATTATTATATAAAATGAAGATAGCAATACCTATCTTGCAGACAACTGTAAAATGTTTACAGGCCAGACATGGTGGCTCATGCCTGTAGTCCCAACACTTCGTGAGGTCAAGACAGGAGGATCATTTGAGGCCAGGAGTTTAAGACTAGCCTGAGCAACACAGTGAGATCCAGTCCCTACAAAAAAATTTAAAATTGGGGTAAGGGGGAGGGTTTCAAATTTTAAAAAAATTAAACATTAGCCTTGGCCAGGCATGGTGGCTCATGCCTCCCAGCTACTTGGGAGGCTGAGGTAGGCAGATCACCTGAGGTCAGGAGTTCAAGACCAGCCTGACCAACATGGAGAAACCTCATCTCTACTGAAAATACAAAATTAGCTGGGCATGGTGGTACATGCCTGTAATCCCAGCTACTTGGGAGGGTGAGGCAGGAGAATTGCTTGAACCTGGGAGGTGGAGGTTGCGTTGAGCTGAGATGGCGCCATTGCACTCCAGCCTGGGCAGCAAGGGTGAAACTCCACTTCAAAAAAAAAAAAAAAAAAAAATTAGCCATGTGTGGTGATGCATGCCTGTAGTCCTAATTACTCAGGAGGCTGAGGTGGGAAGATCACTTGGGCCTAGAAGTTCGAGGCTGCTGTGTGAGCCCTAATTGCACCACTGCACTCCATCCTGGGCGCCCCCAAAAAGAGGGTTTGCACCATGCTGTGCACATCATACTAGGTACTTCATAAATGTTAGTCCCCCTTGTAGCCCAGTGCCTTAGTGTGTGCTCACTAATGTCTGTAGCTGATAATAACAATGGCCTTGACCTAGGAAGGCAGATTCTTCTTGCACCGCCAGAGATCTAGGAGGACTCTGGAGGGCTGGGACTTCAGTAGTCCAGGCAGTGCACACCCCTATATCGGCGTATATGAACACACACAGGGATGCATTTGGAGTCACATCTGCATTCTTTTCTGGAGCTTCTCTTCTTGATCCCATTGGTGCCCCTTCTTTGATTTTAGCCTGAATTTTTTTTTTTTTTTTTTGGCTCATGCTGATAATTGTCTGTTTTTGCACTCACATACATGCTGCCAACGTTCATGAGCATACAACTTCCTGTGTGCATTAAATACTTTACCACCTATTGCCCCAACTGATCCTCCCAACAAGTCCCCTGATGCAGCCAGGGAAGCTTCACTATCCCCATTGAATAGTAGCAGAAGCCAAGACTTTGAGAGGACAGGTGTCTGAACAAAGGCCCATAGGGAGTAGACTAAGTAGTCAGGACTTGGGACGAGGCCTTCTCACTCTAGCTCAGGACTCTTCCTGCTAATATCCCAGGCTGCCTCCACAAGCATGTGTGAGTTAATGCACACACACACTCACACTAATACACCCACCCCTAAACACACACATAATAGATTCAATATCTCTGAAGGAAGGGTTCATGCCTTATCCATTTCCTGCTACAGATAAAGTACCTGGCGGCTGAAATATAATAAGTGATTGTGGAATTGAGTTGACCTTGACTGCTACACTGGACCCCCTTGAGGGACTAACAAGGAGAACACAGATGAGGACCACAGCCAGAGCCAGAGCCAGAGTCCAAATCCATCTTGACAGAACTCAGACAAGACTTTGGCCCTCACTTCTGGCTCCATCCATGCCCCTCGTAGCACCCACAGAGCAGAGGGACCTGGTCACAAGGAGGGGCTGAGATGCCCGGGGAAATGGATCTGACCATGTGAGCTGAGGCTTCTCTGAAGGTGAGTCTTAACCGACCCCGCCCTAGTAGTGGTGAATCGCGTGCCCTGCCCTGTTCTATGCTGCCGAGAGCAGTGTCTGAACCACGGGCGCCTTTTCACGCTGCAGGTTCTCCCGTAGGATGTGGAACACCTTCTTCTAGAGGGGCACGTGAGAACTCTGGCATGCTCCAAAACTACTGTGCTGGTCAATCAATTGCCTCAGCTGGCTACCCAGGGTCTGGCACCCACACTGGTCCCTGGCAAGCTGTTCTGCACAGAGGTTTTCACACACATGGGCATGGAGCACTGGCAGGAAGTACGGGACATTAGAAATGAGAAGCCCAAGCTAGTAACACAGATCACCATCAGGGCTTCACTTTTTGCCAGCCACTTCTACATAAATATATCTGGTTCTACCCTTCACTCAGCCAAGGCATGGGCGCTACTGGCCTCTGACTCAGCTCTCTTCACTGGCCTCAGCTGTTAAACCTGCTCCCTTCTGATATTCTGCAGATGCTAAGCACGCAACTGGTTTGGTATGGCTTTGCATCCGTGCTCTTTCTCATAATCCTTAGATGGGAGGCCACTGTGTCCTCTGGGTCTGCAGGACTTCTAGGGCAGGGGCACAGGGCAGGCCCAGCACAGGTGTCCAGGGAGCTGTGTGCTGCTGTGTGCTCTTGGGAGTCCTGTTGGCTGTTCCATTCTCCTCTCTGTCCACAGAGGTCACAGTGCCCTTGCGAGTAAGCAGGAGAAAGCAGGGTCATGAATTAGCAACTGGAAAGGATACATGCCAAAGGCCTTGCTGTGAAATCCAGGACCCTGCACCAGCTGCCCCAAGGTCCCTCTGGCTCATTTCCTCCTGTTCTTTCCTCACGTCACTCCTTATTTTTCCTGGAACACGCGAGGCCCACTCCTGCCCCAGGGCCTTTACATCACATGTCATCCAGAGAACCTGGTGCTCCCTTCCGGATTCCTGCTTAGCTTTTGTTCTAATGTCTTTTTCCTTTTTATTTTTATTTTTATTTTTTTGAATCATGGTCTTGCTTTGTCACCCAGGCTAGGCTGCAGTGGTGTGATCAATGCTCACTGTAGCTTTGAATACCTGACCTCAAGTGATCCTCTCGCCTTGGCCTACCAAGAGCTGGGATTACAGGCATATGCCATGGTGCCCAACCCTAATGTTATTTACTCATTGAGGCCTTCCTTAGCTGATGTCTCTACAATTTCAAGCCCCCACCCCTCCCCACCCCCCACCATCTGCTTTTTCCTTGGTGCCTGTCACTATCTATCTTATCTCATTGATGGTTGCTCTCCCCACCTCAGTGTTTTCATCTGTTTGCCTGCTGCTGCATCACCAGCACTGCAATGGTGTCAGTGATATTTGTTAGATGCATGAATGAGGGGGGCTGGACTGTGAGCTGATGAGGTTCTTGCTATGGCTGACTCCAGGCAGCCATGTGGTTTGGCCCAGTTCCACTCCCTTCTGGGTCTGACTCAATTCATCTGGGTAATGAGGAGGGCACATGAGCTGCTATGTAAGCTGCCCTCCAGCAGTAATAATTGATGAGTCCAGGCAGTATCCACTTACCATGCCAGAGAGGTCCAAGCAGCAGGCAACAGGGGAAGAGAGGCAGGAAGCAGCTGCCAGGATGACTAACTGGGATCTCATGTCATTGGCCCCACGTGCCAATCCTTACAGGCCTCAGCAAAGCTCAGGACTATTAGCTCCTGAGACTCACACAGTCTCCTTGCCTGACCTGTCCCTCAGTGACACTTGAAAAATAACTCAGTCAGGCATGATGGCACACGTCTGTATTTCCAGTTACTTGGGAGGCTGAGGCGGGAAGATCACTTGTGCCCAGGAGGTTGAGGCTGCAGTGAGCCCTGATCACTCCACTGCATTCCAGCCTGGGCAACAGAGCAAGATTCTGACTCAACAAACAAACAAACAAACAAACAAACAAATAAAAAAGCAAAAGAAAAATAAAAAATAACTAATAACTTCATCTTCATCTTACAGTGGTGACACGGAGGCCTGGAGCAGGAATACAGGCTGACACCAGGCAGCCATGTGGTTGGGGCCAGTCCCGCTACCTTCTAGGCCTGATTCAGTTCATCTGGCTAATGAGGAGGGCACATGAGCCTTCTATACCCGCTGGGCCTGCTGCCTCAGTGACCACCAAGCCAATTGTGTGTTCCCCTTATTCAGTACCTTCACACCTTCATCCGGTTTTGCCCATCTGAGCTGAATCAATTCTTCCATCTTCACAGGGAGGTAGCCTTTTCTCAGTCCCCAAACCCTTGATAAGGGAACGCACCACCACCTCGCAAGCCTACCTGACTTGAGGGCATCACAGTTTTCCACCTAATTATTTGTTGTCCCGGATTGTTTCATGTATGTATGTCTGATCTCTCCATAAGACTGTAAACTTACTGAGGGCAGAGACGACACTTACCTTTCCATATCCTACACAGATTTAGCCTGGTGCCTATTCACTGGGCGATCAGTGATGAGTTTACCTGGATTTACTAATTTGTGATATTTACAAAAAATACATTTGGGAAAATGTATATTTGTTTACAGATGTTAAAAGGAAAATGTAAAATACAAGGTTGTATGTACAGCCTGATAATCACAGTGTCAATTATGTGTTCATATGGGTAAAACTGGAAGGCAATTGGTAAAAATAAAAATAGTAGTGTGAGGGCTGTTAGATTACGAGTGATTTGTTTAAATAATCTGTGAATATTGTTACTGAATTGTTTATGCATTTCAAAAGTCTTTTTTTTTTTTCTTTATCCTAACCAGTAGACCACCAGGGATAAAATGATTTTTAAAAATCCATAGAGGGCTTTAAGAGTCATTGAAACATTCTACTCTTGGATGTAAGCTCATTAAGTCTTTCTTAGCGACTACTAGGGAATGGTAACAGGGTGGGTGGGGGGCTTGGCAGTCTTTTAGAGACTTTACTCACGGAATATTTATACAAAAATAGCTGAGCAAAGGAGGAAAAATATTCAAAGTTGATTTTTTTGCCTGCAAACGTTAATTCCGTGGGGAAAGGCCAGAAAGATAAACAGTTTAAAATAACCAAATGAAATCATGTGAGCTTTTTTCTCTCTCTCAACAAGGATGGGATGTCCATGAAGTCTCTTGGAGCTTCCCGTTTTTTTTGTGCTCTGAAGCTCCAGCAGTGGGGAGTGGGGCTGAAAGAGGGAGATAGTGGGTGGTACGCCCATCCCTCCAGGCAGGGACTGCCCTGGCACAGGTTTCCTCTTGATTCCCTAACTGCTCTTTACATGTTTATTTTATCTCTATCAGACTGCAGGCTCTCACAGATGAAGACCATACTCTTCCTGCAAAATGCTCGGTCCCACAGCATATGTAATATCTAAGAGGAACCTGAGAGGTCACTGGTCTAATCCCCTCATCAGACAAGAGAGGACCAGACTCAGAGGCATGTGCCACAGCGACACAGCCAGGTTTCTTTGGGGGCCTGATCTCAGAGAGCTCTGGACTGCTCAAGCCTGTCCTTGACAGTGGCACTGCTCAGCCTGGACATTCAGAGTGTCCTTCTGATATGAGTGTATTCAGTCGTCACCCCTGGGCTAGAAAGATGGCAAAACAAAGATGAGAAAAGGTCAAAAGACCAAGCTCCCTAACATTAAGGATATTATAATTGAGAGGGAAAGATAGGGCACGTCCACAGACAACCAGAATACAAAGCAGAAAGCAAGGATGAGTTGCAAGAGGCACATACCTAGTCGGGAAAGAGCCCACTGGGGAGATGCACCGAAAAAGGCTCCAATGGCATTAAGCCAGCCCTTGAATGGGGATCAAAATGATGCAAATGAGGTCAGAGGCACTGAATCAGTTCATTTATTTAATAAATACTTACTGACAATCATGTGCCAAACAAGGACCTAGGTACTCCGGAAACACATCTCTACTAGCCTCATGGAGCTTACATTCAAACAAGGGTGGGGGACAGACGCTAAACAAAATATATAAGTAAAAGTAGGTTAGACGGGCTGGTGGGAATGTAAAATGATGCAGCCATTGTGGAAAACTGTATGGCGGTTCCTCAAAAAATTAAACATAAAATTACCATTTGATGCACCAATTCCACTTCTGGGCATACACACAAAAGAATTGGCCGGGCGCAGTGGCTCATACCTGTAATCCCAGCACTTTGGGAGGCCGAGGTGGGCGGATCACGAGGTCAGGAGTTCAAGACTAGCCTGACCAACATGGTGAAACCCCATCTCTACTAAAAATACAAAAATTAGCCAGGCGTGGTGGTGAATGCCTGTAGTCCCAACTCCTCGAGAGGCTGAGTCAGGAGAATCATTTGAACCCGGGAGGTGGAGGTTGCAGTGAGCCAAGATCTCACCACTGCATTCCAGCCTGGGCAACAGAGCGAGATTCCATCTCAAAAAAAAAAAAATTGAAAGCAGGGACTCGAAGAGATATTTGTACACTCATGTTCATAGCAGCATTATTCACAATAGCCAAAAAGTAGAAGCAACTCAAATGTCCTTTGACAGATGAATGGATAAACAAACTATGGCATATACAGACCATGCAATATTTTTCAGTCTTTTTTTTTTTTTTTTTTTGAGATGGGGTTTTGCTCTTGTTGCCCAGGCTGGAGTGCAACAGCGCAAACTCCGGCTCCCAGGTTCAAGTGATTCTCCTGCCTCAGCATCCAAAGTAGCTGGGATTACAGGCGTGCACCACCACACCCAGCTAATTTTGTATTTTTAGTAGAGGTGGGGTTTCACCATGTTAGTCAGGGTGGTCTCAAACTCCTGGCCTCAGGTGATCCACCCGCCTCGGCCTCCCAAAGTGCTGGGATTACAGGCGTGAGCCACCGTGCCTGGCTAGTCAGTCTTAAAAAGGAACAGAATTCTGGCTGCACACGGTGGCTCATGCCTGTAATCCCCACACTTTGGGAGGCTGAGGCAGGTGGATCACCTGAGGTCAGGAGTTCAAGACCAGCCTGATCAACATGGTGAAATTCTGTCTCTACTAAAAATATAAAAATTAGCCAGGTGTGGTGGCATGCACCTGTAGTCCCAGCTACTCAGGAGGCTGAGACAGGACAACTGCTTGAACCTGGGAGGCGGAGGTTGCAGTGAGCCGAGATTGCACTACTGCATTCCAGAATGGGCGACAGAGTGAGACTCTGCGTTAAAAAAAAAAAAAAAAAAAAAAAAGGAGGCTCGGCACGGTGGCTCACACCTGTAATCCCAGCACTTTGGGAGGCCGAGGTGGGCGGATCACAAGGTCAGGAGATCGAGACCATCCTGGCTAACACAGTGAAACTCTGTCTCTACTAGAAAAGACAAAAAAATTAGCCGGGCGTGGTGGTGGGTGCCTGTAGTCCCAGCTACTCGGGAGGCTGAGGCAGGAGGATGGCGTGAACCCAGGAGGCGGAGCTTGCAGTGAGCGGAGATCGCGCCACTGCATTCCAGCCTGGGTGACAGAGCGAGACTCCATCTCAAAAAAAAAAAGAGGAACAAAATTCTGACACAAGCTACTACAATCCTCAAAGACATTGTGCTAAGTGAAATAAACCAGACATAAAAGGACAAAGATTGGCCAGGCTCGGTAGCTGGCCGGGTGCGGTGGCTCATGCCTATAATCCCAGCACTTTGGGAGGCCGAGGCGGGTGGATCGCCAGAGGTCAGGAGTTTAAGACCAGCCTGGCCAACGTGGTGAAACCTCGTCAATACAAAAATTAGCAAGGCATGGTGGAGGGTGCCTGTAATCCCAGCTACTTGGGAGGCTGAGGCAGGAGAATCGCTTGAACCCAAGAGGTGGAGGTTGCAGTAAGCTGAGATCACGCCACTTCACTCCAACCTGGGCGATAGAGCAAGACTCCATCTCAAAAAAAAAAAAAAAAAAAAAGAGAGAGAGGATTGTAGGATTACAGTTACATGAGGCACCTAGTGTAGTCAAATTCATAGAGACAGGAAGTAGAATGGTGGTTACCAAGGGCTGGGGGGAGTAGGGAACGGGGCGGGTAGTGTTCAAAGAGTACAGAGCTTCAACAGTTGAGGAAGATGCCAAAGGTCTGGAGATGGATAATGGTGATGGCTGCACAGCAACGTGAATCTAATTAATGCCACTGAACTGAACATTTACAAACTATTAAAATGGTAATTTTTGTGTGGTGTATTTTTACCACAGTGAAATAAGTAAATAAAATAATTGGGAAGGGAGTAGGTTAGATGGTTTAAGTGTCATGGGAAAAAAATGAATAAATTAGGGAAGAGGGATGGGGTACTGGAGTGAAGCATCAATTTTCAACAGGGCAGCCAGGGTGGCCAGGGAAAGTCTCACTGAGAAAGCAGCATATGAGTAAAGACCTGAAGGAGGTGAGGGAGTGAGCCATACGGCAATCTGGGGGAAGAGTGGTCCAAACAGAGGAATCAGCAAGTGCAAAGTTCCTGAAGCAGGAATGGCAATGGGGCCACTGTGCTAGAGCCATTTTCTTTATTTTATTTTATTTTATTTTATTTTATTTTATTTTATTTTACTTTATTTTATTTTTTAGATGGAGTCTTGCTCTATTGCCAGGCTAGAGTGCAGTGGCGTGATCTTGGTTCATTGCAACCTCTGCTTCCTGGGTTCAAGAGATTCTCCTGCCTCAGCCTCCCGACCAGCTGGGATTAAAAGCATGTACCACCACGCCCCTCTAATTTTGTATTTTTAGTAGAGATGGGGTTTCTCTATGTTGGTCAGGCTGGTTTCGAACTCCTGACCTCAGATGATCCACCCACCTCGGCCTCCCAAAGTGCTGGGATTACAGGCGTGAGCTACCATGCCCGGCCAACTCTGTGCCTCTTCGATCAGTTCCAGTGGTACCAGGGAAACTGCTTATGAGTGGAATTTAGAAAAATCTCCCCCAGCAGTGGGGGAAAATGCACAGTGCATAGGGCCTGTTTTGGGTGGGGAGTTGGGGGAATGAATTTATTAATCTTGTAGTGAAGTTACCTTAGATCCTAGTAGTTATGCTTCTTTCAGGAATATGACCACTCAGACAATAAGAGTGGATGTGACCACAGTTTCGTTTCTCTGGAAATGATTCTGCCAGAACAGGAACTGAGAATTTTTTCTCCGTGACCTCTGGGTGAGTTTGTGTTCCATGAGAACATTGGGCTTTGCATTTCTCATTACACTGCTCTCATAGCTCTTGGGTTTAGAAGAGGTCACTGTCATCAAACTTTTTATGACTTTAGCCCTCAGAGAACCAAGGACAAAGGTGAATAAAGAACATATCCAAGGTAGAAAGCTCCAACACCCCCGAGATGTTTACTTTCCATAAAACCTGGAGTCTCACGCCAGAGGCATTACATAAAAATAAAGCCAGGGTAGCCAAGTGCAAACTGTAGAGTTATCAACAGTGATGTGAGATGAAGTCTTTTGTTCAAGATCCTTTACTTGCCAGATGCAAAAGATAGTAAAATGGATTCTTTTATTCTTGAAACTTTGCCAGCCTCGAGGCTAATGCCCACTACAGCTGCATTAAAGGCTCTGAGGATCTCCGCCAAGTTGTGTTGATGGCCAAGAACCAGCGATGATTTCAGGGGACCTTTCTCAACCTGCCAGCCCTGCCATCTTGGCCTAGCCCACAGGCCACTGCCTGACCCAGTCTGATTTATAGCTCCCATGGGATTGCTGTCAAAAAAGGATCCTGTGGGATCCTTCCATAGAGGCTAATACTCACAGAACGCTTTTAGAAAACGAGCTTAAAGTTTAACGTTGAGGGATGTTGTGGGCCTAAGGGTGGTCCTGGAGGGACCTTCTCTGAAATTCTGTGCTAGGAGCCAGGACTCAGTGTGTCTCAGCCACAGTGTTGTGGAAAGAGCATAGGATTGAGGGACAAGAAGTCCAAGATCAGTTTTTCTTCAACTTTATTTCAGTATAACTGGCAACTAACAACTGTACATATTTAAGGTGTACAACTTAATTTTTTTTTGGAGGGGGTGAGGGTGTTTGTTTTTTTCTTTTGTTTTGTTTTGAGACGGAGTTTTGCTCTTGTCGCCCAGGCTGGAGTGCAATGGCGTGATCTTGGCTCACTGCAACCTCCACCTCCCGGATTCCAGCAATTCTCGTGCCTCAGCCTCCCGAATAGCTGGGATTACTGCCACCTACCATCATGCCCGGCTAATTTTTGTATTTTTAGTACAGATGGGGTTTCACACATTGGCCAGGCTGGTCTCGAACTCCTGAACTCAGGTGATCCACCCTCCTCGGCCTCCCAAAGTGCTAGGATTATAGGCATGAGCCACCATGCCCAGCCCGTTTTTTTGTTTTTTTTTTTAGAGACAGGGCCTCTGTCTGCTGCCCAGGCTGACTACAGTGGTACAATCTCGGCTACACTGCAACCTCCACCTCCCAGGCTCAAGTGATCCTCCTGCCTCAGCCTCCCAAGTATCTGGGACTATAAGTGCATGCCCCACACCTGGCTACTTTTTTATTTTTTGTAGAGATGAGGTCTCTGTATGTTGCCCAGGCTGGTCTCGAACTCTTAGGCTCAAATGATCCTCCCACCTCAGCCCTGAAAAGTACTGGGATTACAGGCATCAGCCATCAAGCTGGTCCAACTTAATGTTTTGATATAGGTATACATTATGAAACAATCACCACAATCAAGACTATTAACATGTTCATCACCTCACATAATTATCTATTCATTATTATTATTACTATTTTGAGACCGAGTCTCCCTCTGTCACCCATGCTGGAGTGCAGTAGCACGATCTTGGCTCACTGCAGCCTCTACCCCCGGGTTCAAGTGATTCTTGTGCCTCAGCCTCCCAAGTAGCTGGGATTATATGCCACCATGCCCGGCTAATTTTTGTATTTTTAGTAGAGTCAAGGTTTCGCTATGTTGGCCAGGCTGGTCTTAAACACCTGGCCCAAGTGATCTACAAGCCTTGGCCTCTCAAATTGTTGAGATTACAGGCATGAACCACCATGCCTGACCTATTATTTTTTCTTTTGCTTTGTTTTGTTTTGTTAGAGTCTCACTCTGTCACCCAGGATGGGGTACAGTGGCAGGATCTTGGCTCACTGTAACCTCTGCCTCCCGGGTTCAAGTGATTCTCCAGCCTCGGTTTCCCAAGTAGCTGGGACTACAGGCGTGCACCACCATGCCCAGCTAATTTTTGTATTTTTTAGTACAGACAGGGTTTCACTATATGTTGGCCAGGCTGGTCTCAAACTCCTGACCTCAGGTGATCCACCTGCCTTGGCCTCCCAAAGTGCTGGGATTACAGGTGTGAGCCACCACGCCCAGCCCTACTATTATTTTTTAAAAGGAAGTCTGAGGTTTACTCATGGATTCACCTCTGTGCTGGATATCTTCTGTTGCCTACTCCACCTGGGAGCCACTCCCTACTCTCTCTCTTCAGTGCCCAGGAGGCTGACATGTGTAGAAACCTCAACAGGCTCCCTTGAACTCTGGCTTCCAGTAAGGCCAACGAGAGTCTCCGTTAGGGAATCAGAGGGGTTGGGTGTTAATTATCCTGAGTTCTTAGACCTAGGAGGTCTCTGTGCACTGACACTGGAGGCCTCTCCAGTTCCGGTGACCTAGCCCTCCTTCCTCCCTGCGTGGCAGGCCTATGTAGCTCCCCACAACAACACACTGTCCCTGTGGCTTCCCTGCACCCTGCCCCTACTTTTGTAAAGAATTCCTTTATTAGGTTCTGCTGAAATTACCCAACTGGAGTGTGCCCTCTGTTTCTTGCCAAGACCCTGACCAATGCAGCCACCAATGAGTCCAGTGACCCTGGTCACACCACTTAGGCCCCGTGGCTTTGGTCTCTTCATCTTTATTTATTTTTTTTAATTTTTTTATTTTTAAAAAATTTATTTTTATTCTTATTATTTTTGGGTTTTTTTGAGATGGAGTCTCGCTCTGTGACCTAGGCTGGAGTGCAGTGGCAAGATTTCAGCTCACTGCAACCTCCACCCTCCGGGTTCAAGTGATTCTCTGGCCTCAGCCTCCAGAGTAGCTGGGATTACAGGTATCTGCCACCACGCCTGGCTAATTTTTGTATTTTTTTTTTTTTTTTTTTTTTGAGACAGAGTCTCGCGCTGTGTCACCCAGGCTGGAGTGCAGTGGCGCGATCTCGGCTCACTGCAAGCTCCGCCTCTCAGGTTCACGCCATTCTCCTGCCTCAGCCTCCGAGTAGCTGGGACTACAGGCGCCCGCCACCACGCCCGGCTAGTTTTTTGTATTTTTAGTAGAGACGGGGTTTCACCATGTTAGCCAGGATGGTCTCGATCTCCTGACCTCGTGATCCACCCGCCTCGGCCTCCCAAAGTGCTGGGATTACAGGCTTGAGCCACCGCGCCCGGCAATTTTTGTATTTTTAGTAGAGACGGGGTTTCACCATGTAGGCCAGGCTGCTCTCGAACTCCTGACCTCAAGTGATGTGCCCACCTTGGCCTCCCAAAATGCTGGGATTACAGGCGTGAGCCACCGCGCCTAGCCTAAAATGCCAGTTCTTACACACTTGCTTCACGGCTCTTTCACAAGGATTATAATAGATATAAAGCACGAAACAAATATAATCTTTTTTAAAAAAAAAAAAAAAAAAGATAATGTGCTTTCTAAGTTTCACAATTCCAGAATGCCTAAAAACAACAAGTTGTCTTTTATATCAAGATACTGCTGCCAATATTCAATGGCTCAAATATGAACTTTGAGCAGTTTCTCTAAAATTCACAATGGTTTTTACAGAGTACCCAAAAGGCTAAACTAGATTTCACTCTGATAAACATAATCATATTACGTGACCCAATAATATTAAGTCCTAAAATCTATCCCAACTCAGGCAGATAAGAGAGCTAAGATAAAAACATTTTTAATATTTTGTACCCAACAGGGTAGTAATGATTTGTATTTTATTAGAAAAACTCTAAATAAAGACATTTGCATATTTTTCATTTTAGAAAAATAAAAACAGATTTGTTATCACCATTGGCTACCAAGATATGGTGCTGGAAAAAATATATTGCTAGATTTGAAAGATAGGTCCCCACTTTAAGTGCAAGGTTTTTTTTTTGTTTTTTTTTTGAGACGGAGTCTGGCTCTGTTGCCCAGGCTGGAGTGCAGTGGCCGGATCTCAGCTCACTGCAAGCCCCGCCTCCCGGGTTCACGCCATTCTCCTGCCTCAGCCTCCTGAGTAGCTGGGACTACAGGCGCCCGCCACCTCGCCCGGCTAATTTTTTTTGTATTTTAGTAGAGACGGGTTTCACCATGTTAGCCAGGATGGTCTCGATCTCCTGACCTCGTGATCCGCCCGTCTCGGCCTCCCAAAGTGCTGGGATTACAGGCTTGAGCCACCGCACCCGGCCCTAAGTGCAAGTTTTGATGCATTCTGTGTGATCTTAAGCAACGCATTTAATCCCTCTAATGTTTTTGTTTTTTTTGTTTTTTTTTGTTTTTTTTGAGACGGAGTCTCGCTCTGTCGCCCAGGCTGGAGTGCAGTGGCGCGATCTCAGCTCACTGCAAGCTCCGCCTCCCTGGTTCCCGCCATTCTCCTGCCTCAGCCTCCCGAGTAGCTGGGACTACAGGCGCCCACAACCGCGCCCGGCTAATTTTTTGTATTTTTAGTAGAGACGGGGTTTCACCGTGGTCTCGATCTCCTGACCTTGTGATCCGCCCGCCTCAGCCTCCCAAAGTGCTGGGATTACAGGCGTGAGCCACCGCGCCCGGCCTAATGTTTTTTTTTTTTAATCAGGTCTGTATTCAGGTGAGAGTCTCTCACTTAAATATTAGATCAAAGTGAAAGTCCTTTGTAACTGAAATTGGGCTATTTGTAATTGATCCCCCAAGGCTTCTTTAAATACTGTCATCTCTGATTATTCTTATCTGATTAGGATATGCAGAGGAGGCACTGAGGGCTGCCCTGATTTGAGATTCACAGGGTAATGGCCCTAAGTCTTTGAGGAAGACAGTGAGGGGACCAGGCAGAAGGAGAGCCAGAAGTCCCAATTGAATTGACCTAGTAGTTTTTTTGTTTGTTTTTTTTTAAACCGAGTCTCACTCTGTCATCCAGACTGGAGTGCAGTGGCGAGATCTTGGCTCACTGCAACCTCCACCTCCTGGGTTCAAGCAATTCTCCTGCCTCATCCTCCTGAGTAGCTGAGACTACGGGTGTGTGCTACCACACCAGGTTAATTTTTGTATTTTTAGTAGAGATGAGGTTTCACCATGTTGGCCAGGCTGGTCTTGAACTCCTGACCTCAGGTGATCTGGCCGCCTCAGCCTCCCAAAGTGCTGGGATTATAGGCATGAGCCACCACACCCAGCCTGACCTAGCATTTAAGAGGTTTTAGCCATGCTATGTTGGCTACGGTTCAGACACAGAAGTGAGCTCAGGGGTGAATAAGACAAAGGCCTTGCCTTCAAGGACTTTACTCTAAAGCTAGGGAGCTCCATGTAACATGAGGAAATTTAGTGTGGTTCACACAAAGAGCTTTTCAGGACGCAAGGGAGAGGCTGAGCCTCAAGTGGAGCCTGGGTCCGAGACGGGACATGGCACCTGTGCAGGGAGGAGGCTGGCTGTGGGGAGGGGCAAATGACTCTAGGAAGGTAGGACTGAGTGGGGCTGCCCAGGTCTTCAAAGTCAAGCTTGACAAAGTTTGCATTCAATGCATTAAGAAATAGAAGACTACTGTGCATTTTTTAGCAAAACAATACCAAGGTAAGGCCAGGCAAGGTTGCTCAGCCTGTAATCCCAGCACTTTGAGAGACTGAGGGGGGTGGATCACCTGAGGTCAGGAGTTCGAGACCAGACTTGCCAACATGGTGCAACCCCATCTCTACTAAAAATACAAAATAGCTGGGCCTGGTGGCGGGTGCCTGTATTCCCAGCTACTCGGGAGGCTGAAGCAGGACAATTGCTTGAACCCGGGAGGTGGAGGTTGCAGTGAGCTGAGATCACACCATTGCAGTCCAGCCTGGGTGACAGAGCAAGACTCCATTTCAAAAAAAAAAAAAAAAAAAAAAAAAAATCCCAAGGTGAAAGTGAATTTTTAAGAAAATAGGTTTTGGGCCGGCATGGTGGCTCATGCCAATAATCCTAGCACTTTGGGAAGCCGACTCAGTGGATCATCTGAGGTCAGGAGTTTGAGATCTGCCTGGCCAACATGGTGAAACCCCATCTCCACTGAAAATACAAAAATTATCTGGGTGTGGTGGTGTGCACCTGTAGTATCAGCTACTCAGGAGGCTGAGGCAGGAGAATCATTCGAATCCAGGAAGCAGAGGTTGCAGTGGCCCGAAATAGTGACACTGCACTCCAGCCTGGTCGACAGAGCCAGTCTCTGTCCCAAAAAAA
Organism: Theropithecus gelada; assembly: GCF_003255815.1. NCBI lineage: Eukaryota > Metazoa > Chordata > Mammalia > Primates > Cercopithecidae > Theropithecus > Theropithecus gelada. The sequence goes on from NC_037681.1 coordinate 106,599,918, forward strand.
AACCAAAAAACAAAAAAAGGGGGTGGGGGTGGAGGCGGGGAATGGGTTTTGCAGCGATAGGCAGGATGAAGTGGCAAGAACGCAGGGGAAAAAAAATAACACCAAGCAGATTTTTTTTCACTACTTTTATTTCTTATTTTATTTATTTATTTTTGAGATGGAGTCTCACTCTGTCACCCAGGCTGGGGTGCAGTGGCGCAATCTCGGCTCACTGCAAGCTCCGCCTCATGGGTTCACGCCACTCTCCTGCCTCAGCCTCCCGAGTAGCTGGGACTACAGGGGCCCGCCACCACGCCCGGCTAATCTTTTGTATTTTTAGTAGAGATGGGGTTTCACTGTGTTAGCCAGGAGGGTCTCGACTCCTGACCTCGTGATCCGCCTGCCTCAGCCTCCCAAAGTGCTGGGATTACAGGCGTGAGCCACTGTGCCCGGCCTTTTTTTCACTCCTTTAAAGACAACTAGATACTTGCAGTGTAACCCATGAATTAGGATGGGTGGTTTTACTCCTCTCACAGAAAAGTCCTTCCCAGAATAATGTATGTTCTCCCTTTATCATATTTTTTAAAAACCAAGGTGTGAAATCAAGCAATGCTCTCCCTTTAGACATTGTTTATCTACCCTTCAGAACAAGAAGCTTGTGCTATTGTGAGGTGACTGTCATGGCGCTACAGGTCCCAAATCATATGGGGACTCTGCTCAGCACCCTGTGGATTCACAATCACAGATTTCCACTCCTCACACTCCAGCTACAAAAAAATATATTGTATAGACATTTATATGTGTATGTATGGGCATTTTTAAAAAAACATTCGTGCTTATGCAATATTAACCCATTGGTATTTCAGAGATGGTGACAGAGGTCTGATCTGGCACCCTTAGTTTCTTTGGCAATCAGCGTTCCTTTATCAACTCACCCTCCAGACTTGGTTTAGCAGCAGAAGCCTATCTGGCTCTCCCAGGCATAGGCTTTGGCCCTTCCTGCACAGCCTCGGAAGTGCCTGGATCACCTCCGTCAGCAGCTAATGACCTTCCGTCTCAAGTTCAAGTTGTTTGTTTACCTTTCCTAGGCTGAGTCATTAAAAGAAATGTATTAGTTTACTTCTTCAACTTCTCTATTCTCTAGAATTTAGCTTCCTTATTTTACACACAACAGGATAAAGGAGCTATACTGGATATTTTGTAGCAGATTGGGGGTGGGGGATGACAGTGGGGGGAGACAGAAGGAGGGCCTGATCTGCAATAGAAAAAGACAGAATGATTCTTGTATTAATGTTTGTTTTTCATTTATTTTTTTTCCCTGCATGATCATGTTCACCATCATGTCCTGAAAGGCAACACCTATGGGCAAAGAAGATGCGGAAGGGCCTACCCCACCTGACTGCCATCACCCCTGCACTCTGGGGGTTGGCAATCCAGCTGGGCAGCATGCATAGAATGACCTGGATTTTCTGGGCCAGAATAGAAGTCAAGAGGAAGGGGAGATGCACAAAGGCCAAGGTAGTCAGAGAAGGTTTAGATGAGAAGAGGCCCTGAAAGGTGTGTGGGACCTGGAAACAGCAGAGTGGTGGGTTCTGGGCAGAGAGACATCCAAAGTGAAGCTGGGGCCGGGCACGATGGCTCACGCCTGTAATCCCAGCACTTTGAGAGGCTGAAGTGGGCAGATAACCTGAGGTCAGGAGTTCAAGACCAGCCTGGCCAACATGGTAAAACTGTAAAAATATTTTCTAAAAATAGAAAAATTAACAGGGCATGCGCGTCCCTGTAATCCCAGCTACTCAGAAGGCTGCGGCAGAAGAATTGCTTGAATTTGGGAGGCGGAGGTTGCAGTGACCCGAGATCCCGCGACTGCACTCCAGCCTGGGCAATAGAGTGAGAGATTCCATCTCAAAAAAAAAAAAAAAAAAAAAAAAAAAAAAAAGGGAGGGGAAAAGGAAAAAAAAACAAAAAACACAGCACTTTGGGAGGCCGAGGCAGGCAGATCACGAGGTCAGGAGATCAAGACCATCCTGGCTAACACAGTGAAACCCCATCTCTTCTAAAAATACAAAAAAAATTAGCTGGGCGTGGTGGCGGGCACCTGTAGTCCCAGCTACTCGGGAGGCTGAGGCAGGAGAATGGCGTGAACCTCGGAAGCGGAGCTTGCAGTGAGCTGAGATCCGGTCACTGCACTTCAGCCTGGGTGACAGAGCGAGACTCGGTCTCAAAAAAAAAAAAAAAAGAAACAAAAGGAAATGAAGCTGCAGAGGCCAAGATGGGCTGGATGTATCTAAAGAAGGTGGCATGTTGGGGGGCTGGGAATGCAGAGACGGGGTGATAACCTGGGAAAGCAGAGCCTTGTCACAGAGCAGGCACCTGGAACCCAGGGTCTCTGGCCAGCTTCAGGGGTCCTGAGCCCTGAAACTGTACTTCAAATGGGGTGTGTTTGTGCAAGCTTCTGCAGAGATGGCCATAGGAGTCAAAGGAGTTTGGGGAGAGATTTACGTGCATTGGCTAAAGGTTCTGGTTTCTATGGAAACCAATGAGTTTGGGAGTGGAGAAGAAGCGAAGTATCACAGGAAAAACAGTTTTTAGATGTGGGTTTTGTTGTTGCTATTGTTTTAATTTTTATTTTTTATTTATTAATTTTTTTCTGAGACGGAGTCTTGCTCTGTCAGCCAGGCTGGAGTGGAGTGGTGCAATCTCAGCTCATGCCAACCTCTGCTCCCAGGTTTAAGCAATTCTTCTGCCTCAGCCTCCGGAGTAGCTGGGAGGGACTACAGGTGCACGCCATCACGCCTGGCTAATTTTTGTATTTTTAGTAGAGACGGGGTTTCGGCATGTTGGCCAGGCTGGTCTCGAACTCCTGACCTCAGGTGATCCACCTGCCTCAGCCTCCCAAAGTGCTAGGATTACAGGCGTGAGCCACCCCGCCCGGCCTAGTTTTTTTTTAAAGATTAATCCAGGAATGGTGAGTTAGAATGGAGAGGAACACAGATGGGGAAACTTTAAGTTTCAGTCCCTTTTGGTATAGGCATGACGTGAAAAAAGGCCCCAAAACAATGAAGGAATGGGCAGGAGAAACATCAGAAAAGATGAATTGGCAAGATTTTATGACTGCATGTGATAGGAGAAAAAGAATGTCCCACTGACCCACAGGTGACTAAGATTTTAGCCTAGGCAAGGTGTAACTAGGTTTCTGCATAATACTAGCTTATTTCTATAAGTTACTGTTTTTTGGGTTTTTTGTTTTTGTTTTTGTTTTGAGACAGAGTCTTGCTCTGTCACCCAGGCTGGAGTACGGTGGTGTGATCTTGGCTCACTGCAACCTCCATATCCTGGATTCAAGCAGTTCTTGTGCCTCAGCCTCCTGAGTAGCTGGAATTACAGACATGGGCCACCACGCCCAGTTAATTTTTGTACTAGTAGAGATGGGGTTTTTTCATGTTGCCAGGCTGGTCTTGAACTCTTGGCCTCAAGTGATCCATCTGCTTCGGCCTCCCAAAGTACTGGGATTACAGGCATGAGCCACCGCTCTCAGCCTAACTTACTGATTTTAACAAGAGGTTTTGCTTACAAATTGTACCAATCACAATTCTGGAGGATCATTTTCTTGAGGGATCAATGTGCCTTCTCAAAAGGATGTATGAGAGGTCAATAAATTTTGAACTCCTTCCTAGACAGGAAAGTTATGCCAGGACACCCTATCAAGCTGACAGTGTCAAAATAGGTCAGTTTACAGGAGAAAGTCATGAAAGGCCTTAGGGATTCATTCATTGGTTTTCACTATCATATCCTTCTTTTAAATTATTATTATAAAGATAATGCGTAGAGTAGAAAAAATAGGAGAAAGGATTTCTACTTTTGGCTTTGGCAAATAGATCCCTGAACGATCTTACAGACTGAAGTAACAAAATGCTCAAAAAAGTTTAATATTTATTGAAAGTCTACTACAATCAAGACAATTTTGAATTTTAAAACAATGAGGTTTCTTTTGTTTTGTTTTGTTTTGTTTTTTTTGAGACGGAGTCTTGCTCTGTCTCCCAGTCTGCAGTGCAGTGGTGCAATCTTGGCTCACTGCAACCTCCACCTCCCAGGTCCCAGCAATTTCTGCCTCAGCCTCCCAGGTAGCTAGGATTACAGGCACAAGCCACCATGCCCAGCTTAACAATGACTTTTTTAAAAAATTAAGATGAGGGTCTCACTATGTTGCCCAGGCCGGTCTCAAGCTCCTGGGTTCAAGCGATCCTCCCTTGGCCTTCCAAAGTGCTGAGATTACAGGCATGAGCCACTGTGCCCATCCAAAACAATGATTTTTAAAGGCAAGCTATAATAAGGAAATTAATTTAAATTCCAATTTCACTTAGTTGAGGAAATATTAAAATTTTTATTAGTTTGAAAAGAAAGTAAGTGGATTAGTCAAAAACACTGCTTGTTTCCAGATACCTGTTTGGTTTTCACTGGGATGTTTTGGCTTTGGGTCAACAGAGTTTGCTCTTGTCTGTATGGCTCTGAGTGGTGCCTGTAAGATGGAGAGAACAGTAAGATGAGATCCGCCGAATCATCTAGGCCAAGTTGTCACCTTTTGCTCCCACTGTGGTACAAGCTGACAAGCTTCTCCCTGGCCCTGCCTCAAAGTCCCTTTCCAACAGGTCTGATAGATCCCAAAGATGAATGCAGCAGGGCGTGAGGCTTGGGACTACATGGGAAGATGGAGAACTCCCCCGGAAAAACAATCAAACATCATAAAGGTAAGTTGACAATGTGCAAACTTTAGGACCCAGAAATATCCCCAGAGAAACTCTTGACCATGGACCCCAGCAGTCACACACAAAAACGTTCATAGCAGCATCTGCGTGGCCAGGCGCGGTGGCTCACGCCTGTAATCCTAGCACTCTGGGAGGCCGAGGCGGGTGGATCACGAGGTCAGGAGTTTGAGCCCAGCCTGGCCAACATGGTGAAACGCCGTCTCTATTAAAAAATACAAAAATTAGCCGGGCATGGTGGTGGGTGCCTATAATCCCAGCTACTCAGGAGGCTGAGGCAGGAGAATCACTTGAACCCGGGGGGTGGAGGTTACAGTGAGCCAACATCATGCCACTGCACTCCAGCCTGGGCGACAGAGCAAGACTCCATCTCAAACAAACAAATAAATAACAACAACAAAAAAACATAGCAGCACTTGCCAGTACTAGCAAAAAATCTCAAGGCCAAGTATAGTGGCTCACACCTCTAATCCCAGCACTTTGGGAGGCCAAGGTAGGTGGATCACTTGAGTCCAGGAGTTTGAGACCAGCCTGGGCAACATGGCGAAACCTGTGTCTAGAAAAAAAAAAAAATTAGCCAGGCATGGTGGCACACGCCTGTGGTCCCAGCTACTTGGGAGGCTGAGGTGGGAGGATCACTTGAGCCTGGGAGGCAGAGGTTGCAGTGAGTCATGATCCTGCCACTGCACTCCAGCCTGAATGAGAGCGAGACCCTGTCTCAAAAAAAAAAAAAAAAAAAAAAAAAAGGCAAACAACCCAAATGTCCATTGATAGGAGAATGGAGAAGAAAACAGCAGAAGGGTCACACGGCGGAATATGAGACAGCTACAGCTGCAGCAGAGATATCACATACATCATGTGAAGAGGTGAGAATAGCAAACTGAAGAATATCTGCAGTATGATTTATTTTATACAATGTTCAAAAGCATGCAAAAGCAGCATATTGTTTACAGATGCATATTTTGGAGGTAAAATTATGAAGAAAAGCAAGATAATTATAAACAAAATTTAGGAAGGGGATGGGATGGAGAAGGGCAGGCAAAAGGGCTTTAATGGTGTTGATTGTAATCTGTACCTTAAACTGGGTATGGGTAGTAGGGTGTCCATTTTTTATACTCTGCTCATGTGATCTATTCTTTTGCAAGCATTTAACATTTAATTAAATTTTGAAAAACTAGATGTAGCAGAGGTCTCCTGAAAAAATATAATTACAAAACGTTATCCTCCTAATCCCAGAACTCAAAACTCATCAACTCTCTCTTTGTTTAACAGTCAAACAAACAAAAAAAAGACCAAGTTAACATATAGAGCAAATATAGATGGAGAAAAATGACCCAAGTGCCTGAATTTCTCTGTCTTCTGGATCACGTTTGTCTTTTAGCAATTTTTTTTTTTTTTTTTTGAGACGGAGTCTCACTCTGTCGCCTAGGCTGGAGTGCAGTGGCGCGATCTCAGCTCACTGCAACCTCCGCCTTCCAGGTTCAAGCAATTCTCCTGCCTCAGTCTCCCAAGTAGCTGGGACTACAGGCACGCACCACTACGCCCAGCTAACTTTTGCATTTTCAGTAGAGATGGATTTTCACCATGTTGGCCAGGCTGGTCTCGAACTCCTGCCCTCAGGTGATCCACCCACTTTGGTATCCCAAAGTGCTAGGATTACAGGCGTGAGCCACCATGCCCGGCCTAGCAATTTTTAAAAATATTTAGGCCAGGCACGGTGGCTCACCCCTGCAATCCCACCACTTTGGGAGGCTAAGGCAGGCAGATCGCCTGAGGTCAGGAGCACAAGACCAGCATGGCCAAAATGGTGAAACCCCATCTCTACAAAAAATGCAAAAATTAGCTGGGCATGGTGGCAGGCGTCTGTAATCCCAGCTACTTGGGAGGCGGAGACAGGAGAATCCCGTGAACCCAGGAGACCGAGGTTGCAGTGAGATCATGCCACTGGCACTCCAGCCAAACTCTGTCTCAAAAAAAAAAAAAAAAAATTCATTCATTATTGTAGTCACAAATACTTCTTCAGCATCTCATAAACCAAGCAATAAAGATAAACAAGGACAGATGCTGCACAGCAAAAGCACTGGAAGCTGGAGGAACACAGGGCAGCCACAGGCAACTGGGCCTTAGGACATGTACTTCATTTATTTACTTCATTTTTTGTAGAGATGGGGTCTTGCTGTATTGCCCAGGCTGGTCTCAGACTCCTGGACTCAAGTGATCCCACCTCGGCCTCCCAAAGTGTTTGGATTACAGACCTGAGCCACCACCCCCACTGGAATCCGTACTTTAGAGCAAGCAGTGGTCCCCTAAACTTTTTGACACCAGGAACCAGTTTTGTGGAAGATAATTTCTCCATAGACAGGTTGGTAAGGGGGATGATTTGTGGATGATTCAAGCACATTACACTTATTGTACACTTTCTTTCTTTCTTTTTTGAGAGGAACTCTTGCTGTCGCCAGGCTGGAGTACAGTGCAGTGATCGCCGTGATCTTGGCTCACTGTAATCTCCACCTCCTGGGTACAAGTGATTCTCCTGCCTCAGTCTCCTGAGTAGCTAGGACTACAGGCGCAAGCCACCACGCCCAGCTAATTTTTATATTTTTAGTAGAGATGGGGTTTTACCATGTTGGCCAGGCTGGTCTCGATCTCTTGACCTTGTGATCCGCCTGCCTTGGCCTCCCAAAGTGCTGGGATTACAGGCGTGAGGCATGAGCCACCACGCCCGGCCTATGCACTTTATTTCTATTATTACATTGTACCATGTAATGAAATAATATACAACTCACCATAATGTAGAATCAGTGGGAGCCCTGAGCTTATTTTCTTGCAACTGGATGGTCCCATCTGGGGAGGATGGGAGACAGTGATAGATCATCAGGCATTAGATTCTCATAAGGAGCACATAGCCTGGATCCCTCATGTGCTCAGTTCACAGTAGGGTTCCAGCTCCTATGAGCATCCAGTGCTGCTGCTGAGCTGACAAAAAGCAGAGTTCAGGTGGTAACGCAAACCATGGGGAGCGGCTGTAAATACAGAGAAAGCTTTGCTTACTGGCCTGTGCTCGCCTCCTGCTGTGTAGCCTGGTTCCTAACAGGGCACAGACTGGTATTGGGGTGGGGGATTGGGGACCCCTTGCTTTAGAGAGTAATAAGAGCAGATGTCTGTTGCATGGCAGGCCATGTTCTAAGCATTTTACATATTCCATACAACACATAGGAATTCACTGGGTCCTCACCTTGCAACAATCCTAATGAGGTAGGTGTTATCATGATCCCCATCTCACAGAAGAGGAAATTGATAGGCACAGAGGGGTCGAGTGACCATCCATAAGGTCACACAGCTTATAAGTGCTGAACCAGGATTCAAAGTCTGACACACTGGTGTTCCTGACCACCACACTCTGCTGCCCCTCATGCTTCCCTGAGAAGGTGACACTCTGGCTGAGACCTGAGTGATGAACAGCAGTCAGGCAACAGTAGAGGAGGGAGATGGATGAAAGGCCAGGCAGAGGGTGATGGATGAAAAGTCACCTGAAGGTCATACAAGGAGTTAAAATAAATATTTAGTCACACAGAGTGTGAAAGATCCGTCCAGCTGAGAATAGTCCTCCTTCGTTTCTTTTCTTTTGGACCTTGGCTGAAAAGGGCAGTGCAGGGATGAGGCGAGGTCTGGGGGAGGTGGTTTGAGCTCTGTGGTCATTTTCTCTGGGTAAGAGGCAGACCTTGGTGCCAGGATGTGAGGGCTTCTAAAGGCCCTGGCAACAGCTACCAGGGCTCCTGGGAAAGTCCACAGGCATCCAGGACCCTGCAGCCTTGGCAGCCCCTCAATCCCCTCTTGGCCTTGTTTCCCAAAGGACCCAACATCAATCAGGCAGAAGAACCTAAAGCACGACCTAGCAAACAGCTGGCAAACTATTTTTAAAATCCAATTTAAAGTTGTATATGTATAAGCTCCAGTGGATTTCTCTGGGGAATTCTATCTTTCAAGTGGAAAATTTTTTTTTTAAGTCAAATAAGGTAATCTCTATTTTGATTCCCATCAAACCCCAGTGTGGGGCCCTGCAGCAAACGGTAAGTGCTAATCCACTTTAAGCACAAGCAAGTCAGAGCTTGGGAGTCAGCGAGCCTCCAGGATCCAGAGAGAAAGGTCAGGACTGCTGATATTTATCATGTTAACACTGTTAGTGTGCGTTTGACTCTGTCCAGCACAGGAAAAGAAAGAAAAGACATGAATTTTGGCTGCTGGAGTGGAGGAAAGCCAGGCTTCCTGGATCTGCCCATAAGTTGTGCAGCTCCTTAAACCTTAGATTCCCCCTAGCTCTCTTCCAAAAAAATAAATACATAAATAGAGGAACCAAAAGAGACAAGAGGGAGAGAGCAGAGTTCTGAGGCAGGAAATGGAGCAGAGACAGTGAGAGGCAGGGCAGAGGGATGGGGAGGCATCAGGCCCAGCACTCCACAGCCTGCTAGGCTAAGCTCAGCCATGGCCTTTTTTGTGATTCTGCAGCTGCCAAGCTTAGGCCTCAGGCGCCGATGGAGCGATAAAGCATCTTGTGCCAGGCCAGCAGCACAGTGTACCCTGCAAGGTCGGCAGCTCTTTGCTTCTCCCAACAAACACCTTTTTCTGCATTCAGCAACCCAGATTCATTTGTCTGGGCTTTTCATCTTTCTGAGATCTAAAGTTACAACTTGGACAGATAGATCTAGAGAAGGATTTCTCCTACATTTTCTCCCCTACAATGCACTTTGCAAATATCATTGCTCCTACCTCACAGTTTCTGTCTAAACACAAACAAAACACAAACTTTAGGATAATCTAAAAGGACCCTTGGCTACCTGGGGGGTCAGATCTGCTGTGGCTACCCTTTCCCACACTCTGCCCCCACCAGTCATGTTCCAAGCAGGCAAGGTATTGAGACATTGGAAGGAGAGAGCAATGCTGGACAGACATCCTGGGGTGGAGAGGGGAGGGTCCCAGAGTGAAGAGAGAACTAGAAGGAAGCTCCTGACAGAAACACTTTGTAATTTGCCTACCATGAAGGGGTCCACAGAGGTTACAGGAGGCTGCTTTCAGTAAAAAAGGCAGTTCCACTGGGAGGGGAGTAGGCCAGGGAGCCCTACCTGCCCCTTCTGTCTGCAGTCATGATGTATGTGATCATAGTTTCACCAGAAAGTTCATGTTCAAGTCTAACCATTTAAAAAGTCATTCTTGGCTGAGCGCGGTGGCTCATGCCTGTAATCCCGACAGTTTGGAAGGCTCAGGCAGGCGAATTGCTTGAGCCCAGGCGTTCAAGACCAGCCAAGGCAACATGGCAAGACCCCCGTCTCTACAGAAAAATACAAAAATTAGCTGGGCGTGGTGGCACACACCTGTAGTCTCAGCTACTTGGAAGACTGAAGTGGGAGGATCGCTTGAGCCCAGGTCAAGGCTGTGATTATGCCACTGCACTCCAGCCTGGGTGATAGAGTGAAACTCTGTCTCTAAATAAATAAATAAAAATTAAAAAATATATGGCAGTGGTCATAAACTGCTTATAACTGCATGCAACAATATGGATAAATCTAGCAGATACGATGTTGATAAAAAAGCCAGACACAAAAAAATATACTATTTTTGGTCCATTTTTTAAAATGATAAAAACAGCAAAAACTAATCTATTAATTAGATTAGTTTAACTAATCTGATCTTCCTGGAGAAGCAGATGAAAAGTGTAGGCTGGGCACAGTGGCTCACGCCTGTAATCCTAGCACTTTGGGAGGCTGAGGTGGGTGGATCACCTGCGGCCAAAACTAGCCTGGCCAACGTGGTAAAACCTCGTCTCTACTAAAAATACAAAAATTAGCCAGGCATGGTGGTGGGTGCCCGTGATCCCAGCTATGTGGGAGGCTGAAGCAGGAAAATTATTTGAACCCAGGAGGTGGAGGTTGTGGTGAGCCAAGGTCACACCACTGCACTCCAGCCTGGTTGACAGAGTGAGACTCCGTCTCAAAAAAAAAAAAGCCGGGCGCGGTGGCTCACGCCTGTAATCCCAGCACTTTGGGAGGCCGAGGCGGGCGGATCACAAGGTCAGGAGATCGAGACCACAGTGAAACCCCGTCTCTACTAAAAATACAAAAAATTAGCCGGGCGTGGTGGTGGGCGCCTGTAGTCCCAGCTACTCGGGAGGCTGAGGCAGGAGAATGGCGTGAACCCAGGAGGCGGAGCTTGCAGTGAGCCGAGATCGCGCCACTGCACTCCAGCCTGGGCGACAGCGCGAGACTCCGTCTCAAAAAAAAAAAAAAAAAAAAAAAGAAGGGGGGTGGTAAAAGAGTTCAAAGAGAGTTCTGGGGTGCCGCCATGCTTGGTTTCTTCTCCATCTGGATGCTAGTTGTATGAGGTGTGCTAGTTTGTGGAAATTCTGTGATCTATACACTTCCCAATAAGTACCTTTTCCTGCATGGATGCTGTGTATCAATAAGAAAAAATTAAGGATGAAAAAGCCATCATGCATGGTATCAAGCTTATTGAAGGAGACAGTGAGATAATTTTAGTTCAGCATGGCAAATGCTGTAACAGGGAAATACATGATGTGTGTTACTAGCAATACAGAAAAGGAGGAACATGTATCTCAGGCTCAGAGATGCGATAGGGTCATGGGGGCCTCCTGAAGAGACACTAGAGCAAAACAGGAGCTGAACCTCATCCTCAGAGGCTGAATACACTGCTTGAAAAAGAAGATGAGTATGGTTTCAGGCACGTTGATGGAGGGAAAGATAAGATGTTAGAGGCACTCACCCCTGAGGGCCTTGTTTGGTCCTTGAAGTAGGAAGAGGAGATTGGCCACAAAGATCAGAGTGGAAGTGAGAGAGGAGAAGTGAAGCATCTAAATGATATTCTAATCACTTAGAATAATTGATGAATGAGAGCCAGAGCCCACCAAGGAGAAGTTTAAGGAAAAAAACTGACGGTTGGCATGGAGGTGTAAATCGTGAATTTGGAGGAATTTGGAGTGGAGTTATTCTTATTGGCTGAGTGGCCTTTTTCAGGAACAGAAACAGAAAATCCAGAGGTGGGGTTTTAGTGGGCAGATGTGGCAAGAGCAGGAGAATTGGCACTGGTGAGAAGTGGCCTAAAAAACCAGCCATGGTGTCCAGCCAGGAGCACAGAACAGTCATCTGTGACCCCACTCCCTCCTGGTTTTCCTCTCCCGGGTCTGATCACTCCTTCTCAGCCTTACTGCTGGGTTCCTCTTCTTCCACCCAACCCTTAAGGGTAAGGTGACCTCTAGGGTCCCACTCATTTGGTCTACACAATTTCCTTATATTGAGTTTCAACTGCCACTTTCTCTGATTTTGCTGTGTCTTCAAAAGCAAACTGCTCCACGTCTCATCTACGTCGTCCATCTTCAACCCAGAATTCTTGGAGCACTAGATCCATAGATCTGCTCAATGTGTTCACATGCAGCATGTTCCTCAACTCATCATTTTCTTTTTTTCTTTTTATTTATTTATTTATTATTATTATTATTATTATTTTTTTTTTTTTTTTGAGACAGAGTCTCGCTCTGTCGCCCAGGCTGAAGTGCAGTGGCGCCATCTGGGCTCACTGCAAGCTCCGCTCCTGGGTTCATGCCATTCTCCTGCCTCAGCCTCCTGAGTAGCTGGGACTACAGGCGCCCGCCACCATGCTCGGCTAATTTTTTTGTATTTTTAGTAGAGACGGAGTTTCACCGTGTTAGCCAGGTTGATCTCGATCTCCTGACCTCGTGATCCGCCCACCTCGGCCTTCCAAAGTGCTGGGATTACAGGTGTGAGCCACCGCGCCCAGCCAAAAATACGCTTTTTAAAATTAGACTTACATTCACCTAGTATAGAAAATTCAAATAATATAGAAAAGTGCCAAATAAAAAGCAAAATTTACCCTCTCCCTCCAGTCCCCAGTGCCACTCTCCAAATGCTACCACCACTTGTTTTGAATCCTTCCTGAAAAGTCTACATATACCTGTATATCTCTTTTTTAATCTAACACAAATGAGATCATATTACCTTGCATATTGTTTTCTGGCATAACATATTTAGAAGAACTTTCCCTATCAGCATATATACTCCTACCTCCTATTTCAGTGATTGCATACTTTTCCATTACATGGATATATTTAACCAGTCTCCTGCTGATGGATGTCTAAGTGCTTTCCAGTTTTTTGTTATTACAATGTTTCAGTGAACATCCTTGCACATGATTTTGGCATAATTTTGCCAGCACAATTACCACTAGGCAAATTCCTAGTGGTAGAATTGCTGAGTCAACCAGTACCTGCACTCAAAATGTTGACAGACATTGCTAAATTACCCTCCAGAAGACCTGAATCTATTTGTACACTCCCAGCAACAATGTATGAGGGTGTCTATTCTCCATAATCTTGTAAATACTGGGCATTACACAATTTTTATTGTTTTCTAATATGATGAAAAATGGAAACTCATTCTGCTTTACATTTCTTTGACTATGAGCGAGGTTGAGTATCTTTTCACATACTTATTGACTATTTGTATTTCTTGTAATCTGTTCACATCCTCTGCCTGTACGGTGGTTACTTTATGAGTCCAGGTGTCTGAACCATTGTCTATTGACCTAGGGAAGTTAATAGAGTGATAGAACTCCATGAATTTCACCTTTTCCCAAGTAGGAGCCTCAGTCAATCAAAGAAGATTGAACAGCCCTAAAATGTTCAAGTAAGGGACTGCTCGCTCCTGGTGCTTTCTGTCCATTGGTGCTTAGCTGACCACCTGACTGCTAGAAACTCCTTGATCATCCAGAGCTTTCAAGTTGGAGCAGTCGGCCGGGCGCGATGGCTCACATCTGTAAAACCAGCACTTTGGGAGGCTGAAGCAGGCAGACCACGAGGTCAGGAGATCGAGATCATCCTGGCTAACACGGTGAAACCCCGTCTCTACTAAATATACAAAAAATTGGCCAGGCGTGATGGCACGTGCCTGTAGTCCCAGCTACTCAGGAGGCTGAGGCAGGAGAATGGCGTGAACCTTGAAGGCGGAGCTTGCAGTGAGCCGAGATCGCACCACTGCACTCCAGCCTGGGCGACAGAGCGAGACTCTGTCTCAAAAAAAAAAAAAACTTAGAGCAGTCACCATCTTCTCCCTTCTCCCATTTGGTGCATAACATCAGGAACAGGTGGCAAGGGAACTGACCAGGCCCAGAGCCATTTGTCTCTTTGGGAAATAACTGCAGCGGCACAAATCAATAAGCTTTGACCCAGTACTTCTACTCTGACCTATTATTCTACTTTGGGAAATCTTTCCTAAAGAAAGAATTCCAAATATAAAAAAAACTTCTATGCACAAGAAGTTCATTTACAGTGTTAAGTAATGGAAAACTAACTTCAAACAGCCTGCATGTACAACACTCAGGAATTGCTCAGAAAATCCTTTGAATTTATTATCATGGAGTGGTTAATGATTACGAATATAAAGACAGGGTGATGACAGAAAAATGCTAATAATACAATGATTTAACATTTGATGAAACTAATACATTTACACTATTTACATACAAATATATTTAAATTATACATTTTAAAAACCCAAAAGGGATGTTAACAGCAGTTTTGCTAAAGAACTGGCAGTATAGGTCTTTTTCTCTTATTTTTCCAAACATAAAAAGACAATTTTTGTAATTGAGATATAATTCACATACCATAAAACTCACCTTTTTGATGTATGTCAGTGATGTTTATTATATTCATAGTGTTTTGTAACCATTACCACTATGTAATTCCAGAACATCTTTATCTCCCCAAAAAGAAACTCCATACTCATTAGCAGTTACTCTCCATTCCCTTCTTCCACCAGCCCCTGGCCACCACAAATCTACTTTTTGTTTCTATGGATTTGATTTTCCTATACTGGCTTTTTTTTTTTTTTTTTTTGAAACAGGGTCTCACTCTGTCGACCAGGCTGGAGTGCTGTGGCACAATCACAGCTCACTGCAGCCTCAACCTCCCAGGCTCAGGTGATCCTCCCACCTCAGCCTCCCTAGTAGCTGGGACTACAGGCGTGTGCCAACCACGTCTGGCTAATTTGTGTATTTTTTGTAGAGATGGGGTTTCACCATGTTGCCCAGGCTGGACTCAAACTCCTGAGCTCAAGTGATCCTTCTATCTTGGCCTCCCAAAGTTCTGGGATGACAAGATGAGCTACTGCACCCAGACATTTCATATACATGGAACTACACATTGTAAGGTTTTTGTCACTGATTTTTTTCACTTAGCATAATGTCTTCAAGATCCATCTATGTTGGCCGGGCATGGTGGCTCATGCCTATAATCCCAGCACTTTGGGAGGCAAGGCGGTCAGGAGTTCGAGACCGGTCTGGCCAACATGGTGAAACTCCATATCTACTAAAAATATAAAAAACTAGCCAGGCATGATGGCAGGCACCTGTAATCCCAGCTACTTGGGAGGCTGAGGCAGGAGAATTGCTTGAACCCGGGAGGCGGAGTTTTGCAGTGAGCCAAGTTCATGCCACTGCACTCCAGCCTGGGTGACAGAGGGAGACTCTGTCTCAGAAAAAAAAGAAAAAGAAAAAGAAAAAAGATTCATCCATGTTGTGGCATGTATCAGTACTTTATTACTTTTTATGGCCAAATAATATTCCATTATATGGATATACCACATTATATTTATCCACTCATCAGCTGATGTACATTTGGTTGCTTCTACCTTTTGACTACGATGAAAAGTTGCTATGAACATTTGTGTACAAGTTTTTGTGTAAACATGTGTTGCAGCTCTCTTGAGTATATACCTAGGAGTGGGCTTGCTGGGTCATATAGTAACTATGTTTAACTTTTTGAGAAACTACAGAACTGTTTTCCAATGTGGCTGCACCAGTTTACATTCCCACCACCAGTGTACATGTGTTCCAATTTCTCCACATCCTTGTTAACACTTGTTAGATTCAGGATTTGTCAACATTTTCTCTCATTCTGTGGGCTGTCTTTTCGCTTTCTTGATAGTGTCCATTAACACCAAAGAAATTTTTAATTTTGATGAGGTCCAATTTAGCTCATCTTTCTTTGGCTGCTTATGTTTTTGGTGTCATTTCTAAGAAACCAAGATCGTGGGCTGCGTGCAGTAGCTCACGCCTGTAATCTTAGCACTTTGGGAGGCCAAGGCGGGCCAATCACCTGAAGTTAGGAGTTCAAGACCTGTCTGGCCAACACGGCAAAATCCCATCTAAATTAGCCTGGCATAGTGGTAGGTGCCTGTAATCCCAGCTACTCGGGAGGCTGAGGCAGGAGAATCACTTGAACCCAGGAGGCAGAGGTTGTAGTGAGCCAAGATTGCACCACTGCACTCTGGCCTAGGTGACAGAGTGAGACTCCATCTCAAAAAAAAAAATCATGGCGCTGGGCGTGGTGGCTCATGCCTGTAATTCCAGCACTTTGGGAGGCTGAGGCAGGCGGATCACAAGGTCAGGAGATCGAGACCATCCTGGCTAACACAGTGAAAACCCGTCTCTACTAAAAATACAAAAAATTAGCCGGGTGTGGTGGTGGGCGCCTGTAGTCCCAGCTGCTCGGGAGGCTGAGGCAGGAGAATGGCGCGAACCCGGGAGGCAGAACTTGCAGTGAGCCAAGATGGCGCCACTGCATTCTAGCCTGGGTAAGAGTGCGAGACTCTGTCTCAAAAAAAAAAAATAAATAAATAGAAAGAAATCACGGCAGGAGGCCAAGGGGAGAGGGTTAGAGCCTGGCAGTGCCAGTGTTGGTGGCAGCAATAGGCCTGGCATGGGCAGGATTCCAGGGAGAGTGCAGAGTCTGTACACGCCAGGCCATGCCCACAAGGGCTACCCATCAGGTAACTTATGACAGGTAGTTCTCAAGGCCCAGCCAGACTGCAGACACCATGAGTGTAGTCCAATCTCCAAGTAAGATTCTCAAACTAAAGGAATGCCTAGGACAGTACTGCCCCTGGATATAGAGTATCTCAGGACACCGAAGCTTAGGCTGGGACTGTGACAGTATCCATGATATGTGTGGGGGTGGGGGTGTCTATTGTGTATATTTTGCTTATTTAAAAAACAAAAAGTTCAGTGGTCCATCAGGTGACAAATGACTTCAGAAGAATCAACACAATGAAGCATGGGTTGGCTGTCCTTCTTTTCACAGAGGGCTCTGCAGTGGTGATGGCACCTCTGAGGCAGGTTATCTGGTATTTGGGAGCTTCCCCATAGAAGGTGTGCCATGGAAAATGCTTGCTTTGGCCAGGCATGATGGCTCATGCCTGTAGTCCCAGCACTTTGGGAGGCTGACGTAGGCAGATCGCCTGAGCTCCGTCGTTCGAGACCAACCTGAGCAATATGGTGAAACCCTCTATCTACAAAAAAAGATATAAAAATTAGCTAGGTATGGTGGCATGTGCCTGTAGTTCTAGCTACCCGGGAAGCTGAGGTAGGAGGATTGCTTGAGCCCAGGAGGTTGCAGTGAGCCAAGATTACAACACTACATAGAGAGAGAGAGACCATGTCTAAAAAAAAAAAAAAGCCTTCTTTCCTTGCACTGGGGGAGCTCACTAGGCTGAACCACTGCCGCCTGGCTGCTGTAGCCTCTTTATTCACCACACTCCACACCCTAGAGATAACTCACATTTGCTGCTAATCTTTTTTGGTTAACTTGCAGAAATTATTCTTACAAATTTTTACAATTTCAAATAACATGAGTTAGTATAGGAAAAGTATAAATCCCACCCACAGAGATACTCTGTGGCATGCAGATTCCCAGAATTTATTCTATGAACCAAAAAAATATACACTTGTGGCCAGGCATGGTGGCTCATGCCTGTAATCCCAGCACTTTGTGAGGCTGAGGCGGGCAGATCACTTGAGATCAGAAGTTCGAGACCAGCCTGGCTAACACAGTGAAACCCCGTCTCTACTAAAAATCCAAAAAGGAGAGCAGATGACAGCATTCCCAAGTATCTTCTGCCCCTAGAGTAAAGGTGAAGATCCATACAGACACACAGTCATGGCACCACCTCCTCTTTAGGTCTGATTAATTTGCTACAGTGGGCCAGGCACGGTGGCTCATGCCTGTAATCCCAGCACTTTGGGAGGCAGAGGTGGGCAGATCACCTGAGGTCAGGAATTTGAGACCAGCCTGGCCAACGTGGCAAAACCCGGTCTCTACTAAAAATACAAAAATTAGCTGGGCATGGTGGCAGGCGCCTATAATCCCAGCTACTCACAGGCTGAGGCAGCAGAATCACTTGAACTTGGGAGTGGAGGCTGCAGTGAGCTGAGATTGCACCACTTCACTCCAGCCTGGGTGGAAGAGCGAAACTCTGTCTCAAAAAAAAAATTTTTTTTTTTTGCTAGAGTGGCTCACATTACTGTGGTTCACATCACTTTCCTGTCAGCCTCCAGCTGTTCAGCTCTCCAGAAGCTCTCTGAACCCAGTTCTCCTGGGTTTTTATGGAAGCTTCACGATCTTAGCATTCCTTGTCCCAGGGTATGGGGTAGGACCATCTCTGGAATGAGGGTGTTATGGCCCACCATCGGAAAGGCAGGGCAAGATTAAAGTCCTGCCTTGGGGCCGGTGAAAGAGAGGCAGGAAAGAGTCAGAGAGATTCTGTTTCCTGAGGCCTGTTCCTGAGTCCTAACACTCCCAACATTGTAACAAAAGACTGTATAACAAGAGCTATGGGAGTTAGGAGCCAGGAACCATGGATAAAAACATATATAGATTCACACATATATTAACATCACATCTATCAACGAGGTTGAGCATTTTTTTCATATGTTTATTGCAATTTGCATTTTCTCCTTGGTGAGCTACCTACTTACTTTATGTTGTGTATATTTTCCCACAGTAAAAGAGAAGGAAATGATTTACAGCTCTACATAGTATCCTAGAGAGATGGTCATGAAAATTGTTAAGAAAAAAAAAATCCATGTTTCTCTGAATAGTAAGATGCGTGCGTGTGTGTGTTCACAGAAAAAGGAATGGGAGGATATAAACCAAATTGTTAATACTAATGACCTCAGGGAGTATGCAGTATTTATTGTTTGGCTATAAGAAGGGGCATGAATTTAGAGGTCAGACCAGGCTCAAGTCCCTAGCTCCATTACTGATTTGATGTGTGACATGGACGAATAACCTGCCACTTTCTTCATCTGTAAAACAGGAAGAGAAATAGAGCTGTTGTGAGGAGTAGATATTACAACAGTGCCTGTCACAATAAAGTGTAGCTATTGTCATCATATTATAATTTCCTTCAGTGTCTTCTTCACTGTACCGTATCTATTCTTCCATTTAGGACTTCTTTATTGGGACTGTAAAAATATTTAAGTATCAAAAGAGAAAAACATAGAAATAAAAACAAAATACAAAAAGCCTAATAATGAGGGGGTTCACATAGGACTTGTTTCTGATCCCACTAGAACTAGCTTGCCTCTGAGGCCATCTAAGCTTTGCCTCTAAAGGACTGGCACAAATTTGAAGACATGTGACCTACATTTCTTTCTTCTTGGCCTGTCTTCACACAGAAGGTGCTCTTAAGACACATAGCCTAGGAGCCTCCTTCTCAACATCTCCACAGCTTCCCTTGCTCTTTGCTATCCCTACTGTCACCTTCCTCTTTTCTTCTGCCCCATGAACAGCTTCTTGCACTGCAAATGTTTTCTGGAACTCTCTCCCTGACTGACAGGCTGATAAGGAGTTATTTTATTTGCTGTTTGAGTTGCAAATACCATTTTTATCCAGTCTCAACTTTGCCTTTTTTGTAGGGCTACTGTTACATTAATGTTCTCTGGCTTGAGAAATCTGAAGCCTTTAGGAAGTGATTAGATTTTTCCTATGTGCTTTACAACACTTCACATTCAACAAATTCATTAATGATAAACAGGAAATAAACCAATAATTTCTCCTGGTTTAGTTCACCCTTAGGACACTCATCTATGAAATCAGAAATCTTATTCCTGTCAGAACAGGATGGCCATGTGCTTTCCTCTTAACAAAGAAGTCTTAATTTTATTAATTACAATGCTTACAACTAAAACAAAGCAGGACCTCTTTCCATCGATTTCACATGATCGCCAGAGTCTCTTATTTCTCTGCTTCCTTCTGCCATCTTTTTTTTGTTTGTTTTGTTTGTTTGGTTTTTTTTTAGACGAGTCTCGCTCTGTCACCCAGGCTGGAGTGCAGTGGGGCGATCTTGGCTCACTGCAAGCTCCGCCTCCCGGGTTCACGTCATTCTCCTGCCTCAGCCTCCTGATTAGCTGGGACTACAGGTGCCCACCACCATGCCCGGCTAATTTTTTGTATTTTCAGTAGAGACGGGGTTTCACTGTGTTAGCCAGGATGGTCTCAATCTCCTGACCTCGTGATCTGCCCACCTCGGCCTCCCAAAGTGCTGCGATTACAGGCATGAGCCACCGCGCCCGGCCCCCTTCTGCCATCTTTATATTCATTCACCTTTCATTTCCTTCCCTTCCTTTCTTGTTTCTCCCTCTTGAACATTTCTAAGCACCTTGTGTGTGCCAGGCATTCAGTAACAAAGCTTGAGCAAAACAGCCTACCTTCTCATTATCATGGAACTTACAAGCCTAACTGGGAATTGGAGACATT
Source organism: Theropithecus gelada (assembly GCF_003255815.1). Taxonomy (NCBI): domain Eukaryota; kingdom Metazoa; phylum Chordata; class Mammalia; order Primates; family Cercopithecidae; genus Theropithecus; species Theropithecus gelada. The sequence continues at coordinate 106,620,282 of NC_037681.1, forward strand.
CATCAAATAATCACCAAATCTATCATTTTAAACTGTACTTAGTGCCATGAAAGAAAACACTTTGTGACAAATCTGTGTAGACAAAGGCTTCATCCAGGAAGTGGTAGCTGAGCTCGAGTGAGAAGGATGGGGAGTTAGCCAGGCATCTCCCCACATTTAGAGCGCCGAGTGGGCAGAGACCAGGATTGTCATAGCATTTGCTCCTGGGTCTGACTCACAGATGTGCTCGTAAATATTTGTGGAAGGGAGGAAGGGACAATATGAATAATATAAAATGAATGAAAATGTGTCCTGCTTTGTTTTGATAGTATGCAATTAATAAAATTAACTGCTACTAACTAAAAAAAAAAAAAAATCTAAAGTAGAAGACAGAAAGGGGAGTGTGGCACAAGACCAGGTTGCAGAAGTAGCAGCCAAATCACACCGGGGCCTTGAGTCGGTAGAGACTTCAGTCTGTATCCCAACAACAATTGAAAGCCACTGAAAAGTAAATCACAGGAAATAGAGCTAATTTTTTTACCGCTTACATTAAAACAAATTATGTACTAGATACTGTGCTAGACTCTACTTGCACTATTTCAATCCTTGAAACAATCCTATGATGTACTATTAATATTCCAATTTTACAGAATGAGGATACTGAGGCATAGAGAGGTCGTGACTCCAAACCCCTACTCTTACTGTATTACACCTACACACTATTCACAAGTGAGAGAAGTAGGTAAGCAACTATGTACAGCTGGTTCTCATCTCCTTGGCAGGCCTAGCCCCACTGTGGAGTTGGTAGCACAGGGGTATCAGGATTTATTGACTTTACACCCCTTGTTCTGACTCCCTAATAAAATAACCTTCTAATTATATTCTTGCTTCCCATATAGATTTTTCTGCTGGGAAATAATGCACTGACCAGCCTACACACGCATTTTGTTCCAGTTGACAATTTTATTGCTCATTGTAAGTTAATTGGCATTCTGCTTAAAAAAAGATAACAAAAAAATTTAATAGTCTTATACAGTTGCTTTCCCATGAAGGGTTAGCTTGAAAAGTAAAAAGCAACGAATAAAAATATCATGATCTATTGTCTCTTTTGTGGTCGAACCTTTTCTTGCTGGCTGCTTTGAGCGACCGTGGATGTGGTCACTGAGTATGGTGATAAGCCCTTTCTTTACCTTCTTTGTCGGTGTTCTCAGCACAGCTCAACTGCTTCCTTTGTTTCCCGCTGAGCCTTTAGCAAATCCCACCTTTCCTCCCTCACCGGCGGAGATTGTTCTAGGGAATGCACCTCGTTCTACTGCCTCCAGCAGTAGGCAGCTGGAGACTGTTACTAGGGGTCTCCTTCACCTCCCCAGCGTAAAGTGCATCCCATGCTAGGCGTAGGCCGTTCTCTGAGAACCTCATTAAACCCGGCGTTCTTGTCACGCGCTCCGCTCAGGGCCACCGGGCCACCAGCCCCTGACCAGACTTGCACTGAGGCCCAGCCCCAGAACAAGCTGCGGAGACCCCCGCCCCCAAGGCGGGCTCCCTCCAAACGGGACTCCCTACTCCTTGCTGGCTCAATTTTTGTTTCGCTCTTTTTCCCTGTCTATAATTCCTTTATTGGGCAAAACTGGGACAAACGCAGGTGGACATTTTAAAGTGAAAGCTTAATGAAACAGCCCATTCCACGCCGTCGAGAGTTGTACTTAAGCACATTCAAGGGAACTAATAGCCCCCACCCACCAAAAAAGAAATGTTCGTTCCATATTCTCCTGAACAGAGGATTGAAACATCGATTTTTTTCCCTCCTTCAAAGGCAGAGTTAGGCCACGGGGCAAGGACGGCCTTGGGAGCGGCCTCCTTTCTCTCTGGGGAGAAAGGCTGGAGCGCTGCCTCCACTTTAAGTCCACGAAGGGCGAAGGGCGAGGGTCCCTCAGAAAGCTGAGCGCAGGGGAGCGAGGAGGAGGGCGATTGTTTAAATCGATGGCAGCACCCTCATTAATCTGCTTTCTGGCCATCTTCAGCAGAGCCATTCACCAGGAAATGACTAGAAGGTGGGCCGGCGCTCCTCAGATTTCCCGGGGCCGGCAGCAAGCCGGGCGGGGACGCCGAAGGAAGACCGTGAGGAGCACTCGCTGGCCAGCCAAGATGGCCACCTTCACATGGCCGACCGCCACCGGCTCCCTGCCACCCGGCATCTAGAGGCGGGGCGGCCAGGAAGACCCCAGCCGAAGCACAAAACCTCCGCGATTCCCGCCGCCTCCGCTGGGGGACGCGACCTCCGGGAAAGCTATCCCGGCCAACGGTCGGAAGGGAGATGCCATGTCACAGCACAGGGGAGCGGGTCCGGCAAGCCCCAGTCGCTTTTTCTCCCACATCAAACAAGGAAGAGCAAAACCCCCCGTCTCCTCGCGTCTGCATTTTTCCCCTAGCTCTAGCGGCTCAATATAACTAAACGGTCTCTGGAAGACCGGGTTGCTTCGGCCCCTCCCGCGGCCGCGCAGTGTGGTTCAGCCCGGGCTCCGCGGGGCGCGCTGCCCTTCCTCCCCCGACCCCCGCGCAAGTGGTGCATTGGCGCGCGGCGCCGAGAGGCGGGGCCCGAGCCGGGCGCGCGCGGGCGGTGCTCTATAAATACCGGGCCGCGCCGCCCGCCGCTTCGTTCGCTCCGCGCCGCCCGCCTGCTCCGAGTAGGACGCTGTTCGCAGCTTGCGCATTTCGCAGCCGCTGCCGCCTCGCCGCTGCTCCTTCGCAACGCCACTTCCACTCACCGACACCAACATGAACGGACAGCTCAACGGCTTCCATGAGGCGTTCATCGAGGAGGGCACGTTCCTCTTCACCTCAGAGTCGGTGGGGGAAGGCCACCCAGGTGAGGGGACGACCTGAAGGGAAGCATGGGGCGGGGCGGAAGGCAGCGCCGAGGTCCGGCCGGCGGCGGGTCCCGCGCGGGTTGTCGTCGTCCGCCCGGTGGTGGGAAGAGCGGCGACCGCGCGCTTTTCTCGTGGCGCCGCTAGGGCCTGGCGCGTGGCCGCCGCTCCTCTACCCCCTCCCTTTCCTCTTTTCCCCTTCCCACTCCTCCCCTTCCATTCGGTCGCGCGCCTCGGCATGCGGAAGGTTCCAGAAAACGAGAAGGGCGGGGGCTGTGGTCGCTAACGTGTTCTAGCCGGGAAGGGAGGGCACTGTTAACCCCTCCAGGTCCTGCCGTCTGACAAACCTGGAGTGGGCGACCCGAGCCGCCCCGCGTGCTCGCGTCCGGCCCTCGGGAGCGCGCGCCCCGCATTGCAGCGGCGACCACGTGTTTGCCGCATGTGGTATCTGGGCGAGGGGGAGCCGTGGGCCTCCCCGGCTCTCCTGGCCCTCGGTTTGAGGGGTGGGGGGCCCATGCCTCGCGACGTCGTCTGGCTCCACTGCCTCAGTGGTTAGGTCTTGACCACACACTGGAGAATACGCACATGCCCTTCGGCGGATATGGCCTTGCCTTCAAGGTGATGGCCTCTGACTAAATATAGCGCATGTGGAAGAAGGCAGTCCTTATTTGGACCCCTTGTGAAAAGGATGGGAAGTATGAATTAGGAGCTGCCATTGCTTTGGGTTCCCTTTTAAATTCTTCGGTGCTGCCGTTAGGCAGGGTTTTACTTCAGACTTTGTCCGCTTAACCGCCATTATGGGGATCAATTGGCACGTGAAGGAGGAGTAACGCTATTTCCAGGAACTGAAAATCTAAGCCTGAGCATATCGGCTAGTAAAGATGTTTATTTGGCTCCTAAATTAGGCTGTTTCTGCCCTTAGAATGACCGCAGTAGCTATCTGGTGGCTTTAGGGTCTGGTCAGTTTACTGTGCCCATGATGAAATCCCGTTAAGTAACTTAGTGATATGAGAGGACAAACCCAGGATCTAGATGAGTGCTGAAGGTTAGCTGTTACACCAGTTAGTAGTAGACTGAAGTCTTAAGCCTGCAGTCTGGCTTCCACATTATGTTTGGATTCTGTTTTGGGTGGTTATAGAAAATTGAGAAAAACGAACTTGAGTTGGGGGATTTTTTTTTTTCTTCCTCCTAAACAGTAGATGATAAAGCAGGGAGAAGTTGGACATGGATACGTTTGAGCATTTTCTAGAATTGTAGAAAATACGTTTGAGGATTTTCTACACTGTTGAGCTTTTGTTTCCTGCCTCCTAATAACAAAATCAGATAATTGCCATTTTAGTCACAAAATGCCTTTCCTTTAATTGTTTAATTGAATTCTCTTGTTGCTCATTATAATTGGTGCTCCTTAAGATTAGGGAAACTGGCCTGTGGCCTCAGTTCTACCAGAACCCCAGGTGCACAGGGGTTTGGTACAGTTTTGGAAGTGAATATGATATAGGGCAAATTCTGTTCTTTAAAGGAGATAGGACTACTAACAGTTCACCTTTATGGTGGTTGGTTAGATTTATAATGCAAACTTTGAATTTTAGGGGTAAAGTGCATATACAATGAATTAAGATGTATTAAGCATGTTTCTTTAAAACCTCCAAAGATTTTACAGATAGTTACAGGGAGGGAGCTTGCATATATAGATAACTTTGTTTAAAGTTAAAGAAATTGAGCCAGGAATTTCTCTTTTCCAGATAAGATTTGTGACCAGATCAGTGATGCTGTCCTTGATGCCCACCTTCAACAGGATCCTGATGCCAAAGTAGCTTGTGGTAGGTTCAGAATGGGTTTATCAACTGGTGGAAAGATAGCATAAAAATTATTCTTATAGAAGTGATGCTTGAGTTGAATGTCTCTTTTTATTAGAAACTGTTGCTAAAACTGGAATGATCCTTCTTGCTGGGGAAATTACATCCAGAGCTGCTGTTGACTACCAGAAAGTGGTTCGTGAAGCTGTTAAACACATTGGATACGATGATTCTTCCAAAGGTGTGTTTTAATAATTTTGCTCATTTTTTTCTAGGTAATAGCTAGTGAGGTTTGAAGAAACTCCAGTTCTTGCTAATCCTAAACTTCAAGTTGTATTTTACTATACACTAAGCCCTATTCTGTTCATTCTCTAAAAGGTCTAATGGTTTAGCTATCTGATTTCTTCAGCAGTGTTTAGAATTCCAGATAATTGCTGTAAACGGGAGGTATTTCTAGGACCTAAACAAGATGTGTTTTTTGCTTATAGGGTTCGACTACAAGACTTGTAATGTGCTGGTAGCCTTGGAGCAACAGTCACCAGATATTGCTCAAGGTGTTCATCTTGACAGAAATGAAGAAGATATTGGTGCTGGAGACCAGGTATCTTGGTGTAGAGGCTGTTTTAATCTCTTCTAACATTAAATTCTGGAGCTCGATCACATTGGTGACTTTTCCTTCTTTAGGGTTTAATGTTTGGCTATGCCACTGATGAAACTGAGGAGTGTATGCCTTTAACCATTGTCTTGGCACACAAGCTAAATGCCAAACTGGCAGAACTGCGCCGTAATGGCACTTTGCCTTGGTTACGCCCTGATTCTAAAACTCAAGTAAGTGATGATCATAAAGCTTGGTTGTCTTCATTACATCAGCATAGAAGATCCATAATTTTGATAATAGCTAACTGAAAAAGCATTTGTTTTGCTGTATTGTAACTTCAGGTAGAGAAACAAATGCAAAGTTATTGTTTGGTATACTGTTCTGATGACCTGTGTTGCCTTCAAGGTTACTGTGCAGTATATGCAGGATCGAGGTGCTGTGCTTCCCATCAGAGTCCACACAATTGTTATATCTGTTCAGCATGATGAAGAGGTTTGTCTTGATGAGATGAGGGATGCCCTAAAGGAGAAAGTCATCAAAGCAGTTGTGCCTGCAAAATACCTTGATGAGGATACAATCTACCACCTACAACCAAGTGGCAGATTTGTTATTGGTGGGCCTCAGGTAATGTCATTTCATTGCATTTTTCTAGATTTTTGATGGTTACTTAAAATTTTGGCCACTACATTTTTTTCAGGCTTTCTGAAACCTACATGTGAATCATCGGAGGATATTTGCTGAGTGAATTCAGAATAGGCAACCGTATCCACTTGGAAAGCACTAGGCATAAAGTAACTTAAATCCTGTAATTTCAGGGTGATGCTGGTTTGACTGGACGGAAAATCATTGTGGACACTTATGGCGGTTGGGGTGCTCATGGAGGAGGTGCCTTTTCAGGAAAGGATTATACCAAGGTCGACCGTTCAGCTGCTTATGCTGCTCGTTGGGTGGCAAAATCCCTTGTTAAAGGAGGTCTGTGCCGGAGGGTTCTTGTTCAGGTATATACTCTTTATATGACTGCAACGATTAAAAGTCATGTAAGTGGCCGGGCACGGTGGCTCAAGCCTGTAATCCCAGCACTTTGGGAGGCCGAGACGGGCTGATCACGAACGAGGTCAGGAGATCGAGACCATCCTGGCTAACATGGTGAAACCCGTCTCTACTAAAAAAATACAAAAAACTAGCCGGGCGAGGTGGCAGGCGCCTGTAGTCCCAGCTACTCGGGAGGCTGAGGCAGGAGAATGGCGTAAACCCAGGAGGCGGAGCTTGCAGTGAGCAGAGATCCGGCCACCGCACTCCAGCCTGGGTGACAGAGCAAGACTCCGTCTCAAAAAAAAAAAAAAAGGTCATGTAAGTGGGAGGGTATTTGGTAGTAATCTACTTAACTGCTTGTTTTATACCAATGTATTACACAAGTATGTGAGTCTTCTCAATCACTGATTCTTATGACATTTGAATCCTTTTAGGTCTCTTATGCTATTGGAGTTTCTCATCCATTATCTATCTCCATTTTCCATTATGGTACCTCTCAGAAGAGTGAGAGAGAGCTATTAGAGATTGTGAAGAAGAATTTCGATCTCCGCCCTGGGGTCATTGTCAGGTAAAGATGGTAAAGCCTATTGCTAGTCAAGTATTGAGGGTGTGGGTATGTGTATGTATACTTAAAGCTGAGGAGGTGAAGGTGTGAAGGAAGACTCCTCAAATGGAAATATATTTTAATTCCTAGAACAGTTTTGAACTGCTGCCTTAGTGAAGACTTAGTTATTAGAGAAATTTAAAATTATGGTGCTCCATGGCTTAGGCTAACCACTCTAGAGAATCTTCCAGATTTGGTATTTGGGAGCTTTGTGCTCTTCTTACCTAAGGGTGTTAAGAAAATAGAGATAAAGTGGGATGCTCAAGGCTTGTTACACTGTAAAAACCATGGTAGGGTGTGGGCAGCGGGACCTTGGTAAGTATTCTTTGATCTCAGATGAGCTTTTTGACAATTGAAATTTCTCAGAATAATGACAAGTTTTCGTATTTGTTGAGCCAGGGACGGAAAAACAACTATAGTTACTAATAAGGACTGTGCAAGGAGTTTGGACACCAGGGAAGTAACACTTTTGCCACAAATTTTTTTCCTAGCATATCCCAGAGAACTCATTTGCCAGAGCTCTTGAAAATGAGTCTTGCTGATTGTTTTGCTTTATTTTAATTTATTGCTACATATTAAGTTACGGACTTGTATATTCCAGGGATCTGGATCTGAAGAAGCCAATTTATCAGAGGACTGCAGCCTATGGCCACTTTGGTAGGGACAGCTTCCCATGGGAAGTGCCCAAAAAGCTTAAATATTGAAAGTGTTAGCCTTTTTTCCCCAGACTTGTTGGCGTAGGCTACAGAGAAGCCTTCAAGCTCTGAGGGAAAGGGCCCTCCTTCCTAAATTTTCCTGTCCTCTTTCAGCTCCTGATCACTTGCAGTCACTCTAGTCAATGACATGAATTTTAGCTTTTGTGGGGGACTGTAAGTTGGGCTTGCTATTCTGTCCCTAGGTGTTTTGTTCACCATTATAATGAATTTAGTGAGCATAGGTGATCCATGTAACTGCCTAGAAACAACACTGTAGTAAATAATGCTTTGAAATTGAATCTTTGTGCCCTATCACCCAACGCTCCAAAGTCATAATTGCATTGACTTTCCCACCAGATGCTGAAAATGTCCTTGTAATGTGCACGTAAAGTACTTGTAGTTCCACTTATAGCCTGTCTGGCAATGCCACAGCCCTGTCAGCATGAATTTGTAATGTCTTGAGCTCTATTATGAATGTGAAGCCTTCCCCTTACCCTCCCTGTAACTTGATCCACTTCTAATTATGTAGCTCTTTTGTCAGGGAGTGTTCCCTATCCAATCAATCTTGCATGTAACGCAAGTTCCCAGTTGGAGCTCTAGCCTGACATCAAAAAAAGGCAGTTACCATTAAACCATCTCCCTGGTGCTTATGCTCTTAATTGCCACCTCTAACAGCACCAAATCAAAATCTCTCCACTTTCAGCTGTCTTTTGGAGGACGTACGTAATAAGGTTTTAATTTAGTAAACCAATCCTATGCATGGTTTCAGCACTAGCCAAACCTCACCAACTCCTAGTTCTAGAAAAACAGGCACTTGGCAGCCTTGTGATGTCATACAGAGAAGTCACAGGGCAGTACCTGAGGGTCTGTAGGTTGCACACTTTGGTACCAGATAACTTTTTTTTTTTCTTTATAAGAAAGCCTGAGTACTCCACACTGCACAATAACTCCTCCCAGGGTTTTAACTTTGTTTTATTTTCAAAACCAGGTCCAATGAGCTTTTTGAACAGCTGGTGTAGCTACAGAGAAACCAGCTTCCTTCAGAGAGCAGTGCTTTTGGCGGGGAGGAGGAAATCCCTTCATACTTGAACGTTTTCTAATTGCTTATTTATTGTATTCTGGGGTATGGCGTAAGTACAGAGAAGCCATCACCTCAGATGGCAGCTTTTAAAAGATTTTTTTTTTTTCTCTCAACACCATGATTCCTTTAACATGTTTCCAGCATTCCCAGGTAGGCCAAGGTGTCCTACAGAAAAACCTTGGGTTAGACCTACAGGGGGTCTGGCTGGTGTTAACAGAAGGGAGGGCAGAGCTGGTGCGGCTGGCCATGGAGAAAGCTGACTTGGCTGGTGTGGTACAGAGAAGCCAGCTTGTTTACATGCTTATTCCATGACTGCTTGCCCTAAGCAGAAAGTGCCTTTCAGGATCTATTTTTGGAGGTTTATTACGTATGTCTGGTTCTCAATTCCAACAGTTTAATGAAGATCTAAATAAAATGCTAGGTTCTACCTTAACTGTGTCTGTTACTCATTTCTGTTACAGTGCTTTGGGGCCAGGCATGGTAGTACATGCCTGTAATCCCAACACTTCGAAAGGCTGAGGTAGGAGGATCACTTGAACATAGAAGTTGGAAGCTGTAGCGAACCATTATCAAGCCACTGCGCTCTAGCCTGGGTGACAGACTGGCTCTTGAAAAATGCTATCATACGAATATGACCTGAGAATACTGTATGTGTATCTCTAACCCTCAACTGCAATCCATAATTAGCCATAATTGAGGAAAATAACCTCAATCCCTAGACCCACTGTAGGCATTTTAAAGGCCTAAGCAAGATTTGGTCCTAGTCTACTTAGGCCAAAATTCTTGTGTCCTTATTGCAGTAGCCATTCAATGCCATTTTTAAGTTTTCAACTAAGTTCCAGAGCTTCAAACTATTGAAGGCATAAAACCCACTAAAAGTATTAACCTGGAAGTGGTAATGTCCAAGTCCTGGCAATTTAAGCCTATTAATCTGCATACATTTTTAAATTAGGAGCTTCTTTTTAAGGGTTGTAGTTTCATGTTCCCATTTGAGAAGTTCTAAAACATTATTTCTAGTTTATCTTGGAGAGATACATATGCAGATGAAATTAAAACAAAATGCTATAAATTTCCAAAGGCTTAAATTTCACTTACGGTGGGTTGTATAGAAAATCCATAGACCACACTGGCCTTGAACCTAGGAGCTACATGCTTGGAATACGTTTCTAGCAGCATCTGAATGGTAGTCCAGCTTTTTACTCTGCAAATGTAGAGCCAAGGAATGCTTGCTTATGCCTGTTTGCATGGAGACTTGAAATCGAGTCTGTGCACCGTGGCTCACACCTGTAATCCCAGCACTTTGGGAGGCCAAGGTGGGCAAATCATGAGACCATCCTGGCTAACAGTGAAACCCCATCTCTACTAAAAATACAAAAAAATAGCTGGGCATGGTGGTGGCTACCTGTAGTCCCAGCTACTCATGGGAGGCTAAGGTACGAGAATGGCGTGAACCTGAGAGGTGGGGCTTGCAGTGAGCTAAAATCGCACCACCATACTCCGGCCTGGGCAAGAGAGTGAGACTGTCTAAAAAAAAAGTCTTGGAAATCTGGGCATGGTAGCTCACGCCTGTAATCCCCGTGCTTTGGGAGGCTGATGGGGGGTGCATCACCTGAGGTCAGACTGGCAAACGGAAACCCCGTCTCTACCAAAAATACAAAAATTAGCTGGGTGTGGTGGCAGGTGCGTGTAATCACAGCTACTCAGGAGGCTGAGGCAGGAGAATCGCTTGAACCCAGGAGGCAGAGGTTGCAGTGAGCTGAGATGGCACCACTGCACTCCAGCCTGGGCCAGAGCAGGGCTTCTTCTCAAAAAGCTTAGAAATCTGTTGGGAAGTAGGGGGAGGGCAAGGTTAAAACCTATGCAGGTATATCAATTAGACTTGTTCCAACTTGAGAACCTGAATTTTGCATGTAATTGAAATGTTCCAGAACAAGTCTGGCAGTTAAAGGAGTTTTTAGATACCAAATATACTGCAGATAACCATATTGGCTACATTTGGGGAATGAGCATGGATAGGTGCCTCTAAGTTGGTAGATAGCATAAGTTTTCAAAAGTAACCGCTTTAAGGTTATGTTCAGTATTTGCTAAGTAAAAGATTCCCCAACCTTCAAGGAGCTTGTGGACTAAGGGGATAGTGTCCTGTCCAGCGTAGGGGAAAAGTATCCTAAAGGTAGTTAAGGTGGTGGGTGAACATTAGGCCACAGAGAACAGAAGTGAAGGAGGGAAAGCATAACAGCAGGGGATGATAAGGGTGATTATAAATAGTTAAGAATCAAAGCATGAAGTATGACTTAAGGGAATGTCTTTAGGTTGAAAATTCTGTATATAACCTGCCTTTCTAAAAAGTTTCAAAGGGGATGGATACCCATCAGGGGCAAAGATCCAAATCCTGAGGGTAGAATGAGGAGGATGTATACTAAAGTCTTTTGGCTAAAAGGACATTAATAGCCCATTTTTAGAATGGCTACAGTTGCAACCCAACTCTACCCCACTGAACAGACTTTGTTACCAGTATTTACATGACCACTTTTTCTTTCCACCTCACCCTACCCCCAACATTTTCCTTGGAAAAATCGGTCAGAGAGGTGGTATACTAACAGTCTGGGGAAGGCAGCATCCTTGCCCATATTCAGGAAAACACTTTTCCAAGTGTCTTCTGCCAAATAACTCTTGGGACTTTTGTTACCAGTCAAGTAGGTACACTGAGTTTGGCAAACAGAAGGAAAGAGCTAAACTTGCTGGCAAACGACATAGTGCCAAGGTATCTTCTATCGTGTTACTATGAGAAAAGATCTGCAAAAGGATTGAAAATCAGCATCCCTCCCACACATTCTTACAAAGTAATCAGGGGACCCTGCACCACAGCCATTGCTTGCCTATACAATACCTTGAATGAATTAGGGATTTTCCACCAAACCCCACTTGGCCTCCTCAGTGGTGGGGGAGGGAGGCAATCTGCTTGACAACTAACATGTCGGCCTTGTCCGGTCTATCCCTAACTAATGCTAATACAAAGGTTGAAAATACAGATATAGGTAGTGATGAAAACAGATCTGGCTGGGTGCGGTGGCTCATACCTGTAATCCCAGCACTTTGGGAGGCCAAGGCAGGTGGATAGGTCAGGAGTTTGAGACCAGCCTGGCCAATGTGGGAAACTCTGTCTCTACTAAAAATACCAAAAATTAGTTGGGCGTGGTGGTGGGCACCTGTAGTCCCAGCTACGTGGGAGGCTGAAGTGGGAGAATCGCTTAAACCCAGAAGGTGGAGGCTGCAGTGAGCCAAGATCGTGCCACTGAACTCCAGCCTGAGTGATAGAGTGAAACCCTGTCTTTAAAAAAAATAGATTCAAGAGGTATCCAGGAGGTAAAATTGATGGGACTTGGCAATTATAAGAAATGCAAGGAAAAGGGAAGAGTCAAGGCTGATGACCTAGAGATAACAGCTTGGTTAACGTATAGAGCTGCCATTCAATAATAAAGAATAAGGACGTCTGAGTTGGGGGTGAATGTAAGTTCTGTTCAGGATGAACTGAGCTTGACAGCTCTGTGGGATATCCAGGTGGAACTTAGACCTATATGTCTAGGGCACAGGAAAGAAACCTAGCATCACTGGAAATCCTGGAGTAGACACAATCATCTGAAGTATGTATAGTGAAAAGGCAGTGGCTTAGGAAAGAACCCTGGGAACACTGTCCAAGGAGGAGTAGGGGAGAGTATGAGAAGAGAAGCCTGCAAAAAGAGATGCAATTATTTACAGAAGTTACTGAGACTGCCAATTTACTACCAGTCCCTCTACAAGTCCATGAGCTCCCAAAGCAAGCATCCTTTCTTATAACCCTGCATTCTCGCTTCCTAGCTCAGTGCCAACCCTTTTAATTTTCACTGAAGAGCTTTCTGAGTTACCTTTGTACACCCAAATGTACAAAATGTCTAAGCATTCCCTAATCCCTTACTAAATTTGGTTAATTCTTACTTTACCTCCCCTTCTGCTCACTAAAGGCTAGAATAATACCAAATACTAAGCTTATTTTTAGAGAAAATCTAGCAATCATCTAGATTTCCTTATTTAACTTTGATGCTGCTATTCTGACTGCTCTCATAAGTCAGAGTTTTGCTAGTGAAACACTTACTGGGTGTATATAGATAATAGGAACAAAGAAGGAACCAAAATTGCAAGGAAGATAAATTTATGTGCATTTACAACCTGACCACCATCCAATTATACTTTTAATTAAGAAAACACATTTTAAGCTACATTATTTCAGATTATCAGTGATGCTGAAAATTGCAAGTGGCAAGGTGCGGGACCTTAAGTCAAATAGATGTTAAGTTCAAACCATCAGTCCATCCCTCACTAGCTGTATGTCTTTGGGCAAATTATTTTACTTCTCAGCCTAATGTGGTAAGGCAGGTAACACTGCTCACACGGTGTGTAGCACATAGCAAACACTTGGGAATGGTTAGCTACTCATCGTGGTATATTAAATTGCTTTTCCCCAAGGGCCACTTTATTTATTTTGAGATGAAGTCTTGCTCTGTTGCCCAGGCTGGAGTGCAGTGGCCTGATCTCAGCTCACTGCAACCTCCGCCTCCCAGGCCCAAGCGACTCTCATGCCTCAATCTCCTGGGTAGTTGGATTACAGGCACCTGCCACCACATCCGGGTAATTTTTGTATTTTTAGTAGAGACGGGGGTTTTGCCATGTTGGCCAGGCTGGTCTTGAACTCCTGGCCTTAAGTGATCTGCCCGCCTCAGCCTCCCAAAATGCTGGGATTATGGGCATGAGCCATGGCACCCAGGCCCCAAAAAGCCACTTTAAACCTTACTCTTACCATCTTATTCTAGGAAGACAGTTTCACATTGCTTCTAACCTCCTCCTGGCCTCTCAATCTTGGATTGTTAAATCTTATTTGCTTTATTTCCTTGGTTCCTCTAAGTTATAATCTTTGAGTTAAAAACAGCTTTAGACCAAAAAAAAAAAAAAATGCAAAAAACTTTTGAGAACTTTTTTCAAATAAATGTCCATTGCATAGAATGGGTCTGTGACTGGCTGCTTCTACATCTGCACCCAACATCTGGCCCCCTTCAGAACTCTGAGTGGACAGGATCAGGATTTGACTCAGGAGGATTAGGATGTGAAGAATCCATGTTTGAAGGACTCGGTTCTCCAACTGGCTCAAAGGGTCTCAAGTTTGCGTAAGTCACCTCCTGGGCCAGCTGCTCCAGGGAAGGGCGGCCTAATATCAGATTTCGAAGTGAGATACAAGTCATCAGGAAGCTGAAAAACAGGAAAAAGCAGACCAAGTTCAAACTCCTGTTTCACCAGAAGAATTTCAGCTAAAGCCCTTAGAAGGCACCTGGTCCTCGCTCTTCCCACACAGGCATATATGGGAATCTCGCCCCAAGTGACCCTCTATCTCCCAGCTGGAAGGGTACTCCACTCTTTATACAGTCTGGTAGAGGATTCCAGGATAGGGTAGGAACAGCCCACAGAGAGGCTAGAGATAAGCTAAGGCAGAACAAGAAAGGAGGCCATCAGATATAGGCCACTTATTCTTCCAGTAAATCAAGGAGAAGAATGGCAGAAAAAGATATCTAGCGCTAAACTGTCCTTTCCTGTATGAGTCTCTAGTGTTACCCTCCCCAGGGGAAAGTTACCAAGCTTGCCAACATATGATGGCAATGACAAATACTGTTGTGAACTTACCTGCGGCGAAAGACATAGAGCTTTCGCAACAAGAAGTGGAAGAATCGCTCGTGGAAAGGAGTATTTCGCCGGCGTTCAATCGCCTGGAGCCTTTGTTGGCGTCTGAGAAAGGTCTGAACCAGAGGTGTTGGCTCAGGGCCCCCTTTTACTTCCCCTTCCAACAGAGGCTGCAGCTCTGGGGGTAGAGGCCCTGTTTCTGCCCGGAAGACAGAAAAAAGGAATCACTGAGATGGATCACTCTCTCCCCTTAGAACTCCCCTTCTGCCAGCTAGAGACTTCAAGTTCACTCTTGAATGGCTAGAACATCATTCATAACCCTGACTTCTTGAAACCAGGGGCTATGGCTATCTCAGTCCAAATGTTCATACACTCACCACTTCCATTCTCCACCTTTTCCTTTAATTCTTGCAGATATGCCAGGTCTTGCTCCAGTGCAAGCTCTGTAGTGTTGACATAGATGTACATGTAGCAGGAAGGGCTAGGTGATGTCGTATACACCTTATGGTACTCACCAGCAGGCAACTGACAAGGTAGAAGAAATGGATAAATTTCATCAGCTTTTCTCTAGCCAGCCTATGGCCTCCCTACTCTGACTCTTGGCTTCTTTCTACTCAATTGTGTTTTGGAATTGAAAGTAACTGACTTCTAGAATCCTGGATGAGGCTATTCACAGTCCAAGGGGCCCTTGTTTTTTGAGATCCACTGCATTACTGCTATGGTAAAATATTTTCAGTCTATAATAAATGAACCTTGCTCATCTAAGCTTTCTGCCATTGTTTTTTAAATTGTTAGGGGTCTCACTATGTTGCTCAGGCTGACTGTGAATTCCTGGCTTCCCACCTCAGCCTCCTAAGAAGCTGGGATTACTGGTGTGAGCCACTGCGCTCAGCTCTTTCTGCTGTTGTTAATCCCAGCAAAATACCTGCATTTTTTCTCCCTCTCGAAGAGTCTGGTTCTTCTGTTCTGCCACAAGCTCCACAGTCACTTCCCCCTGCAGCAGCTGGATGCTAGTGTTGCCCAGGTCTTCACTCACAAAATTTTCCAGGTGCAGTCCTGCCAGACCAACAGAGTTCATCATCCCACCCTATGGTAGAGTGAACTCACTCCCAGCCAGAACAGAGACATCACACCTTTACCACCATCATCTCCTTAGGTTTCAAAAACATTCCCTCTCCCCTCCCACCACATGGAATGTCCCTAGCCAAGGAAGTCAGAAGGATAGACAGAAAAGCCTCTCCTCACTTTCCTCCATACCAGGGAAATCTGCAATGAAGACCACCTCAGTGTGGTTGTCCAGGCTGCTCTTGATTTCCTGTAACTTGGCCCTCCAGGGAGACAGGTCCATCAAGAGTGGTTGCACCCAGGATGTGCGCTGAAAGGGGGACCAAGCGGCCTGCACGATGTCCACACGAGGGTCAAAAATCCTTAGAAAGAAAACCATGTTCTAAGGACATCACAGCCACCCACCCACCAGAACTTCCAGTTCTGTCCCTTTCATCATTCCCAAGGACAGGGAATAGAAGTAGAAGAAATGGCCTATGTCAGCATGTTATTGCCAGTCCAGGGCAGAGAGAGAAGGCAGAAGAGATCTGGAGCACTGGAATAATCGGGGTTAGCGGCTACCTGAGAAGGCATTGTGTTAACAGTGTTTAAAAGAACAAGTCAACTCACTTTTCTCCTGGATGATGGTGCCCCCTGCTGGAAGCAACCAGCTATGCCCACAACCAGATCAATGGGGACATGCACTAGAGGAAGGACAGCCTTTTAAGCAAGACAAATACCAGGAAGCAAGGGCTGTTCATCTTGGTAAAAAGAACTGTGCTTCATTTTTTTCCCACTCTCTGCTCCCCTTGCCCACCTCTGCTGGAAGCGGTCATTGATGGAGACCCAAATATCAAAGTAGATCTGGGGCTCAGTGACATTATACTTGGGAAGCAGGCGGCTCAGGCAAGTGGCATATTGCTTCAGCATGTCTGCATGATCCTTCCATCGCCGGCTCTGTGTAAATACCTGCCCCAAACCCCCATATTAGTCCCACCTCATCATTATCAACTTCCAAGACAGGTCATGCACTGCCAATGGCACAATGAGATCCCTGCCTGCTGCCCATTCTGGCTAGAAAAAAACGGAACTTGCCTTTGGGAATGAATTTTTCATTGCTGGGCTAGTGGTGCTTACTTTTCCTAAATCTAATCTCAGTTCAAGGAAATGAATGACATTGCCCTATCTCAACCCACACAAAAGATAGTTCAATCTGGCTCTTGAGAAAAAGCAAAGCAGACTCAAATTTGTTTTGCTTTATGGTGTGTGTAAGACAAAACCAGACCCCAAAGCACAAGCGGGCTCTGAAGAACAGTAAATTGTCAGCATCAGACATCTCACCCCAGGGTTAAGATAGCCCAGTTCGCCAGTGCGGCCATCACGGTAGGTGATCTTCACGTGCTGGTGGGAGCGGGAATGCACCATCATGTCCCAGGAATAGCCGTACAGCCCATTTGTCCAGTTGTTATAGCCCTGGGAAGGCAGCGCAGAGGGGACTCAGCTCAATGCTTCTCACTGACCCCATCCCCTACCAAGAAGGGGCTGCAAAACCAGCCTTTCTTTCCCAACTGTTGTCATCCGTCCCTTTCTAAGCCCAGTGTACACTCCACAGCCCCTACAAACCTGGGTGAGAAAATGAGAATAGGGCAGGAATAGCTGCTCCAGGAGGTAGAGCAGAGTAAAGGCAGCTCCCAGCTGATGGCGCAGCCCTGGTTTCTGGCCACCTTTGCCCTGGCTCCTCTTATACACACAGGAAACGCTGGGCTGAGGGGCTGCCTTGAGGGGCAACAGTTCTTGCAACCTTTGGGGGCAGTGGGACACCAGCTTCCGAGGCCAATCAGGGGAACAGAAGACAGGGCTGCTGGCCAGCATGACGTAGGAGAACATACCTAGGAAAGCAGGGAGAAAATATAAATTTCAGGAGGAGTTTGGTTGGGCCTCTTCAACCCTGTTCCCTTAGGAGACTTCTCCCAGGTGTTTCACTGAAAAGGAAAGCAGTTCTTTTTTCTTTTTTTTTTTTTTTGAGACAGATTCTTGCTCTGTTGCCCAGGCTGGAGTGCAGTGGCATGATCTCAGCTCACTGCAACCTCTGCCTCCTGGGTTCAAGCGATTCTCTTGCCTCAGCCTCCCAAGCAGCTGGGATTACAGGCATGCGCCACCATGCTCAGCTAAGTTTTGTACTTTTAGTAGAGACAGGGTCTCACCATGTTGGCCAGGCCGGTCTCGAACTCCTGACCTTAGGTGATCCACCCACCTCGGCATCCCAAAGTGCTAGGATTACAAACGTGACCCACCACGCCCAGCCGGAAAGTAGTTCTTAACTGTAAGGTATTTGTTCTTCCTGGAGATTCCTTACTGTACAACATACTAAGCCCAGAAGTCCCAATCCTCTTATCCCCATTTATGCCTACTTCATAGTGACTGCCCTGGGTTTAATTTAGCTACTGCTCACACCACCCTCTCCCACTCCCAAACAATGTCTCTGGCTATTAGCATCCCTTCCTGCAGAACTATGGTTCCTGTTTCCTACCAGGCTACAGGTACTGACCAATGCTGAAAAGCTGGGAATTCATGCAGTGGAAGTAGGACACAAAGAAGAGGCCAATGGATCTTGAGGCATCAAAAAAGAGCAGGAAACCAGCTGAGAGGTCAAGCAGCAGCCCACCCCAGTGCACGACCAGCAGGCTAGTCAGCTCCTCGGACAACAACAGTCTGCAAACACATGGAGAAAGTTCAAGCACCAGCCCACTGGAGAACACATCAGTCAAAGCACATTCACAGCACGAATGTGCCTTGGCTACTCCAGTGGCTGGGTAGATGCCTAAGGTACATAATCCACCCATGAAGACACTCCTCTAGGTTGTTTGTTGTTGTTGTTCAAACCAATTTTCACTCTGTCACCTAGGCTGGAAGACAGTGGCATGATCATGGCACACTGTAGCTTCAAACTCCTGGGCTCAAGCAATCCTGCCTCAGCCTCCCAAGTAGCTGGGACCACAGGCACATGCCACCATGCCTGTTTTTTTAATTTTTTTTGTAGAGACAGGGTCTTATGTTGCTCAGGCTGGTCTTGAACTCCTGGGCTCAAGCAATCCTTCCACCCCAGCATCCCAAAGTGCCGGGATTACAGGAATGAGCTACCATGCCCAGCCCCCTCTACATTTTCACAGCTTTAGGTGTTCAATGTTTTCTAACATATCCTTTGTAATAAGCAAGGGCAGATCTCCTAGGACAAAATTTGACTGAGATGTGTGTGTGTTGTGGAAGGCAGGTTCCCCACGGAGGTCATGAGTGAGAGGAAACGTTAAAAGGTAAATGCTTGGCTAACAAAATAATGAAGTCAAACTCCAGGAACTGGAAAATAACAGGGAAGAAGAAAGAGAATAAAGTAAAACAAGAGGAAAGAAGAAATGGGAAGAAGATAGAAATTAGAGAGGTGACCCTTTGTTTTGTGGAAGTGGTAATAATGGTTTTGTCAGAGCCTACACAGTGAGTGCCCATCTTCTCAGTACATCAGCTGCAGGGCTCTGATGGGAGGCAAGGACACAGACACCATCCAAGGCAGTTGCTGAGGGCACTGGCTCACTCACCAAGTCAGCCAGTTCTGGCTCTTTCCTTTCCTTTTTAAATTTCTTTTCCTTTCTTGCTCATCTATACCATATATCTCCCAAGAGCAGCTAGGGCTTAGTCTTTTGATACCACTGACTCTGCTTCCACTGACTAGGGAGATGAGTGGACAAAGGAAGGCATGTGGCAAATTCAGGCAAAGTAGGAACAGGTACCATTACTGAGAGAGATGAGTCACCGGCTCTGTCCCCATGCCTCCAAGAGGCCTCCACCCTGACTGCCACTCACTTGAAGGGACTGAAGAGCCAGTGCCGGGACAAATATTCCATGGAATAGCCTTCAACCCAGTCTGCATCCAGCTTTTTCACACCCGCAATGAAGTACACAATGAAAATCTGAAAATAAAATGTAACACAAAGTTCAAGCCAAAAGAGTCTTTTCTACAGATAGGCAAGAATAAAATAAGGAGCATATAGTTAGGACAACTTTAATCCATGCTCCTGAGTTACAGTCTTTGACCCAAATATTATAGTCCTTGACCCAAATAATCTACTTACATATTTTTTAAATGAATAAAACAAATACTGATCTGAGTCCAGGGCCCAAGGAAGAATAGACCCCGTCTTCTATTCATTCATCTCAGAAATTCACTCATCCAACCAGCATTTATTGACATCCAACCAATGCCAGCGACAGTATCAGGCACCAAGGAAGAAGTCATAAAGCACAGACTGAATCCTTTCTCTTTGTCATGAAGATTCCAATCTAGCAGGGACAAAGCTCTAGTCTTTCCTTGACAAATGAGAGAATTCAGAGATTAAGGGATTGGAAAAAATGAGAAGCCAGCCTAGTTTTCCAGCAAAGGGTAAAAACAGAAGATCCAGGGAGGCAGCGGAGACTGTAGTCTGGCAGTGGGATGGCCATGCTGACCACATGGCTGTCAAGGAGCTCCTCCCTCTGTCCTAAAATGCTGTACCTGGCCACGCAGCACTGCATAGTTCCAGAGGGGCACGTGGGCATTCCTCCTACGGGCATTCAATAGACCGTCCACGGACCTATACCGAGGGAGGTAAACATAGGGGGGTGCTGCTTAATCCAGCTACCATCCCATCTTTCCTTTTATACACGATAATCCTATCTATCCTGGGCACATCTCCCATATCCTCCCTGGTTATTCTGAGACCTTTTAGAATTATATGAGCAAATTCTAATGTGATTATACAAGTCATAGAAGAAATATTGCTACTAAGTTATAACAGCAAAAATTCAGTATTTCTTGTTGGCTCACAGTTGAGTTTGTTGTAATGGATCAAATCAGGAAAAAAGGACTACAATACTAGAAAATTACTGAAAAAGGGAAGGAATTCGGAGTGTTTGAAAAGCTATGTGTGTGTAAATAAATATGCATTGTATTATCTTTAAAAAAAAATCAAAACACTCAACAGCAGAGTAACACACAATATAAATTAACGTTTCATAGACCTGGATGCCAGGATCCAGTATAAGAGGGTCCCTGCTAAAAGCTTGTATTCTGGAAGAGAACTGATAAACCCAGGCTACTAACACCACATGTACTCTGGGGAAGCAGAAGCAAAGCATGTTTTCAAGAAGTAGAAGCTGGGAAAGAGGCAGCTTACACTGTGGTCAAGAGCACTGGACTCTGCAGTCAAGAACGCCTGGACTTACTGCCGTTTCTTAACCACTAGCTGACCTTAGGCAAATTCTTCACTGTCCAATACTCAGCTTCTTTATCTTTAAAATGGGAACAGGCCAGGCTCAGTAGCTCATGCCTATAATACCAACATTTTGGGAAGCTAAAGTGAGAGAATCGCTAGAGCCCAGGAGTTTGAGGTTGCAGTGAGCTATGACTGCACCACTGCACTCTGGCCTCAGGGACAGAGCAAGACCCTGACTCCAAAAAACAAAATGTGAATAGCACCATCGATCTTATAGGGTTTCAATGAGGAAAAATTCTAAATATTTAGTATAGTGCCTGCCATGTGGAAAACCCTGAATAAATGATATGTGATTTTTTCAAAATGCATAAAGTCATAAAAATGGAAATTCTGACTAGCCTGAGCAACATAGTGAGATCCTGTCTCTACAAAAAATTTTAAAAATTAGCTGAGTGTGGCCGGGCGCGGTGGCTCACGCCTGTAATCCCAGCACTTTGGGAGGCCGAGGCGGGCGGATCACGAGGTCAGGAGATCGAGACCATCCTGGCTAACATGGTGAAACCCCGACTCCACTAAAAATACAAAAAATTAGCCGGGCGTGGTGGTGCGTGCCTGTAGTCCCAGCTACTCGGAGGCTGAGGCAGGAGAATGGCGTAAACCCAGGAGGCGGAGCTTGCAGTGAGCCAAGATGGTGCCACTGCACTCCAGCCTGGGTGACAAAGTGAGACTCTGTTTCAAAAAAAAAAAAAAAAAATTAGCTGAGTGTGGTGGCACACACCTGTTGTTCCAGCTACTCTGGAGGCTGAGATGGAAGGATCACCTGAACCCAAGAAGGTTGAGGCTGCAGTGAGCTATGAGCACGCCACTGCACTCTAGCCTGGGTGACACAGTGAGACGCCATTTCAACAAATACCCCCACAACAGAACTTTTCAGAGATATTCTATCAAAACTATCTCAATTCTCTAAGATCAGAGCTGGCCATTCTGAATGAGTTTCAAATTTTACCACAGGGGTATTTGTATGTGTGTATTAACAAATAGGCCAGGCGCAGTGGCTCATGCCTGTAATCCCAGCACTTTGGGAGGTCGAGGTGGGAGGACTGCTTGAGCCCAGAAGTTCAAGACCAGCCTGGGCAACAAAGCGAGACCCCATCTCTATTTAAAAATAAATAAATAAAAAGAAAAATAAATAAAACTTAATGACTGGTAATGAATTCAATGTTTGAGATTTTTTTCCCCAAACTCATTTTATTGACACCTATTTTATTGCTTCTCATTCAACATATAAAGAATCCTTAAGGTCATCTGCCCTGCCACCTCATCTCCAAATCCCTTCTCCAACTCCCCTGGGAGACAGTCACCTAAGCCAGAAATGGGGAAGGGTTACCTCCTCCCAGAACAGCAATGCTGAGCAGCCCTGGTGGGCCCTCTTCTCCTGACGTGAACTCTGCCTCACAGCAACTTCTACTTTTGGCTCTAACTCTGCCCTTCTGGGCTTACACAGAGAAAGTCTGCTCCCTCTTCTACATAACCACCTTTAAAGTATCTGAAAACAGCTATGTCTGGCTTTAGTATTCTCTTTTTCTCTCTAAGAGGGTTACAAGAGGTGAATAAATCAAGGCACCTGGGGAGATATGGAAAGAATGAAGGGGTGGGATGGAGACATTTTGCTTTTTGTCATCCCAAGTGCTCCAACTAGTTGGCCCTTTCCCCTCCCAAATCCACCCAGATCAAAGTGACCTTGGAACCATATTTTGCAAAGCATGACTGAAAATATCCTGACAGGGGCAAATTCTAGAACCTCACTGGGCCCCTATCTCTGATAACCATCCTGACCCAGCCAACCCCTCCCCTTTGTCTCCCCAGACTCATACCAGTAGTGGTTTGCATCCATGAACGTCAGCTGAAAGGCCAACAACCCATACAGATAGGAGTGGTTGTTCCATGATGTCTTGTCCAGGAGAAACACATACCAGTATGGCAGCAGGAATAACACACAGCTTATCCGGTAGCACAGGCCCAGCATCATGCCCAGTGCCCCTGGGATTTGTAGGGAGAGGATTAAGAGGTCAAGAGATCACCACAGGCCCAGTTTCCCTGGGCCAGGATATGGTTGGAATTAAGAAAAATCAAGCATTGTATAATCAGGTAAAACTAAACGAAAATTAGATGCTATTTTAATATTTTAAAAAGAATTATGGGACAACAGCTCAGGTGACACACAGGTCAACAGCATGAAATTGATCACAGCAGAAGTGAAATAAGGTGCCAAAGACTTTGACCATTCACCAGCATGCTTCTATTTCTGTGTTTCTGGCAGGCCAGTCAATATTTCCATCTCTCCCACAGTTCCCCTCACCCAGAAACATGATGGTGTAGACAAGATACATCCAGTCAAGTGGGAGTGGGCGTAGGGCATCCAGCAAGGGGAAGCGGCACACATCCAGCCCATCAAGGTATTTTCGGTCCAGGGAGCTGAGCCCCCGCTCCTGGGGAATGTCTAGCACCATCAAGAACCCTAAGAAGGCAATAGGAGAGTTGGTCATTGGGCCTCAGCTAAGGAAGCAGTAGAATACAGTGGAACACAGTTGAGAGTGTGCAGCTCCAGGGTCAGACTTCTTTTCTAACCTTGGCTCTGCCATTTATTCAGTATTAATTATTGAGTGCCTACTCTGCACAATACTGTATCAGTTGTGCCATCTAGAACAGCCCCTGCAGCTCAGTTAACCAATTCCCCATTTGTGAGAAGGGGAATATGTCACAGGACTACAGAGAGGATTAAATTAGGGAAATGCACAAAATGCTATAAAAACTGTTAGGGTCTTGACAGCTATGAAGATCCAACCTACTGAGCTTCAGAAAGTGCTCTGGGAGGCGGGGCATGGTGGCTCACGCCTGTAATCCCAGCACTTTAGGAGGCCGAGGTGGGCACATCACTTGAGGTTGGGAATTTGAGACCAGCCTGACCAACATGGAGAAACCCCGTCTCTACTAAAAATACAAAAAAATCAGCCAGGCGTGGTGCCACATGCCTGTAATCCCAGCTACTCAGGAGGCTGAAGCAGGAGAATCACTTGAACCTGGGTGGCGGAGGTTACAGTGAGCCAAGATCACACCATTGCACTCCAGCCTGGGCAACAAGATCGAAACTCCATCTCAAAAAAAAAGAAAGAAAAGAAAAGAAAAGAAAAGAGCTCTGGGAGTTCTTCTCAACCTTTTCTGCTTCCTGGCACACCCCGAAAACTGTTGCATTTCGTCAACACCCTGGGAATAAACAGAAGGGGCTACTCAGATCAGGAAGCCAGCTTGAGATAAGGCAGGGTTTCTCAACCTCAGGACTAGTCACATTTTGTGCTGGTTAATTATTTATTGAGAAGGATTATCCAAAGCACTACAGGACATTTAGGAGCATCCCTAACCTCTATACAGATGCCAGCAGTCACCTATTCTTCCTCCCCCAAGTTGTGACAACTAAAAATGTCTCTAAACATTGCCAAACGTCTCCCAAAGAGCAAAACTGCCTCCAGTTGAGAACTACTGGGCTAAGGGGACTAATATCTCCGCACATCTGTAAACCATTCCAAGCACACCACGCTGCCGCCTCAGTTAAGAAGCTCTCGATTAGAGAGTCACAGCCAAAATGTATGGCCCCGGTGACCCCCTGCTCTGTTTCTCTGAGTCCTCTGGGCAACCTCATGCCACAAGCAAAATGGGTCACTGCTGCCTGGCCTCTAAATATCATATAGCCTCAGATCAAAGCATTTCTAGCTGGGCTCGGTGGCTCATGCCTTTAATCCCAGCACTTTGGGAGGCTGATGCGGGTGGATCACCTGAGGTCAGGAGTTTGAGACCAGCCTGGCCAACATGGTGAAACCCCGTCTCTACTAAAAATACAAAAATAAAATAAAATAAAAAATTAGCCGGGTGTGGTGGGCGCCTGTAATCCCAGCTACTTGGGAGGCTGAGGCAGGAGAATCGCTTGAACCCGGGTGGCGGAGGTTACAGTGAGCCAAGATCGCACCATTGCACTCCAGAATGGGCAACAAGAACGAAAGTCCGTCTAAGAAAAAGAAATAAGGAAAAAAAGCATTTCTGACCACCAAGTAAATCCTAACTGGAGGAGGCAAAGTAGGTTTAATCCTAAACTTCGAGAAGACCTCTTCTTTTATACCAATATCTTCAGCTCTGAGGAAAAGGGAGCTAAGTCTACTTGCAACCAAAAAATTGACGATTGTCATTCTCCCACTCCCAACCAAACTGTTCCCACCCATAAACTAGACTCACCAAAAAGAAAACGAAAGACAGCCAGGCTTGCAGGGTCCGTTGGTCGATTCAGCAAGGTCACCAGCCTCCGCCAGCTGGACAAATCTGTCCACTGAAAACCCAAGAGTTTCCCCATTCGGCTGCCCTGCCTGGGCCCTGAGATCAGTTCAGCCTTGTCTTTCTGTACTTTATCTGCAACCAATAATTGGAGAAAACGTGTGTGCGGTGGTGGGCTCCACCTCAAATCACAGAAATCACAGCACCAACGGCCCAGAGCTTCCGCCCACCCGGGTTGGCTCAATAAGGTTGCCTCAATGATCTGACTATAGGAAACATCCCTGCAGTGCAGCCCCTTCTCCAAGATACCCCAGTGTCCCAAAACCCCTCAGACTACAGCCCCCTAACAGCAAAGTGTTCCCGAATATCATCATCGTCCAGAAGCCGCAGGCTGCAAATGTCTCACAGCACGCCACGCCCCCTTCCCCACGCAGGCCCCCGCCTCACCAGGAGACACTGGGCGTCCTCCCTCCCCCGCCGCTATAAGACCAGTGCTCCTCGGAACTCTCCGCCGGAGGCCGGGGTCCTAAGCCTACCTAAGCTGGGCGAAGTCCGCGCGGACCGGGCAGACACCGCCATTGCTCCGCGGAGGAGGAAGGTGGGTCACAGCAGCCGCTTCTGAACAGAAGCCGCCAGGAAAATTTGCTGCCCTAGGCTCCGCCTCCCGACGCGTCAGCAGCTGTGCGGCCGGCCGCAAAGCGCCAGCACTGTCGTAAATACTACCCCCGACCGGCGGCGCCGGATTCCTTGCTTGGCGGCAGGGGGTGGAACGAGGAGCCTTGGGGCGGGGCAAAGATACCCCCAGTGCCGTTGGGCTCCAGGCGCACTGCTAGACTGGCATCTTATGCCTTCCGAGGGGCATCTTCTTTTTAAACACTGAAAAGAGTCTGAGTTCCCCAACTTCCTTGGGTCCTCCCCGACACCATTAGTCCTCTCCGTCGCTCCGTCCGTGCAGTGCTCTCTGTTGTGAGGGATCGGGCGCAAAGGGCAAACTTTTTGTCAGAGATTGACGCCCAATTGAGGATGCACCTGGAAGGGCTGCCCGGGTTTTGAGCTATTGCAAGACCCCTTCACTTTATTTTCCAGGACCTGCAAAGAACCGAGGTTTCAAAGCAGTAGGGGCCGGGCACTGCCCACGCTTGTAATCCCAGCAGTTTGGAAGGCCAAGGCGGGAGGATCGATAAAGAACAACAACAACAACAAAAAGGCAACAACATAAACAGAAAAACCACTGAAAAAAAAGTTTGTGTGTGTCGCGCGCTCCTGTGGTTTCAGCTACTCGGGAGGCTGAGGTGGGAGGTTCGCTTGAGCCCAGGAGTTCGAAGCTGCAGCGAGCTGTGATCGCACCACTGCACTCCAGCCTGGGCGACAGAGTGAGACCCTGTCTAAAAAAAAAAACAAAAAAAACAAAAAAAAAAAACACAGGTGCAGCAGCTCACGCCTGTAATCCCAGCAGTTTGAGAGGCCGAAGCGGGCAGATCATGAGGTCAGGAGTTCGAGACCAGCCTGGCCAACATGGTGAAACCCCATCTCTACTAAAAATATGAAAGTTATCCGGGCATGGTGGCGCGCGCCTGTAATCCCAGCTACTCGGGAGGCTGAAGCAGGAGAATCACTTGAACCCAGGAGGCGGAGGTTGCAGTGAGCCAAGATTGCACCACTGCATTCCAGCCTGGGCGACAGAGTGAGACTCCGTCTCAAAAAACAAACAAAAAGCGAAAAAGAAAGAGAAAGGAAAGAAAAGGCGGGAAGAAAAGAAAGAAGGAAAATAAAAAGCAGCCGGGGAAACAGGAACAACATAACCGAAGAGGGGATACAGAGCAAGGGCAGTAAGTAGAGTGTGGCCCATCAGAGAAGGTTCTCAGGCGAGTCTGGAACAGAATTGTAATACCTAAATCTCTCCACTGGGATTAGCCATCAGGAAAAGAAGAAGGCATCCCAGAGAAGTAGTTCTCAAACTGTTGGGTCTTGGGAACCATTTACAGTGTTACAAATTATAGAAGATCCTAAAAGCTTTGTTTACGTGGATTATATCTTTTAATATTTGCCATATTAGAAATTTTTTTGGCTGGGCGCGGTGGCTCACGCCTGTAATCCCAGCACTTTGGGAGGACGAGGCGGGTGGATCACGAGGTCGGGAGATCGAGACCATCCTGGGTAACACGGTGAAACCCCGTCTCTACTAAAAATACAAAAAATTAGCCGGACGTGGTGGCAGGTGCCTGTAGTCCCAGCTACTCTAGAGGCTGAGGCAGGAGAATGCGTGAACCCGGGAGACAGAGGTTGCAGTGAGCCCAGATTGCGCCACTATACTCCAGCCAGGGTGAAAGGGCAATACTCTGTCTCAAATAAAAAAAAAAAAAAAAGCTTTCTAGCTTGTACTACAAAGGAAAAAAAATGCCATGTTTCTGTAGTCTCAGCTATTCCCAGCTTTCCTGGAGGCTGAGGCAAGACAACCACTCAGTTCAGGAGTTTGAGACCAGCCAGGGCAACATAACGGGATCCATCTCAAGGAAAAAAAAAAAAAGCTATCAAGCCATTAAAAAACATGGAGGAACCTTAAATTCATATTGCTAAGTGAAAGAAATCAATGTGGGGCCGGGCGCGGTGGCTCACGCCTGTAATCCCAGCACTTTGGGGGGCTGAGGCGGACGGATCACGAGGTCAGGAGATCGAGACCATCCTGGCTAATACGGTGAAACCCCGTCTCTACTGAAAATATAAAAAAATTAGCAGGGCGCGGTGGCAGGCGCCTGTAGTCCCAGCTACTCAGGAGCCTGAGGCAGGAGAATGGCGTGAACCCGGGAGGCGGAGCTTGCAGTGAGCTGAGATTGTGCCACTGCGGTCCGGCCTGGGCGAAACAGCGAGACTCCGTCTCAAAAAAAAAAAAAAAAAAATCAATGTGGAAAGACTACAAACTATGATTCCATCTATATGACATACATACATATGTATATGATATATATATGTATATGTATGTATATGTATATAGGTATGTATATGATATATACATATATACATGTATATGTCATATACATATATATAACATATATATGTATTTTTTTGAGTCAAGGCTTGCTATGTTGCCCAAGATGGTCTTAAACTCCTGGTCTCAAGCAATCCTCGTGCTTCAGCCTGTCAAAGTGCTGGGATTACAGGCATGAGGCACTGCGTTTGGCCCCAACTGTATGATATTCTGAAAAGGCTAAACTATGGAGACAATAAAAAGATCAGTGACTGCCAGGGAGGTGGAGTTGGGGGGAGGAAGGAATGGTAGGTGGAGCACAGGGGAGTTTTACAGAAGTGAAACTATTTTGTATGATGTTGTAATGGTGTCATGGTGGATACATGTCACATGTGTGGAAACCCATAGAATGTACAATGCAAAGAGTAAAGCCTAATGTAACTTACGGACTTTGTTAATTATAATGTATCAATATGGACTATTTTTTTTTCTTTTTTGAGACAGAGTTTCCCTCTTGTTGCCCAGGCTGGAGTGCAATGTCTCGGCTCACTGCAACCTCTGCCTCCCAGTTTAAAGCGATTCTCCTGCCTCAGCCTCCTGAGTAGCTGGGATTACAGGCACCCACCTTCACGCCCAGCTAATTTTTTGTATTTTTAGTGAAGACGGGTTTTCACTATGTTGGCCAGGCTGGTCTTGAACTCCTGACTTCAGGTGATCCACCCGCCTCGGCCTCCCAAAGTGCTGGGATTACAGGCATGAGTCACTGCGCCTGGCTGGACTATGTTAATAGTATACCAATACTGGCTCATCAGTTGTAACAAATATACCACACTAATGCAAAAGGTTAATAATAGGAGAAATGGGAGCCTGAAGGGAGATATGGGAACTCTCTGTACTTTCTTCTTCTTTTTTGTTTTGTTTTGTTTTGTTTTGAGACAGTCTCCCTCTGTTGCCTAGGCTGGAAGGGCAGTGTCGCAATCTTGACTCACTGCAGCCTTGACCTTCTGGGCTCAAGTGATCCTCCCACCTCAGCCTCCCAAGTAGATGGATTACAGGCGTGCATCACTGTGCCTGGTTAATTTTTTTTATTTTTTGTAGAGATGGGGTTTCACCATGTTGCCCAGCCTGGTCTCAAACTCCTGAACTCAAGTGATCCTTCCTCTTTGGCCTCCGAAAGTGCTGGGATTAAAGGCGTGAGCCATTGCTCCCAGCCTGGAATTCTCTGTACTTTCTGCTCAATTTTTCTGTAAGCCTAAAATTGTCCCTCCAAAATAGTCTGTCAGTTGATTACTTAATTAATTAATTAATTTATTTATTTTGAGATGGAGTCTCGCTCTGTCACCAGGCTGGAGTGCAGTGGCACAATCTTGGCTCACTGCAACCTCCGCTTCCCACATTCAAGTGATTCTCCAGCTTCCTGAGTAGCTGGGACTACAGGTGCACAACACCACGCCCATCTAATTTTTGTATTTTTAGTAAAGACAGGGTTTCACCATGTTGGCCAGGACGGTCTTGAGCTCTTGACCTCGTGATCCACCCACCTCAGCCTCCCAAAGTGCTGGAATTACAGGTGTGAGCCACCTCGCCCTGATCCGCCCACCTCAGCCTCCCAAAGTGCTAGGATTACAGGTGTGAGCCACCTCACCCGGCCTAGTCTGTTAATTTAAAAACAACCATAGGCTAGGCACAGTGGCTCACACCTGTAATCCCAGCACTTTGGGAGGCTGAGGAGGGAGGATTACTTGAGCTCAGGAGTTCGAGACCAGCCTGTGCAACATGGTGACACCCCATCTCTACAAAAAATTACAAAAAATACAAAAAGTAGCCAGGTGCAGTGGTGCATGCCTGGAGTCCCAGCTACTTGGGAGGCTGAGGTGGGAGAACTGCTTGAGCTCGGGAGGTTGAGGCCACAGTGAGCTGCCACTGTGCCACTGCACTCCAGCCTGGACAATGGAGCAAGACCCTGTCTCAAAGAAAGAAAGAGAGAGAGAGGGAAAGAGAAAGAAGGAAAAGAAAAAAATAGGCTGTAATTGACTTACTGCTTGTATTCTTCTTCATCAAAGAATGCAATTGGACACTGTCTGCTTTTTTGGGTGTGTGCATCAAAGGGATACTTGAAAGTGAAAACAATGAGAGAAATATTTTTAAATCATGTCTAATGAGGGTCTAGTATCCAGAATATGTAAAGAACTCCTGCAACTCAACAATGAAAAAGACAACCCAAATAAAAATAGGCAGAGGGGCTGGGCACAGTGGCTCACACCCATAATCCCAAAACTTTGGGAGGCCAAGGTGGGAGGATCGCTTGAGGTCAGGAGTTTGAGACCAGCCTGGATGACATGGTGAAACCCCATCTCTACAAAAAAGTACAAAAAACTGGCTGGGTGTGGTGTCCACCCCTAGTTAATTTTTTGTACAAATCTGGTTTCTCCATGTTGCCCAGGCTGGTCTCAAACTCCTGATCTCAAGCAATCCTCCTGCCCTGGCCTCCCAAAGTGTTTGGATTATGGGCGTGAGCCACTGCACCAGGCCAAAGGTTAGTTTAATTGCACGAATGCTTTTTCTTGACAAACCATGAGACAACTATTGTATGCAGAAGTGCTATATGCATATTTCCCATTTCTTCACACAAAATATTAAAAAGACATGTACTGTAGGGTCAAGATTTAATACAATTAATAATTTGTACTACTTCATCAAGGATTTTCTTTTTTTTTTTTTTTTTTTTTTTTTTTTGAGACTGATTCTTACTATGTCACCAGGCTGGAGAGCAGTGGCATGATCTTGGCTCACTGCAACCTCTGACCCTGGTTCAAGCGATTCTCCTGCCTCAGCCTCCCAAGTAGCTGGGATTACAGGCACGCACCCACCACGCCCAGCTAATCTTTGTATTTTTAGTAGAGACAAGGTTTTACCATGTTGGCCAGGCTGGTCTGGAACTCCTGATCTCAGGCGATCCACCTGCCTCAGCCTCCCAAAGTGCTGGGATTACAGGTGTGAGCCACTATGCCTGGCTTCATCAAGGACATTCTTAATAGAAAGTGGCACTTTTAAAAATTGCAAGTGCATGGCATTGAGGAATACAATGGCTACTACTACAATTTGATGCCATCGTCTTCATTTCTGCTTAGTTGCCAGCACTTTTACCCACCATTGCTTTTGCATCATCAGTACAAATGGCAGCCGTTAAAAAGGCAAATACCTCAGTAATTTTGTCTTCGAAGCTCCCAGGAGTTCCTAGGCCACACACCGAGTACTATTGTCCTAAAGGAAAAGAATGGTAGAGGTAGACACATAAAAGGGGCTATTGGTACCAGATGGATTTATAGCAGGAGGAATCACCAGGCAAACTGTGTTCCTGCTGTTGAGGATATAGCTCACTTCTAGGTTATCCTAACAGGCAAGGCAGCTCAAGTCACTGTTTTTTGTTTTTGTTTTTGTTTTTTTTTTGAGACCAAGTCTCACTCTGTTGCCCAGGCTGGAGTGCAGCGGCACGATCTGAGCTCACTGCAACCTCTGCCTCCCGGGTTCAAGCGATTCTCCTGCCTCAGCCTCCTGAGTAGCTGGGATTACAGATGCCTGCCACCACGCCTGGCTAATTTTTGTATTTTTAGTAGAGATGGGGTTTCACCATATTGACCAGGCTGGTCTCAAACTGCTGACTTCAAGTGATCCACCCGCCTTGGCTGCCCAAAGTGTTGGGATTACAGGCGTGAGCCACCATGCCTGGACCCATCTTTCTTTCTAGAGACAGGGTCTCACTATGTTGCCCAGGCTGGAGTACAGTGGCTATTCACAGGTGCAATCCCACTACTGATCATCATGGGAGTTTTGACCTGCTCTGTTTCCCACATGGGTCGGTTCACCCCTCCTTAGGCAACCTGGTGGTTCCTTGCTCCCGGGAGGTCACCATAATAATGTTGAGCTTAGTGCAGATACCCGATGGGCATAGCACACTATAGCCCAGAACTCCTGGGCTCTAGTGATCCTCCTGCCCCAACCTCCCAAGTAGCTGAGACTACAGGCACCTGCCACCACACCTGGCTTTTTTTTTTTTTTTTTTGAGACAGGTTCTCACTCTGTCACCCAGGCTGAGTGGCATGATCACAGCTCACTGCACACGACATCCTGGGTTCAAGTGATCGCCTTGCCTCAGCCTCCTGAGGAGCTGGGACTAGGCGTGCACCCCCATACCCGGCTAATTTCTTATATTTTGGAGAGACAATGTCTCACTATGTTGCCCAAGCTGGTCTCAAACTCTTGAACACAAGTGATCCTCCCACCTTGGCCTCCCAAAGTGCTGGGATTATAGGCATGAGCCGTTGCTCCCAGTCTGAGATGGATTTCTTAATCCACTATCAAATACTGGCCCAAACGAATTCAGTTTGGCTTAGGAAATTTGTATCAACTCTTCTAGGACTACTCAGTATTAATGCTTCCATTAAGTTCAGCATTTATGGTCTGCTATGTGCTAAGGACTGAACAAGTTACAGAGAGGGAAAAATGACTAAATTGTAGCCTCTGTCCTCTAGGAGTTAAAGGGTAAGGAAACAGATGATAATAATAAAAGAATTTTAAAATAATAGGATAGTAATAACAGTAATAGAATGTAGAAAGTCATAAATACTGTTAAATGAGTGCTGTGGGAGCATTGAGGAAGAAATGAATTACACTAGAGAAATCAGGAAAGCTTTTTTTTGAGACAGGGTCTTCGGGTCTCACTTGGGCTTTGAAGGATGAGTGCAGTTTTGAAAGGAGAGAGGGAAATCACGTTCTTTTCAAAAATTTTTTTAATTTAAAAAATATTTTGGCCAGCCCCGGTGGCTCACACCTGTAATCCCAGCACTTTGGGAGGCCAAGGCAGGTGGATCATCTGAGGTCAGGAGTTCAAGACCAGCCTGGCCAACATGGCGAAACTCCATCTCTACTAAAAATACAAAAATTAGCCAGGCATGGTTGTGCATGACTGTAATTCCAGTTACTTGGGAGGCTGAGGCAGGAGAACTGCTTAAACCCAGGAGGTGGAGGTTGCATTGAGCTGAGATCGTGCCACTGCACTCCAGCCTGGGTGACAGAGTGAGACTCCATTTCTAAAATAAGATAAAATAAAATAAAAATAAAATCGGCCGGGCGCGGTGGCTCATGCCTGCAATCCCAGCACTTTGGAAGGTCGAGGTGGACAGATCATGAGGTCAAGAGATCAAGACCATCCTGGCCAACATAATGAAACCCTGTCTCTGCTAAAAAAAATATAAAATTTAGCTGAGCATGGTGGCAGGTGCCTGCAGTTCCAGCTACTCTGGAGGCTGAGGCCGAAGAATCGCTTAAACCCTGGAGGCAGAGTTTGCAGTGAGCTGAGATCACGCCACTGCAGTCCAGTCTGGCGACAGAACGAGACTCTGTCTCAAAAATAAAATAAAAAAATAAAATAAAATAAAATAATAAAATAAAAAATATTTTGTAGAGATGGGGTCTCATTATGTTGACCAGACTCATCTGGAACTCCTGCCCTCAAGACATCCTCCTGCTGGCCTCTCAAAGTGATGTGATTACAGGCATGAGCCACCTCACCCAGCTGGAAATCAAAAGTTCTTAATACTCTTGGGTGAACGAGAGTATTCTGTGTAGGAAACATACAGCTAATAGCTGGGCGCGGTGGCTCACACCTGTAATCCCAGCATTTAGGGAGGCCGAGGCGGGTGGATCACGAGGTCAGGAGTTCAAGATCAGCCTGGCCAAGATGTTGAAACCCCGTCTCTACTAAAAATACAAAAATCAGCCAGGCGTGGCATCGGGTGCCTGTAATCCCAGCTACTTGGGAGGCTGAGGCAGAGAATTACTTGAACCTGGGAGGCAGAGTTTGCAGCGAGCTGAGATTGCACCACTGCACTCCAGCCTGGTGACAGAGTGAGACTCTATCTCAAAAAAAAAGGTATAGAAAAAAGAAAAATACAGCTAATAAATGAGCTTGCTAACTCAGTACCTCCAGTTTTTCCTTTCAGGACCAATATACAAAGATTTGTGATATTTAGCATTCATTTATCCATAAAATAGGCCAAAGTTTAGGAAAGAAATTTCTCAATAAATGCTTTCCAACAAAAATCATCTTTCTCTGCACTGTGGAGAAAGAAGCTTTCTTTCAGACTTAGCTCAGTTCAATATCTGAAAACTTTAGTGAGTTGCCTACATGTATAGGACATATGTCATATACTACAAAGGGTACCAAAGTGAGGACTCAGTCCCTGCCTGCGTTTATAGGACTTAAAGTGTTGGAGGGGGTCAAATATGTATGACAAAGTGTGTGAAAGATTCTTTGAAAGAAATAAAATGTGATGGAGATCAGAACAGGAACAAGGTAGCTTCAGTGGGGAAATCTCTAAAGCTTCATGGAGGCTATGTCTTAAATGTGAATAGAATTGTCATAAGCAGTGATGAGTGAAGGCTTTAGGCAAAGATATAGAAGGGGGATGGTGTATGATGTTTGAGAAAGGACATGTAATTTGGTTGACTGGAGGGCTGGGAGGTGAATCTAATGGGAGAGAAGTTTAGAAAAGCAGGTTGAGAACAGTCTTGGAATGCCATTCTAAGAAGTCTGGGCTTTATCCTGGAGGCAGGATGGAGCATACAATATGTGTTTCTGGAAGATAGCAATCAACCACAGAGGAATAGATGGGAAAAGAAAGGTGAATTTAGAGGGGATTGGAATTGTCCAGGGAGGAGATCATGCTGCTGGCATTAACCAGGAGGCAGGAGCTGGTGGATCAAGGAGGTGGTGGATATGAGAGGCATGACCAAGAATGAACCAATTGCCTGATTTTTGTGCCCTTGTAAATAAATAAATAAATAAATAAAGTATGAACTAAGGCTTGGTGATGACCTTGCATGTGGAGCATACTTTGTGGTTCCTAGCTTGAAAAACAGGTAGAATGGGATCCCACCCAGGAGGAGGAATGTGGAGAAAAGATAAAGGGTTTGGTTTGGGTGTTGGACATGTCTGTGAACTGTCCAGGGCATTGGAGAAGCAGCATTGGTAGTTGAGGGACAGGCCCAGGCTAGACATAATAAATTTGGGGATTGTCCACAAATGGCTATTGAAGCCGTAGAGGCACTGCACTTCTCTATAGGGAGACCAGGGTTTTCTCCTCCTCAAAACAATTGCCATTTTGGTCCAGATTCTTTCTTGTGAGAGGGTGTCCTTTGCATTGTCGGATATTTTAGCAACATCCTTGGCCTCAACCCACCAGACACTAGTAGCACCCCTACCCGCAGCTGTGACAACCCAAAATGTCTCCAGACATTGTGAAATGACACCTGAAAGGCAAAATCACCCCACTGAGAAACACTGCTCTAAAACGGAGCTGGTTCTCTTCAGAAGTCGGAAGATGACCAAGGGGCCGGGCACAGTGGCTCGGGCCTGTAATCACAGCACTTTGGGAGGCCGAGGCGGGCGGATCATGGGGTCAGGAGATCAAGACCAACCTGGCTAACACGGTGAAACCCTGTCTCTACTAAAAATACAAAAAATTAGTCGGGTGTGGTAGCACGTGCCTGTAGTCCCAGCTATTCAGGAGGCTGAGGCAGGAGAATCACTTGAACCTGGGAGGCGGAGGTGGCAGTGAGCCGAGATAGTGCCACTGCACTCCAGCCTGGGTGACAGAGCGAGACTCCATCGAAAGAAAGGAAGGAAGGAAGGAGAGGAAGGAAAGGAAAAGGAAAAAGGAAAGAAAGGAAGAAAGGAAGGAAGGAAGGAAGAAAGAAAGAGAAAGGAAGGAAGGAAGGAAGGAAAAAAAGAAAGATGGCCAAGGGCAGAATCTCTGGGTTCTAGGGGCACATTCAGAGAGTAAAAGGGCACATTAGGAGACAGGTGGGATGGCCAGCAGTGTAACAGGCTACAGAGAAAAGGTTTGGAAACAGAAATAAACCTTGGCAGTGGTGAGAACTTCATGATCCTTCAGGAAGCAGGTTCGGTTGAGTCTCCTGAATGTACCTTTTCCTTGTTTTCCAGCCTTTTTCCTCTGAGATATAGGAGTAAACTGCCCAACTGAGGCATAAATCAGAAGACTAGGATATATGCCAAGGGTTATGTACCTGAAAGTTTGCTTGGTTCCCTTTTCAGGTGGTAATAGTCCCTTTCTCTTAGTTTCTCATTCAGTTTTCTCCATTAGTCTCCTTTTTCTTTCTTTTTCTTTTTTGTTTTTTTGAGACGGGGTTTTGCTCTTGTTGCCCAGGCTGGAGTGCAATGGCGCAATCTCGGCTCACTGCAACCTTCACCTCCCCAGTTCAAGCGATTCTCCTGCCTCAGCCTCCTAAGTAGCTGGGACTAGAGGAATGTGCCACCACGTCCAGCTAATTTTTTTGTATTAAGTAGAGACAAGGTTTCACCATGTTGGCTAGGCTGGTCTTGAACTCCTGACCTCAGATGATCCACCTGCCTTGGCCTCCCAAAGTGCTGGGATTACAGGTGTGGGCCACTGTGCCCCACCTTTTTTTTTTTTTTTTGAGATGGGGTCTGGCCCTGGCTCTGTGACCCAGATTGGAGTGCAGTAGAGCACGATCTCAGCTCACTGCAGCCTCCACCTCCAAGGCTCAAGCAATCCTCCTACCTCAGCCTCCCAAAGTAGCTGGGACTACAGGTGTGTGTCACCACGCCTAGCCAATCTTTACATTTTCAGTAGAGACTGGGTTTTGCAGTATTGGCCAGGCTGGTCTCTAACTCTCGGTCTCAAGAGATCTGCCAGCCTCAGCCTCCCAAAGTACTGGGATTACAGGCATGAACCACCGCACCCAGCCTATTCTTAATCCCATTTTGCAAATGAAGTGACTTGCCTGAAACTGCACAGCCAGGGGTAGTAGTGTAGAAGAGTAGGAGGTCAGATGTCACTCTAGTCTTTTGATCACACAGGGAATTGCTAGGAAGTTGGGGCTTTATCCTGGAGGCAGGGTGGAGCATACTTAAATACCTGTTTTGGGAAGATAGCAATCAGTCACAGAGGAGTAGATGAGAAAAGAAAGGTGAGTTTAGAGGGAATTGGAACTGTCCAGGGAAGAGATCATGCTGGCATTAACTAGGAGGAAGGGGCTGGCATGGAAAGGAGGAGGTGTATATGAGAGGCATGACCGAGAATAAACCAGGATTTGGTCCATTGCTTCTTGGGCTACAACTCCTACGACCTAGCAGTTCAGCAGTTTTTCCTTACAAAGTCACTTTACAGAAAAAAAAAAAAATATATATATATATATATATATATAATGTTTGAGGCTGGGGTGGTG
Source organism: Theropithecus gelada (assembly GCF_003255815.1). Taxonomy (NCBI): domain Eukaryota; kingdom Metazoa; phylum Chordata; class Mammalia; order Primates; family Cercopithecidae; genus Theropithecus; species Theropithecus gelada. Next base: position 106,657,476 of record NC_037681.1, read on the forward strand.
GCTTACGCCTGTAATCCCAGCACTTTGGAAGGCTGAGGTGGTCAGATCACTTGAGGTCAGGAGCTCGAGACCAGCCTGCCCAACATGGTGAAACCCTATCTCTACTGAAAATATAAAAATTAGCTGAGCGTAGGCCGGGCGCGGTGGCTCAAGCCTGTAATCCCAGCACTTTGGGAGGCCGAGACGGGCGGATCACGAGGTCAGGAGATCGAGACCATCCTGGCTAACACGGTGAAACCCCGTCTCTACTAAAAAATACAAAAAACTAGCCGGGCGAGGTGGCAGGCGCCTGTAGTCCCAGCTACTCAGGAGGCTGAGGCAGGAGAATGGCGTAAACCCGGGAGGCGGAGCTTGCAGTGAGCTGAGATCCGGCCACTGCACTCCAGCCCGGGCGACAGAGCAAGACTCCGTCTCAAAAAAAAAAAAAAAAAAAAAAAATTAGCTGAGCGTAGTGGCACAGGCCTGTATTCCCAGCTACTTGGGAGGCTGAGGCAGAAGAATCACTTGAACCCAGGAGGCGGAGGTTGCAGTGAGCTGAGACTGCGTTACTACACTCCAGCTTGGGCAACAAGAGTGAAACTCCTTCTCAAAAAAAGAAAAAGCAAAAAGAAAAAGACAAGGTCTCACTATGTTGCTCAGGCTGGTCCTGAAATCCCAGGCTCAAGCAATCCTCTCACCTCACCCTCCCAAAGTGCTGGGATTACAGGTGTGAGCCACCGCACCTGGTCTACTGAGTTTTTTGAGTGCTAAGTACAGATGATGAGGTAACTGAGGCTTACAGTTGTTATGCGAGTTTGTCCCAGGTCATGTAAATATTAAGGTATGGATCAGCCACCATGCCCAGCAATAAGCCACATTACAATATGTATTTTAACGTTTTTTACTAATCACACAATTTACATTTTTCTACTGGCCAAATTTTAAAAGTAAGAGAAACAGAGCTGGGTGCAGTGGCTCATGCCTGAAATGCCCACACTTTGGGAGGCTGAGGCAGGAGGATTGCTTGAAACCAGCTACAATGAACTATGATTGTCACCCAGGTTGGGGTGCAGTGGTGCAATCTCGGCTCACTGCAACCTCCGCTTCCCGGGTTCAAGTGATTCTGTTGCCTCAGCCTCCCGAGTAGCTGGGATTACAGGCAATCACCATCACGTCCAGGTAATTTTTGTATTTTTAGTAGAGACGAGGTTTCAACATGTTGGCCAGGCTGGTCTTGATCTCCTGACCTCATGATCGGCCCACCTCAGCCTCCCAAAGTGCTGGGATTACAGGCGTGAGCCACCATCCCTGGCCGAAATTAATTGTATTAATCTTTATTCAACTCAATATAGCCAAACATTATTGCACTACATAATCAATATATAAAATTATTATTATTATCATTTTTAGTGACAGGGTCTAGCTCTGTCACCCAGGCTGGAGTGCAGTGGCACTATCATAGCTCACTGCTGTCTCACACCCCTGGGCTCAAGTGATCCGTCTGTGCTAGCTCTCCAAGCAGCTAGGACTATGGACATGCACCACCATGCCTGGCTAATTTTATTTTATTATTTATTTATTTATTTATTTATTTTGAGACAGAGTCTCACTCTTGTTGCCCAGGCTGGAGTGCAATGGTGCAATCTTGGCTCACCGCAACCTCTGCCTCCTGGGTTCAAGCAATTCTCCTTCCTCAGCCTCCGAGTAGCTAGGATTACAGGCATGCACCACCATGCCTGGCTAATTTTGTATTTTTAGTAGAGACAGGGTTTCTCCATGTTGGTCAGGCTGGTCTTGAACTCCCGACCTCAGGTGATCTGCCCGTCTTGGCCTCCCAAAGTGCTGGGATTACAGGTGAGAGCCACCACGCCCAGCCAATTTTATTTTTTTATTTTACTTTATTTATTTTTATTTTTTACATCATTATTATTATTATTATTGTTTGAGACAGAGTCTCACTCTGTCACCCAGGCTGAATTGCAAGGGTGCAATCTCGGCTCACTGCAACCTCCGCTTCCAGGGTTCAAGCAATTCTCCTGCCTCAGCCTCCTGAGTAGCTGGGATTACAGGCATGCGCCACCATGCCCAGCAAATTTTGTATTTTTAGTAGAGATGGGGTTTCGACATGTTGATCAGGCTGGTCTCGAACTCCTGACCTCAGGTGATCCACTGCCTCAGCATCCCAATGTGCTGGGATTACAGGCGTGAGCCACTGCGTCCAGCAGTTTTATTTTTTTTTATAGAGACAGGGTCTTGATATGTTGCCCGGGCTTATATATAATATTTGCTGAGCATGGTGGTTTATGCCTATAATCCCAGCACTTTGGGAGGTTGAGGTGGGAGAATCGCTTGAGGTTTGGAGTTTGAGACCAGTTTGGGCAACACAACAAGACACTGTCTCCAAAAAAAAAAAAATTAGCTGGACATGGTGGCCCTTGCCTGTAGTCCCAGCTGACTGGGGAGGGTGAGGTGGGAAGATTGCTTGAGCCCAGGAGTTCAAGACTGCAGTGAGCTTGAACACACTGTACTGCACTCTAACCTGGATGGCAGAGTGGGACCCTGCCTCTAAAAACAACAACAACAAAAAAGCTACAGGGGTCCGAAGTTTATTTAAAGCCTTTAAAAAGGTATTTGTGGCTGGGCGGGTGGCTCACGCCTGTAATCCCAGCACTTCGGGAGGCCGAGGCAGGTAGATCACCCGAGGTCAGGTGTTTGAGACCACCCTGGCTAACATGGTAAGACCCTGTCTCTACTAAAAATACAAAAAAAAATTAGCCATGCCTGGTGGCATGTACCTGTGGTCCCAGCTACTAGGGAGGCTGAAGCAGGAGAATCACTTGAACCTGGGAGGCAGAGGCTGCAGTGAGCCGAGATAGCGCCATTGCACTCCAGCCTGGGTGACAAGAGAGAAGCGTCTCAAAAAAAAAAAAAAAGTTTTGTGTCTGGATGTGGTGGCTCACACCTATGATCCCATCACTTTGGGAAGCCGAGGAGGGAGGATTACTTGAGAACAGGAGTTTGAGACCAGCCTGGGCAACATGGTAAGACCCCCATGTCTATGAAAAGTTTTAAAATAAATTAGCCAGACATGGTGGTTTGCACCTGTAGTTTTAGTTACTGGGGAGGCTGAGGCAGGATGATCGCTGTAGCCCCAGAGTTCAAGGCTGCAGTGTGCTACGATCATGCCACTGGACTGTAGCCTGGGTGACAGAAGGAGACCATCTCAAGAAAACAAAACAAAATAAACAAACAAAAAAAGTATTTGTTGGAAAAGTTGACATTTCCTCCTTGGAACTGATATCTTCTGGAATGGGTCAAGAATGTTCGTTCCCTCTGAATGTCCCTGTTATTGTTCTTCTGTCTTGATAAACACTGTCAAGGAAGAACAGATTTTCTCCGGCCTGGAGCCAGGTTAGTGGAAAAGTCCTTTGCCTTGGGCCCCTGCTCTGGTATACCAGGGCAGTCTTCTGATCACTGATCACTGACTGGGATCAATTACCTCTGTGGTGGTCCCTGAAGGGAAATGCAGAATTGCTGAACTCTGGAAGGGAAGGAGGGGTTTGGTGAGCCATCATTACAGACACTGTGCTAGTGGCAGTGCACTGCACACGCTATCTTTTTTTTTTTTTTTTTTGAGACAGAGTCTTGTTCTTGTTGCCCAGGCTGGAGTGCAATGGCATAGTCTCAGCTCACTGCAATCTCTGTCTCCCAGGTTCAAGCGATTCTCCCGCCTCAGCCTCCTGAGTAGCTGGGATTACAGGCACCTGCCACCATGCCTGGCTAATTATTTTGTATTTTTAGTAGAGACGGGGTTTTGCCATGTTGGCCAGGCTGGTCTCGAACTCCTGACCTCAAGTGATCTGCCTGCCTTGGCCTCCCAAAGTACTGGGATTACAGGCGTGAGCTACCATGCCCAGCCTCTTTTTGCTTCTTACCAGCACTGTCTGAACTAAGCATCAGCATCTGCAAACTCCACAGAGGTGAAAAGGTTCACTCAGGGGCCTGTAACTAGTAACCCAGAGCTTTCTGAATCAGAGCCCAGGATCACAGTATTCCAGACTTCAGGGGTTTTAGTGCTTTCTGTCACTGAGGGACCTGAGAACAAGTGTTATCCAGCAAGAAATTTTCATAACTGCATTTTGTTTCCCTGTGAGCCAGGCCTGGCATGGTTGATCTCTGTCTCTAGAAACTGGAGTCAGATATTCAAGACATTAAAAGGAGATGGCTGGTGGGGCGTCATGGCTCCTAGGACTTTGGGAGGTTGAGGTGGGAGGATCGTCTGAGCCCAGGAGTTTGAGACCAGCCTGGGCAACATGGTGAGACCTCATCTCTATTAAAAAAAAAAGAGAGAGAGAAAGAGAGATGGCTGCCCTTTCTAGATCAGGAGGTCCAGCCTCAGGAAACCTTGGAGGGCTGCTTGATCTTTCTTTTCTAATTCCTGAAAAGTTAGAAGACCTTTAACATCTGAGAGCCCTATTACTCTAAGCTTAAGCTCTTGTTTGGGAAGCCACTGGGTGGACAGTGAAGAGTGCCCGCCTACCTGGGGAAACCTGAGTTAGGTGTGGCTGGAGCGACTCGAGATGCGAGGTGGGCGGGGGCAGGCTGAAAGCTGGAGCAAGCAGGAAGTGAGCTGACGGCCACCCTGGGAGGAAGCCGACTAGGCGAATTCACCTGCTGATCGGCCTGGGCTGCTCTGAGACATGGTGAGCAAACTGGAAACTAGGAAAGGGCTGATTTAAAGAGGAGCCAGAAGGGGCTCGGGACTCGGGGTTGGCTATGTGGGGGGAGGAGAGTTGGCGGCAAAGTTAGAGGGCTGGGCCAGTGCTGCCTGTGGCCTCTCCTCTTTGACAACTTGGCTGCAAATAGCGCTGAACCGTCCTAGCAGGTGTTTCTATTCCTTCTTCCTCCCTCCCCTGACCTCTGTGCTGGTGGGGAGCTGGGCTTCCGTGCCAGTGCCAATGGGGGCTCCGAATTCCAGGCAAAGTGTTGTTGTGCCTTCCTCCTCCAGGCAGCCCGAGGCGGGTGTTGTGACACCACCAGGCAGTGCCTGGGCAGTTTCCAGTTCAGATTCCAGCCCAGCGGCAGGAGCTCTCCTCTCTGGCCTTTCACTTTATCCCTACACAGAAACACAAAGGATTTGTGTGTCCACTGAGTCCTTTGGGTGTCCTTTCTCCATTAACATGAAGAAGAGAACTAAGGGTTTATAAGATAACCAGAAGTTGGTTCTCTGTGATAAGCTAGTTCTGACCCATGCCACTGGCCTGTTTTTGGAGGTCAAGGAGGGAGGAGCTTAATAATATTTTTCTCTCCTTGTTCAAAAACCTTGTCATGAAGCCTCTGAGATGAGACATCAGCCAGGGAGGACTAGTCCTCCATTTCCCCCAACACCCAGGCGGGTATTTTTATTTAATGTCTGCATAAGCAGGTGGTTGCTTGGTGCCTGCGCGTGGTGCCCAGTGGTAGGGAAAGCAGAAGTGTGTGGCTCAACGGCTCTGGGCGCCTTCTGGGGTACTTGGTTGCCTGTTGTTCTGGGTCACAGCAGCAATGGCATTGCGGCCAGGGCCATGCTCCAGCAGCTATTTAGAGGGGCAGATGGGTGAGGCTGGGTGAGGGTGTTTTGCTGGCCAGCACAGACACTTTCAATGAGGATCCCGAGAAATCAGGAAAGGGGGGTGGCTCCAGGAATTGTAAATAGTGGTGGGCTCTGCCCTGGAAAGGGAACATTGTGAGATGCGGGCTCTGCTGTATTCTACGGCCTTCTCTAGGGAGCCAGGAAGCAGTGGGGGAGGGATTTAGTGATGCGCTGCTTTTCCTTGTCAGGGGTCCTAACAATCCCAAAAGAAGTTTGATCTAGTCTCTTTAGCATCACGTCTTACCTTCTGGGGCTTACAAATGCATTTATTTTTGATTACACGAGTAATACATGAAAACATTCTCTTTGTAAACATTTCAAGCATTTTACAAAAAGCTGAAGTCTGCCTGAGGCCTTACCCTCCCCAGGCCTCTGAGGCCAAGTCTCCAGTTCCCCCACCACTTGGTCTAATTAACCCCGTGTTGCTGTGCAGGAGGAAGCCAGTGAAGGTGGAGGAAATGATCGCGTGCGGAACCTGCAGAGTGAGGTGGAGGGAGTTAAGAATATTATGACCCAGAATGTGGAGCGGATCCTGGCCCGAGGGGAAAACTTGGAACATCTCCGCAACAAGACAGAGGATCTGGAAGCCACAGTGAGACAGGGAGCCCACTGGGGGCTGGAGGAAAAGAGGAAGGGAGGGAATTTCTTTTTGGTGGGGCAAAATGAACAGGAGGGTCAGAAGTGTAACATTTCTGTTGCCTTTCACCTGGTTTGGGAGCTGATGTGAGCTGAGTCTCCACTTCTGAATCTGCTCTGCTCCATAGATTGTTATGGATCCCAGGGAATGGATCCCATGACTGGGGCTTGAGGTGGCAGCTCACCCATAGAGGCATATTCTGAGACCGATAGCTCAGTCAGCCCATGCATTCTCAGGCTTCTCTCCCAGGAAACTTGTTTTCCCTTTGAAGCCTGCCCATGACAATCATTTGGATCTGACCTTCCCAGGGCAGAAGTATTGGCTTTGAGGAAACCCCCCCACCGTGGCCTCTAGCCTTCTCTAGGAGCTATTAGACAAGGGGTGGGAAATTGCTGGCATCTTGCTGAGTTGGCTTTAAAAAGAAGGAGGAAAGAGCAGAGAAATGCTTTGATCCCAGGGTCCCCTGCTAGATGAAGGCTAAAATAATATCTCCCACACATCTTGCTAGACCTCATTCTTCTCTCTCTCCAGCCAGGGGCTGCGGCCAGCTGTTTCAGGGAGGAAGTAACTCCAAAGTTGAGCAAAGTCTGGAGCCTCAGGTTTTGTGTCCAGCTGGGAAGCTGGCTCTGGCTTTCTTAGTCCTGTGTGAACTCTTGGCTCTTGGGTATTGCTCTCTTGTCTCCCTGGGGCTCATTGCCTGTTTCTGTAGCTTAATTGTAGCTTAATTTGGGGAGCACGGCCCCGGGATTTTTTTTTTTTTTAATAGAGCCTCACTCTGTTGCCCAGGCTAGAGTGGTGCAATCTCGGCTCACTTCAACCTTCGCCTCCTGGGTTCAAATGATTCTCTTGCCTCAGCCTCCTGAGTAGCTGGGATTACAGTGTGCACCACCACACCTAGCTAATTTTTGTATTTTCAGTAGAGACGAAGTTTTGCCATGTTGGCCAGGCTGGTCTCGAACTCCTGACCTCAGGTGATCCACCCACCTTGGCCTCTCAAAGTGCTGGGATTACAGACTTGAGTCACCATGCCTGGACAAGCACTAGGAAATTTAGTGTCTATAACTCGAATTGCTGGGCATGGGGAAGAGCGCATGGAGGAGGAGGAGTTCCCTTACTTCCAACCCTCTGTACTGTCCTGGTCCCTCCTCCAGCCTCAGCAGTCCCGATGGGGCAAGGAGTCCTGGAGCTGGGAGATGTGCCCACCTGGAGCCTGCATCCCTCAGTCCCAAGATCTGCCCTCCCAAGGGCAGATTGGGAGGGCAGATTGTGCTGCCAGTGTTGTACCCCTGGGTGTAAGCAGGTGTCAAGGACCCCTCAGTGTGCATGACAGTGCAGGGGTAAGAAGAGAAAGGGGACCCCTAGTCATATCTAGGTGGAGACCTCCTAGGATCCTGAGAATTCTAAATTTCAACCTGGCCTTCCAGATTTTTAGGAAGGTACATTTGTCAAGGTAGGCAAGATAGAGCAATTTTTTTTTTTTTTTTGAGATGGAGTCTTGCTCTGTTGCCCAGGCTGGAGTGCATTGGTGTGATCTTGGCTCACTGCAACCTCCGCCTCCCAGGTTCAAGTGATCCTCCTGCTTCAGCCTCCCAAGCGCCCACTACTATGCCTGGTTAATTTTTTTGTATTTTTAGTAGAGAGGGGGTTTCACAATGTTGGCCAGGCTGGTCATGAACTCCTGACCTCAGGAGATCCATCTGCCTCAGCCTCCCAAAGTGCTGGGATTATAGGTGTGAGCCACTGTGCCCGGCCAGAGCATATTTTATTTAGCAGTTTGCTACCTCAGCTTACAGTGTCACTATTAAGATGTATGGCTTGAGCTGGGCATGGTGGCATGTGCCTATAGTCCCAGCACTAGGGAGGCTGAAGTGGGAGGATTGCTTGAGCCCTGGAGATGGAGGCTACAGTAAGCCAAGATTGTGCCACTGCACTCCAGCCTGCACTGGGCGACAGAGCGAGACCCTGTCTCAAAAAACCAACAAACAAGGCCAGGTGCCGTGGCTCATGCCTGTAATCCCAGCACTTTGGGAGGCCAAAGCAGGTGGATCACCTGAGGTCAAGAGTTCAAGATCAGCCTGGCCAACATGGTGAAACCCCATCTCTACTAAAGATACAAAAATTAGCTGGACATGGTGGTGCACGCCTGTAATCCCAGCTACTCAGGAGGCTGAGGCAGGAGAATCGCTTGAACCCGGAAGGTGGAGGTTGCAGTGAACTGAGATTGCGCCACTGCATTCCAGCCTGGGCAGCAGAGTGAAACTCTGTCTCAAGAAAACAAAAACAAACAAACAAACAAACAGATGTCTGGCTTGTAGGCCGGGCACAGTGGCTCACACCTGTAATCCCACCCCAGGAGGGCGGATTACTTGAGTTCAGGAGTTCAAGACCAGCCTGGCCAACATGTGAAATCTCATCTCTACTAAAAATACAAAAGTTAGCTGGGTGTGGTGGTGGGCACCTGTAATCCCAGCTAGTCAGGAGGCTGAGGCAGGAGAATCACTTGAACCCAGGAGGTGGAGGCTGCACTGAGCCAAGATCGAACCACTGCCTGGGCAACAGAGCAAGACTCCATCTCAAAAAAACAAAAACAAGAAAGTTTGGCCTGTGGGTTGTACTTGTACTTATACTCTTGTTCCAGTGGGAGGAGCCACTGGGTCACTCACTCTGCCTTTTCCTCAACAGTCTGAGCACTTCAAGACGACATCGCAGAAGGTGGCTCGGAAATTCTGGTGGAAGAATGTGAAGATGATTGTCCTTATCTGCGTGATTGTTTTTATCATCATTCTCTTCATTGTGCTCTTTGCCACTGGTGCCTTCTCTTAAGTAATAGGGAACCTCTCCCACCTGCCCTTCTCTTCAGGGACAACCCTCCGTAAATGGGTGCCAAGAGGGTCTCCTTTCCTGTCCTCCTCTGCAGAGAATGCTGCTCGGTCCTCCTACCCCTCTTCCCGAGGCCCTGCTGCCGTGTTGTATGCCCCAGAGGGTAACTTGGTCCCCCAGAAGGAGAGAAAAAAGAGAGCTGGACTGCGGATGCATTTCATGGGTCCTTAGAGTGGGCTGGAGAGACCTAGAGGGCCCAGCATGTGGCTGGGAAACTGCTGGTGGCCAGTGGGCAATAAAGACCTTTCAGTATCCCTATATGTGTGAGTCACTTTCTCTCTTCTCATTTTGCCTTTGGCTTTTCTATTTCTTTTCTTCCCAAGGATACCTTCTGGCTGAAATTCTCTCGTTTGAGGTCCAAGTGGTTTGAAGGGCAAAGAGTGTATGTTTGGAGAAGAAAGATGTCTTTCTTTATTCCTCCCGGTTCCATTCATTGTCACAGGTCTCAAGAACAAGAATTTTCTGGGAGTCTTGGCATATGGAAAATTCAAAACCTTCATAGCATTTTGGGGTGGTACGCAAGATTTTTAAGTGTTCCCATTGGGTCCTGCCATGGCCCTGTAGTACTGTTCTTCTGGAATTGTTAGCTGAGGCATGAAGCCTACCCGGACAGGGTGTTTAAGAGCTGCTTGAAGGCCTCCTGCCTCTTCCACCAGAGCCATCTCTCTTCAACGACCGTGTAGTCTAGAGCCGAGGGGTGGAGGAAATGGACTGCTATTCCTTTCCTTGTGCTTTGCATGTTCTATTTGTCTTTTCTCTGTCCTTGTCTTCAGGGACTTAGCAAGGCCTCTGGGTCTTAGTTATCCCAAGGGGGCAAGCATCTCTCCTCGGCATCCCATGGCTGGGCATAGTCAGTCAGTGTCACAGGACAGGGCCAATGGCCCTCCTTCCCCTCCGTGCACAATGAGCCTTTCTGTCTTCAGGCCCCCCTCCTCCCTACCAGGTTCCACTATCACTGTTACTTTTTCCAGTGCCCAGTCTGCCTTGGTTTGCAGGGAGGGTTCTTGCTATCTCTGTTCCTGTTTCCTCTACAGGTTTTCCAGCATTGGAAACAACCTATTGTCAGGAGGAAGGGGAAGGGTTGAGAGTCAGGATTTGGGACTAGATTGGCAAGTCAGGCTCTGGAAGAATCAGGCTCTGGAAGAATCAGCAGGGAGGAGGAAAGGTCAGAAAAGACCCTTATGAGATTTTTATTTTTATTTTTTCAGGGATAGGATCTTACTCTGTTGCCCAGGTTGGAGTGCAGTGGTGTGATCATGGCTCACTGTAACCTCCACCTCCTGGGCTTTAGAGATCTTCCTGCTTCAGCCTCCCTTGTAGCTGGGACCACAGGTGTGTGCTACCACACCTGGCTAATTTTTGTATTTTTAGTAGAGACATGGTCTCACTATGTTGCCCAGGCTGGTCTCAAACTCCTGGGTTCAAGCAATCCTACCGCCTTGGCCTCCCAAAGTGCTGGAATTACAAGTGGGAGCCACCGTGCCCGGCCTTGGGGTAGTCTTTGCTACATATATTAATCCTTTCTCTCCTGGATTCAAGGTGTAAGGAACTGAAGTGAAGCTTCTGCCTTGGGACCCAGGCTGTCCAAGGTGGGGGTGAGGGTCTGTGAAACCCTCTTGGTCTGGGACTTCTGTATTCACAGAGGCTTAGCCCCAGAGAGGGAAACTTTCAACTCTGTTGGTCAAGAGAGACCTTATTTGAGGGACTAGGCCCAGTGGCTCACACTTGTAATCCCAACACTTTGGAAGCCTGAGGCAGAAGAACTGCTTGAGGCCAGGAGTTCGAGACCAGCCTGGTCAACATAGTGAGACCCTGTCTCTCTCTCTCTTAAAAAAAAAAAAAAGAGGGACCTTATTTTAAGATGTCTGAGGCAGCTTGGAGTAGTGGAGAACAGGTAGCTGGTGGTTTCTCTGCAGCAGTGAGAGGAGAGGATGGGTAGATTTGGCTCAGGAAGGCTCTGAAGTGGTAGCAGACACACCACCCTCCCCCATCTTCTGACTGAGGAGCAGGTGCATGCCAGCACAGAGCTGCACTTGCCCTCATGGTGAGGAGAGACATACAGAAAGGCTAGAGCTAGTACTTTGCCCATGTGGGGCTGCTTTCTTTTTGAATAGAGGCGAAAGTCACATAACATACAGTTTATTATTTTAAAGTGTACAAATCAGAAACATGTATTCAGAATGTTGTGCAACCACCACTTGTCTTTAGTTTCAAAACTTTGGGGGGGCCTGTTTTTGATTCTGGGTGAGATGCACTCACCAAGGTGACAAAGACCCTACCTGGCTTGTTCATGGCGTCTCCAGGACCCAGCGTGGTGCCTGACCGTGACACTCATAGGGTGTTTGTTGAGTGAATGAATGATGCCTCTTCAGCTAAACCCGACCTAGGAGACTCCAGGGCTCACTCCACTGTGCCCATTCCACAGATCCGGCCCCGAGGTGTGCCCGTTCACCAGGCTGAGGTGTCACTCGAATTCAGGCTCCTGGGGCCCGGGAGGAGGCGACTCTACGGACCCGGGTCGCTGTGGCCCATCGCTTTCGATTTGACTCAGTTTCGGTCGCCACTCGCGGAAGGCGCGCCCCCCGCCCTCTCTCGGCGGCCCGCCCCGCCCCGCCCCTGCGCTTCCTCCGGGACCGCTGGCACTGCAGCCGCTCAGCCGGCAGAGAAGCCGGGAGCGGGCGAGGCGTCGGCGGCAGCGGCGATGGTGAGGGCCCGGGCGGGGCCGGCCAGCCCTGCGACGGGCAGAGGGCGAGTGGCGAGGGTGGGAGAAAGGAGTCCGAAGTCCACGGGCCGGGGCGTACCCTAGGGCCCATGCGGGTCAGACCCGAGGCGGTGACCACGGCCGGAGCAGGATGGGGCGGACCCTCCACTCCCCGCGGGCTGCCTGGGAGGGAAATGCTTGAGCCCCGTCCTGGCTGCACCGCGCAGAGCGAGCGGGGCCCGGGCTCCCCATTCTCCTGAAGCGAAGCGGTTAGGAGCACCGACTTTGGAGGACTCCGGGCTGGGATCCCAGCTCTGTGACCCGGGGCGAGTCACTTAACCTCCCTGAGCCTCCTTTTCCGCATCTGTGAAGTGGGGTCAGTAATACCTGCCTTGTTGGGTCCTTGCGAGGTTAAAGGAGACACAATGGCAGAGACCCGCCTGGCACTCAGAACCCACTGCTAAGAAGTGGTAGGAAATGTAATGACCTCGTCAGCCCTTTCCGCAGCTGTGAGGAGCCAAGCCTGGCTCAGGAGTTGGAAACTTGAGCAGATGGGGTGGCAGAGGCCATTCCAGCCCCATGGCAGGGTGTTGGAGGCCTAACTCCTCCCCTAGAGAAAGAGAAAGGGAGATGTTTACTCTGAAAGTTCCACTGAAGTTATCAGAGTGTGGCACAGGCCTGACTCCCTGCTAACCTCTACCTAGTGACACATTCCTGAGTTGAGTCACCCCCCACTCCTGCTGCATATCCTGGCCTCTGTCCTCACTTGCCATCTCCAAGGCGAAGATGTCAGGAACAGCTGGTGCCAGTTTCCCTTTTTCCCTAGGGCTCCTGGGAAGATGGACTGGGCAGGAAGTAGGCTTGGTGCTTTAAGATTTTGCCTTGGAGAAATTGACAGAGGTGTGATGGATGTGGCCTGGCTAGGGGTCAATGCCTGGATGGCCTCATCTCCAGGGAATTTGGAGGCAGGAAGAGGAAGTGGGGCAGGAAGGTAGCACTGAGCTCTGAGGCCATGCCGGGAAGCTGAGGAAGGCTCTGAGAATAGGGCAGAGCCAAGAGCCCACTTCAGGGTGTGCAGGGCAAGGGGTCAGGCAGGGGTAGGGGTGGGCTTCAGTCGGCGCTTAGCTCTTGGGGAGAAGCTCCTGAAGTGAAAGGTGAAGGCAGGATAATTTATTGGGGGAAGAGGGTACTGGGAAACCTGGGGATTCTCACCGGTACATTTGAGGCAGTCTGTGGAGGAGAGCCTAGGGAGGTTGCTCCTCCACCCATCCATCTCCTAGCCTCTTCCTGTTTCTTCTTTCACTATTGCCCCTTTCTCACCCTAGCTCTTTCCCTTCCTTCCACCCATCCCCTTTCCCTCCCTGGTCCTTCTTCCTTTTACTTTTCTTTTATTCTCTATGACTCATTCAACCAACAAGGATTTCTTGGGCATGTCCTTCATGCCAGCATGGTGACAAGTATAGGGGACAGAGCAGGAACAAAGTAGGATAGGAAAGATGGAAATGGAATGAGTAATTACCTGAATTCATTAATCTTGTAGATGATCCTCTCTCCAAAGAATGTGTGTGTTGAGCCACGGGCCTCCCTCATATGCACACAAATTAAGTTGGTAGCATCAAAAGGTTTGGTGGTTCTTTAGCCAGTCAGCTAAAGTGTTTGACCTCCTTGTACCTGTATCTAATTTAGCACACCGGTTATGAATGTGATGCCTGGAGTCTGTGTTGGTTCAACTCCCAGATCTACTTACTGGCTCTGTGATCTTATACAGGTGATTTAACACCTCTGAGCCAAAGTTTCCTATAAAACTGGGAAAAGGCCAGGCACAGTGGCTCACACCTGTAATCCCAGCACTTTGGGAGGCCAAGGCGGGCAGATCACAAGGTCGAGAGTTCAAGACCAGCCTGGCAAGGATGGTGAAACCCTGTCTCTACTAAAAATATAAAAAAATAGCCGGGTGTGGTGGCACGTGCCTGTAGTCCCAACTACTCGGGAGGCTGAGGCAGGAGACTCACTTGAACCCGGGAGGTGGAGGTTGCAGTGAGCTGAGATCATGCCATTGCACTCCAGCCTGGGTGACAGAGTTAAGACTGTGTCTCAAAACAAAAACAAACAAGCAAACAAAATAACTGGGTTAATAATATGGTCTTCAATGGGTTGTTGGGTGAAGATTAAATGAGGCAGAGCAAATGAACAGCAAGCAGCATAGTGCTTAGCTCAGAGTATATGCCCATTGAATGGTGGCTGTTATTCTTGCTCAAGATGTAAAACCTCAACAGCCTGCAGTGCCAGATGAAAATAAACTAGATGCTGGTTACCAAAGGCCCATGTAAAGTTCTGAGCTATGGGTTAGAAACAATTATGTGTACTATGTGTACAAGTTTGCCATAGGGAAGAGCTTGCTTGGCTGTGCATTTTGTAAAACGAAGAGGTTTTATTGACCACATGTATTACACAATTTTTTTTTTTTTTTTGAGATAGAGCCTCGCTCTGCATCCAGGCTGGAGTGCAGCGGCACAATCTAGCTCACTGCAACCTCCGCCTCCCAAGTTCAAGTGATTCTCCTGCCTCAGCCTCCCAAGTAGCTGGGATTACGGGTGCCTGCCACCACGCCTGGCTAATTTTTGTATTTTTAGTAGAGACGGGGTTTCACCATATTGGCCAGACTGGTCTCGGACTCCTGACCTTGTGATCTGCCCACCTCGGCCTCCCAAAGTGCTGGGATTCCAGGCGTGAGCCACCACGCCTGGCCATATTGTACAATTCTTGAGATCTGACTGCTAAAAAAAAACAAAAACAAAACAAAAAAAAAACGGAGCTAGGGAAATGTGGGCCACATCAATAATAATAGCCCTTATTTATTGAGCATTTAGTATGTGCCAGGTGTTGTGCTAAGCTTTTGATTTACATCACAAATGAATATGTCACATAATCCTTAGCTAACATTGTAAGAGAAGTCATTATTATCAGCACTTTACAGGAGAGGAAGTGGAGGTCAGAAAGGTCATATCTTCAGTCTCAGTCACTCAGCTAGTGAGTGGCAGAAGCAGGATTTCAACAGAGGGGTGCAAAGCAGAGCTCTACTCCTAGTCTCTGAGCTGAGTGCTGACTTAGGGAGGCGATGTTATACCAGTACTTGCGCCCATTTATCTGACGACAGTTAGAACAGGGTTTCTTGGATACTAGATAGGAGACAGGGAGACAAGGAGAGTTAGGATAGGGAGGTTTTTTTTGGTTTTGTTTCTTTGTTTTTTTTGAGACAGGGTCTCACTTCTTCGCCCAGGCTGGAGTGCAGTGGTGCAATCTTGGCTCACTGCAGCCTCTGCCTCCCAGGTTCAAGCAATTCTCCTGCCTCAGCCTCCCCAGTAGCTGGGACTACGGGCAGGCACCACTTTGCCCGGCTAATTTTTGTATTTTTTGGTAGAGGCGTGATCCGCCTACCTTGGCTTCCCAAAGTCCAGGGATTACAGGCATGAGCCACCATGCCTGGCCCAGATGGTGTGGTTTTGAGAACTGCATTTTCAAAGCAGGAATCAAAGAGATTGAGCCCAGAAAAACCTGAAGGTTTGAGTGTCATAGAGGGGATATTCTGTACAGGGGGCAACAGTCTGTCAAGAACATTTCCTGTGTAACTGCCACTCTCTGGCAATGACACAACTGCTCCCCGCTTGCTCTGGCTCAAAATTCCAAGCCCTGCAGGCTTCTGGCCTCAGGTCTCAGAAATGCCTCTCTCACCCTTCTTCCTTTCTCCACGCTCTGCTCGTCACCTGTCTCTGTCCTGGTGGGCATCTCCTCACAGCCTTGCTGATGGTACTTCTCCACCCCTCTGGCTGGCCTCTCTGCCGTTTTCTTACTTCTATCCGTGCCTGTCTACCACCAATAGAGAAATTATCCTGAAGCACTTCTTGACTGTCACCCTTGACTCAAAAACCCACACTAGCTCTTAAGTTTTATCACTCACTTGGAGCCAGTCTTCTCTACCTGACCTTTTCTGCCTTCTGTAGCCCCACCCTGTCCCGCCCATCCTCTGCCTGGTCCTCACTGTCAGGGTGTATCCCTATCTCTCAGTGCCAGAATGTCCCAGCTCCATGCCATCCTTCAAGGGGTCACCCCCCGCAATGGCACCCTCTCTGTGGCAGCTCCGACACTTACTATCTGTATCACACAGTGCAACTCTTTCCTCTTCTCTAATTGTATTACATATGTATTTTCTCCAGGGCAAAGTGGTCTCTTTAAGAATAGGCACAGTTGGCCGGGCGCGGTGGCTCAAGCCTGTAATCCCAGCACTTTGGGAGGCCGAGACGGGCGGATCACGAGGTCAGGAGATCGAGACCATCCTGGCTAACACGGTGAAACCCCGTCTCTATTAAGAAATACAAAAAACTAGCCGGGCGAGGTGGCGGGCGCCTGCAGTCCCAGCTACTCGGGAGGCTGAGGCCGGAGAATGGCGTGAACCCGGGAGGCGGAGCTTGCAGTGAGCTGAGATCCGGCCACTGCAGTCCAGCCTGGGTGACAGAGCGAGACTCCGTCTCAAAAAAAAAAAAAAAAAAGAATAGGCACAGTTAGGCCGGGCATGATGGTTCATGCCTGTAATCCCAGCACTTTGGGAGGCTGAGGTGGGAGGACTGCTTGAGCCCAGGAGTTCAAGACCATTCTGGGCAACATAGAAAGACCCCATCTTTAAAAATATAGGCACAGGGCCGGGCGCGGTGGCTCAAGCCTGTAATCCCAGCACTTTGGGAGGCCGAGACGGGCGGATCACGAGGTCAGGAGATCAAGACCATCCTGGCTAACACAGTGAAACCCCGTGTCTACTAAAAATAATACAAAAAACTAGCCGGGCGAGGTGGCGGCGCCTGTAGTCCCAGCTACTCGGGAGGCTGAGGCAGGAGAATGGCGTAAACCCAGGAAGCGGAGGTTGCAGTGAGCTGAGATCCGGCCATTGCACTCCAGCCTGGGCGACAGAGCGAGACTCCGTCTCAAAAAAAAAAAAAAAAAAAAATATATATATATATATATATAGGCACAATTGGCCGGGCGCGGTGGCTCACGCCTGTAATCCCAGCACTTTGGGAGGCCGAGGCAGGCGGATCACAAGGTCAGGAGATCGAGACCATCCTGGCTAACCCGGTGAAACCCTGTCTCTACTAAAAATACAAAAAATTAGCCGGGCGAGGTGGCGGGCGCCTGTAGTCCCAGCTACTTGGGAGGCTGAGGCAGGAGAATGGCGGGAACCCGGGAGGCAGAGCTTGCAGTGAGTTGAGATCTGGCCACTGCACTCCAGCCTGGGCAACAGAGCAAGACTCCGTCTCAAAACAAAACAAAAAAAAAAAAAAAAAATATAGGCACAATTCATTCAGGAACTGTTTATCACATATCTGCTGTCTGCGGACATTATGCTGAGTTACCGTGTGGCATAAGGCAGTGTGACCCTTGTCCTCTTGCTTACCTCCTTCCAGGGTCCCTGGAGCTTTATTTCTCACAGTGCTAGCAGAGACCTGTGGATATAGGCAGGGTCCTTTTTCCTCTGGTTGAGTGGGGGCCAAAGAGGGCCCGAGACTTGAGTCTAAGGCCTCTGTGTTCCCTGGAGTGAATGTGTTCTTTAGGCCTGGGTCCATCTTGGCTCCAGGCAGGCCTGGCTTTGCACTGGGGGAGACTGGTCTAGATTACAGCTGGAAGCCCTCTGGAGAATGTGACCCCAATATCACCCCTTGTTGAAGAATAAGGTAACAACAGCTGTAGCATTTAGAATATGTATATATAAAAAAAGATAATATCCAGTATTTTTCCTGTCTCTAGCAGTGACTCTTATTTTCGAGTCTTTATCCATTCTCAAGTTTTTGCTTTGGACTATTTATTTTTATTTTTTTATTTTTATTTTTTGAGCTGAAGTCTCATCCTGTTGCCCAGGCTGGAGTGCAGTGGCGCAATCTCAGCTCACTGCAAGCTCCGCTTCCCGGGTTCACACCATTCTCCTGCCTCAGCCTCCCGAGTAGCTGGGACTACAGGCACCCACCACTACGCCCGGCTAATTTTTGTATTTTTTAGTAGAGACGGGGTTTCACCATGTTAGCCAGGATGGTCTCGATCTCCTGACCTCGTGATCTGCCTGCCTCGGCCTCCCAGAGTGCTGGGATTACAGGTGTGAGCCACCGCGCCTGGCCTTGGACTATTTAATTTTATTTTTTGCTTTGTTTTGTTTTGTTTGCTGAGACGGAGTTTTGCTCTGTTGCCCAGGCTGGAATGCAGTGGTGTGATCTCGGCTCACTGCAACCTCCACCACCCAGGTTCAAGCGATTCTCCCACCTCAGCCTCCCAAGTAGCTGGGATTACAGGCACGCACCACCATGCCTGGCTAATTTTTGTATTTTTAGTAGAGACAGGGGGTTTCACCATGTTGGCTGGGCTGGTCTCGAACTCCTGGCCTCAAGTGATCTGCCTGCCTCAGGCTCCCAAAGTGCTGGGATTACAGGCGCGAGCCACCGTGCCCAGCCTGCCTTGGAGTATTTGAATGTGGGGAAGTTCAAAGGAGTGAATGACAGAGACTTGTTGAATGCTATAGTAGTAATAATAGTGATGATGGTTGACTCAAGAAAAGGTGAGAGTGCAGTTTCCCTGCTCTCTTTGTTGTTCCTCTGTGTTTCCTGCTTACTGCTTCCTCCAGCCTATGAGTGCACCCTCCCCTACAGTGGTTTGCCTGACCTCTCTTGAAGCAGGTTGCTTTTCTAGCTCGTGGGTAAA
Organism: Theropithecus gelada; assembly: GCF_003255815.1. Lineage (NCBI taxonomy): Eukaryota > Metazoa > Chordata > Mammalia > Primates > Cercopithecidae > Theropithecus > Theropithecus gelada. Next base: position 106,676,043 of record NC_037681.1, read on the forward strand.
TATTGACCTATTTGGGTTTCAAATGCCTGCCCCTCGAAACTCATGCAGGGCTAGAAAAACATGCTGGGAGAACATCTCTTGAGAATAAGAGTTGCTTTTGGTTAGGCTGTATCGTAATTGGCCCACTCACTGAGTCCTTGCTTGCAATGGTCAGCACTGTGCTGGCCTCCTGGTGGGATGGTGGTGGACAAAGGCAGGGCACTGCTCCCTGCCCTCCCTCTGGGAGTTTGTGGTCCAGCTGGGGAGATAGGACTCATACACTGGGAATTCTTGGAGGCTGTGTACCAAGCAGCTGCAAGGAACCTAAAGGAGGATTCTTGCCTGAGTAGGAGGTGGCCCTCTGTGACCACCAGATCTCTTCTAACACTTAAGTTTTCTGGTTTTAAGTGGAATTCAGTCAAGTGCCAAAATGTCTGTTGTAGACAATGGGTAACGTGGGCTGGCAGAAAACGAAGCTTGCCTTTCTTGTAAGGAGGGGAAGGGAACAGGGATGGGCTGTGGGGAACTAGGCTAAGAGGAAGGAGTTTCTGTGGTTTGCTAATCCACTGGTATTCATCTCCCTGAAATGTCCCTGCTCCTAGGCTTCTGGCTTATACTAGGGCCTCCTGCTTGGGGTCTCTGTTACGTGCACCCAAAGCCCAGTGCCTTTCTTGCACATGACCCAGATTTTCTCTCTCCCCTGTCGTTTCAACCTTCCCCAGCTTGGATCCAAGACCTCCCTTCCCAGTCCTCTGAAATGAGCTGGGAAGGGAGGCAAAGCTGCCGCCCAAGCTGGGAAATCTAAGAGTTGGTCTCATCTCTGTAAGTTGGACCCCAGTGAGGACCCCAGCTGACTGGAAGGCTGGAGGCCAGGGGCTGGTACCACTGACGTTCCCAGGCAGAGAGGGAAGTTGGGGCAGTGACACAGGGAGCAGGATCAGGCCAGGAGGCAGAACTGGCCTGACCAGTCAGAGGCCCAAGGAGGGAGATCTGAGCTTCTCAGTTTGGGGCGAGATGGGTTAGGCAAAGACTATGATGTGTGCTGCTTCAAAATTACCTTTCTAGCCTGTAGGGTAGGTCTCCTCCCTGTGTGTTCCAGCCAGGTAGCTTGGTTACCCATTCTTTGCTGCCTTCTTAGGCCAGTGGGAAACCTTAGGGCAGCTGTGCATTATTGGGTAGAGGCCATTCTGGAGCAGGTGAGAAAAGAATCGGCTTTGTGGGAGGGTGGGGTCCTGGGAAGATCCCACCTTGGGACAGCTTAGAGGAAGCTGAGGTGCTGGAAGCCAGGGCCGACCTAGGTCCTAGGTCACCCTGCCTTGATGTGCAAGGGGAGGAGCCTGTGAGACCTAAGGTATGCTGCACTCACCCCGAAGGCCAGCCCTTCACTCCACACACATCACACCCTCACATGAAGGATGCTGTTACTCTTATGCTGTACCCACCTACAGGGGGAGAAGGAGGCTTCTAGATCTCAGGGGCAGATGAGGGTCAGGTGGGGGCCTCATGCATCCCTGACCTCGGGCTTGGTGCCCAGGCAGGAAAAGAGTTGGAGCGGTGCCAGCGGCAGGCGAACGAGGTGACGGAAATTATGCTTAACAACTTCGACAAGGTCCTGGAGCGTGATGGGAAGCTGGCCGAACTGGAGCAGCGTTCAGAGCAACTCCTGGATATGGTGTGAGGCCTGGGGGAGCATGGAGGGGAGGGGAGAGGATTGGGAAAGGCTCTTTTGGGCTGTATTCAGGATCTCCAGGTCATTGGTGGGGTTGAGGCCTTACTCAGGGCCAGTGTGGGGCCTCTGGGTTTCCTCAGGCACCCATAGCCTAGACATGCAACAGATAGACCCCACAAAATAAGGCGACCTTGGTTTGAAGCTGTGGACCTTCCTAAAGGTAGAAGACTGGCGTTGTTTTTTGTTTCTTTTTTACTTTGAGACAGGGTCTCACTCTGTTGCCCAGGCTAGTACAGTGACTCAATCACATCTGCTGCAGCCTCTACCTCCCAGGCTCAAGCGATCCTCCTGCCTCAGCCTCCTGAGGAGCTAGGACTATAAGCATGCACCGCCGTGCCTGGCTGATTTTTGATTTTTTGTAGAGATGAGGTCTCCCCATGTTGCTCAGGCTGGTCTTGAAGTCCTAGATACAAGAGATCCTCCCACCTCGGCTTCCCAAAGTGCTGGGATTACAGGCATGAACCACTGTGTCCAGCCTGAGTACTGGCATTGTTAACAGAGGGTGAGACACTAGGGCTGAAAGTCAAGGGGCCACACTGGTGTTTGAGATGAGTCAGGTGGGGAGGGTTCCACGGCAGGTGGTATAGAAAGAGAGCAGACAAGGCCGGGCATGGTGGCTCATGCCTGTAATTCCAGCACTTTGGGAGGCCGAGGCGGGTGGATCATGAGGTCAGGAGTTCAAGACCAGCCTGGCCAACATGGTGAAACCCTGTCTCAACTAAAAATACAAAAATTAGCTGGGCGCAGTGGTATGTGCCTGTAGTCCCAGCTACTAGGGAGGCTGAGACAGGAGAATTTCTTGAATTCTCCTGTGAGCTGAGATTGTGCCACTGTACTCCAGCCTGGGTGACAGGGAGAGACTCCATCTCAAACAAAACAAAAAACAAACAAACAAAGAAAAAAAAAAAACAAGAAAGAAAGCAGACAAGATGGGGAGGATGCAGGAGGAGACTAAGCCTTACTGAGATGGGACTGGGAGGAGCTGGCTCCCAGGCAAAGGGGGTGCCAGCTAACTCTCACTTTGTGTCTGGGGGTATCCGCAGAGCTCAACCTTCAGCAAGACTACAAAGACCCTGGCCCAGAAGAAGCGCTGGGAGAACATCCGTAGCCGGGTCTGCTTGGGGCTGGTGGTGGTCGGTGGCCTGCTCATCATCCTGATTGTGCTGCTGGCCGTCTTTCTCCCTCAGAACAGTGACAGCAGTAGTGCCCCACGGACCCAGGATGCAGGCACTGCCTCAGGGCCTGGGGACTGAGCCAGCTGGTCCTGAAGCAGAAGCCAAACGGCTGCACTGGCCGGTTCTGGTCTCCAGAGGACCTTGGTGTTTGCTCTCCCTTGACCCACCCCAGTGAGTGCCAAAGGGCAGCCCCAACATGTGCACCCCTGCATTTCCTGTCATGCCACAGACTGGCCCTCGAGGGCAGCCTGCTGTACTGGCCATGCTGGGCCAGCCCTACCTGGAGCTCAGTAAAAGCTGCTGTTTGATTAAAAGCTGGTATCTGTGTGTGAAGGTCCCCAGTTTGGTTAATCCCATCTGTCTCTACCCCTCGGGCTCCTTAGAAAGCCTATCACCCAAAGGACTCCACCCCTGGGAGATGGCTCCTTCCTCTCCCTTCCCTACTTGATCCAACCCTACACAGACCGGGAGTGTGGGTGCAAGAATACAATGGCCCCCAAACCAGACCCTTGAACCAGTCCTCCTCATCTGAGCCTGTTTCTCTGAGAATGAAATCTATTATTTTTCTGTCATCTTAATCTATTATTTTTCTGTCATCTTGGGGATGCTTAGAGGACCAATGAGACTGTAGATGGGATGACAAAGAAGAAAGCACTTCAACAATTTTTTTTTTTTTTTTTGAGATGGAGTTTTTGCTCTGTTGCCCAGGCTGGAGTGCAATGGCACGATCTCAACTCACTGCAACCTCTACCTCCTGGGTTCAAGCGATTCTCCTGCCTCAGCCTCCTAAGTAGCTGGGATTACAGGCGCCCGCCATCACGCCCGGCTGATTTTTTATTTTTTTTGTATTTTTAGTAGAGACGGGGTTTGACCATGTTAGCCAGGATGGTCTCGATCTCCTGACCTCGTGATCTGCCCGTCTCAGCCTCCCAAAGTGCTGGGATTACAGGCTTGAGCCACCAAGCCCGGCCAAGAGTGCGGTGGTTCTTAAACCTGCTTCACCTGCAGAATTTATTTTTTTTTTTTAATTTTTTTTTGAGACGGAGTCTCGCTCTGTCGCCCAAACTGGAGTACAGTGGCCGGATCTCGGCTCACTGCAAGCTCCGCCTTTCGGGTTTAAGCCATTCTCCTGCCTCAGCCTCCCGAGTAGCTGGGACTACAGGCGCCCGCCACCTCGCCCGGCTAGTTTTTTGTATTTTTTTTAGTAGAGACGGGGTTTCACCGGGTTAGCTAGGATGGTCTCGATCTCCTGACCTTGTGATCCACCCGTTTCGGCCTCCCAAAGTGCTGGGATTACAGGCTTGAGCCACCGCGCCCGGCCTCACGTGCAGAATTTATACAAGTGCCATTGCCCAGGCCCCACCACAGATCAGTTAAATCAGATTCTTGGAAGGTATCGTACACGGGTGTTTCTAAAGCTCCTCCGCGCCCATTCTCTTCTCTGGGAATTCATATGTAGCCAGGAATGAAAAGGTCTTAGTACAAGCCACTAGTTTTACAGAAGCTAGGGATAGCAATGGGCTGTAGGTAACAGTCCCATGAGCTGGTTGAGGCCCCAGGTTCTCTGGCAGAGAGACCTCTCTCTCTCGGTTGGGGAGGCTTGCCCCACCCTTTATTATTATGCCTAACACATAAGAAATGTGCAGGATTTTTTTTTTTTCGGGGGTTGGGGAGGAATCAAACGCAAACTCTTGAACCAACTAGAGCGCCGCGGGGCAGAAGTGTCCGGCGGGGATCTGGACAGCGCATCGGGAAGCGCCATGGCCCAAAGCTCGCAGGAACCTGAACTCCTGGGCCAGCGCCGCCTTTTCTCGCAGAGGCCTCTAGCATCTGCACAGTCGAAGCCCTCTGAGCCTCAGGGCAGATTGAGGACCCTAACAGACCAGACATTTGGACGCGACCGCGCCAGAAATTCCAGGGAATTCAGTGTTGGCTCCGATTCCAAAACAAAAGTTTCCTCACCAGCCGGATCTCCGTCATTGGCGTTGGTCTCTGGTCACCTGACTTATTCAAGCCAATGAGAGGGGGCCGAATTAGTACTTCCGCTTTCCGTGAGGTTTAACGAGCCACTATGCCCGTCCTTCGGATACTCTGATTGGCCAGCCTCTCTCAGCTCCTCAGTTTATTGGGCAGCGCCGCTAGACCACTATCGAGCCGGGTGCGAGGGCTGTGTCAGGAGGTTGGGCAGCCATGGCGTCCTATTTCGATGAACACGACTGCGAGCCGTCTGACCCCGAGCGGGAGACGCGAACCAACATGCTGCTGGAGCTCGCAAGGTGGGTGCGCGGGGCTTGGGGATGGGGTCCAGCCCGCAGGTTTCTGGGCTGGGGCTGGCTGGAGAAGACGGATTACCAGGGGCAGTGGATTCTGGGGAGGACAGATGAGTAATCTGGAGTTAGTCCGGGCGGCGAGACTAAGGGGTGTGGGAATGAGCATCTCGATAATTTGGGCCGTCCGTTGGGCTGGCCTGGGCAAGGGGATTGCGGGAAAGATTGGAGCTGGAGAGTGGTGGGCGTGGGAGCGGAAGTTGAGGCATGGGGGCGGGGTTGGGGCCGTGTGCTGTGAGTGGGTATATTCATCAGGAATAGTAGGTACTGCTGACTTGGAATCTGGCTCTACCAGGTTATTCAGCGTGGCCTGAGTAACTTCTCTGAGCCTGTTGCCTCATTTGTAAAATGGGAATAAACACTTTACGTGCTGGAGCGGTCTGATAGCAGCTGTAAACTTTCCCATCGTGTTTTTTATCTAGTGAGCATCTACTAACTACTAAGGGTAGCTATTATTCCTACTAGCTGGGCAGGGTGTTTATTAATGTCCAGTGGATTATGGGGGTCAAAGAAAAAGCATAGTTTTCCTTTGTTCTGACTTTACATTTGTACCTGATCAGGTCACTTTTCAATAGAATGGACTTTGAAGACTTGGGGTTGGTAGTAGATTGGGACCACCACCTGCCTCCACCAGCTGCCAAGAATGTGGTTGAGAACCTCCCCAGGACAGTCATCAGAGGCTCTCAGGCTGGTGAGGACACTAATTCTTTCTGCTATTTGGGCCAGACCCACCCCTTCCCCAAGCCAGACTGTGGTCTGGGTCCTTCAGTTTTCCAGGTCAGGTGGGGGCAAGTATCCTTCAGGAGTGGGAGCTTGGGAGGCACAGCCTGTAGCAGCTCTCCTGACCAGCGCTCCTTCCTAAAGAGCTCAAGTGCCCCGTGTGTCTTTTGGAATTTGAGGAGGAGGAGACTGCCATTGAGATGCCTTGCCATCACCTTTTCCATTCCAGCTGCATTCTGCCCTGGCTAAGCAAGGTACTGCTTCTCTTCTTCCAGCTCTCACCCTGCCCTGGGCCCAGTACTCAAGCTGCTTTCTGTTCATGGACTGCTGGGGGACTGAAGAAGAGTGGCAGTTGGGAACAGGGGAGGGTGGTTATCAGCTTATGAAGATCAGACCAAGGCTAGAACACTGCTCTACTTTTCTCAGACAAATTCCTGTCCCTTGTGCCGCCATGAGCTGCCCACTGATGACGACACTTATGAGGAGCACAGACGAGATAAGGTAGGGGCTGATGGTTAAGTGGAGGGGTCGTAATGGACTCCCCCTCAGTCCTGTCCCCCCGCTGCCTTCACTTCCCACCTCAGCAGGACTGGGTAGGCCTCAGAATCCCTGGCTCCGGCTGCCTTGTTAGTGACTTTGATTTGTGGTAAGAGCCTAAGCAGTGCAGATGCCAGAGAGAGTCAGCCCCATGATAGCTTCCCATCCCCTCACCCATAGGCCTTCAGTTTGGGCCCCTGCCCAGAGTGCCTTCTTTCCTTTAGGCTCGAAAACAGCAGCAGCAACACCGACTGGAGAACCTCCATGGAGCCATGTACACGTGAGGAGGCTGGGGCTGAGTGCTGGCCCTCTGCGTCTTCCTTACTAACCTTGAATCCTCATTAAAGGCTTCTTTACCCACCCTGAGGCTGTATTGATCACAGACCTGGCCAGGGGCTCTGCATCCTCCATCAGGTCTCTACTCCTGTTGGGGAAGGTGATCCTAAACCACAGAAAGCACCAGGCTGCGGTTTTCCTCCCTGCTGGCCCATCTGGACTCATGGCAGTGGTAAAGAACTGGATTACTGCATCAGCCAGGGCTTGGGCCTATGTGTTCATGGTTGGAAGGCAAAATGTGCCAGGGTCTGGTACCCAATTAATTACTTAAAGCTGATAAACTAGGCTGGGTGCAGTGGCTCACGCATATAATCTCAGCAGTTTGGGAGGCCAAGGCAGGTGGATCACGAGGTCAGGAGTTCGAGACCATCCTGGCTAACATGGTGAAACCCTGTTTCTACTAAAAATACAAAAATTAGTTGGGCGTGGTGGCACACACCTGTAATCCCAGCTACCTGGGAGGCTGAGGCAGGATAATTGCTTGAACCTGGGAGGCAGAGGGTGCAGTGAGCTGAGATCATGCCATTGCACTCCAGCCTGAGCAATAAGAGCAAAACTGTCTCTCAAAAAAAAAAAAAAAAAAAAGCTGATAAACTAGCCTGCACCCTCCTCCTACTGCAATGTCTAGTTAACTTTGTAATCCCAGAGGTTTTCTTTCTCTCCACTGAGAAAGCCACGTTTAATATTTTAAAGTTGCTCTCTGTACCACCCCCACCTTCCCCCCATGCCTCCTAAGGAATCAAAGTTCAAAGCAGACTCTGAGTGGGGGATGGGTGAGATGATCAGACCAAGGCAGTTCTTTAGATTGCTTAGAGGCCCAGAAGGGTTTCAAGCCCTTTGAAGGGGTATTTGGATGGCACCTGGCATCCTTTGTTTCTGGCAACAGAGTGCACTCAGCACTCTCCTGGGGGCAAGGGCTTGCCCTCCTTGGCTTATGGAAAGCCATCCCAGATCAGGCCCCCCGACTCTCCAGAACAGACTACAAACATGCAAATTAGAATCCTTTTAATATAAAAAAAAAAAGTACTAAAATACCCACGTGGTTCTGCTGTGTTATTTGCCCTAACGGAAGTGAGGGGCAGAGTGAAGAATCCCAGTGCAGCTCAGTGGGCCCAGAAATGGGCCTTTCCGTAGGCTAAGGCGTGCCCACTCCACCTCCACCAGACTTCTATCCCCTCTGCTGTTCCCAGCCCCCAATTCCTGCAGCAGGAAACCCCAGTGGTCTGGCTTTGGCACTGGGAGTAGAAGGCACCTGAAGGGCTGGCTGGGTGAGTGAGGACAGGTGACCTTTAAAAACAAAACAACACTGTGGGGTGGGGAAGCAGGTCATGCAGCTATGGCAGCTGGCAGGGCCCACTCCTCTATGGCACAGGTGGACATGGGATGGCCACTTCTTCAGAAGTGAGGAAGCCCGGATCCCAACAGAATACTTTCTCAAAATTGTTTTTGGTACAAAATAAATGCAAAGAAGATATGGGGTGGGGTGCTGCAGAGGCCGGGCCAGCCACCCTCCCCAGACCTTAGATCATAGCGATGCTCTCGGGGGCACAGTTGAGGTGGGTGGAGGTGCTGCTGCTCCCGGAGGACTTGCAGGCCCGGCCAGGGGTAGGCTGCAATGCAGCCACCAGTGTGTCTGAGGAGACTGCCCCAAACTCATAGCTGAAGGTGCCATAGAAAATGAGGATATCGATGACACACACCCACTCACACAGGGCTGCCCCATGTTGCAGCTGAGAACTCTCATGGACAAAGAAGACTCCACCTGAAATGGGGCTAAGGAAATGTTCAGTAGGACGTATGGAAACCTGGCAACACGCCTTCTGCAGTCTCAGGCCTCACCTCTCCAAAGGGAGAGGTGTTAGGCCTCTCCCCCACATGGCAGTGTTAGGCCGCCATCCCCCATCCTCTTGGGAGGGAGAAAGGTTGAGCTAGAGGATGAGTTCCCGGCTGCCCCGTCCTGAAAGGATACTGAGGACCAGGGTGATAAAGGCGATGACAGCCAGCACACTTCGCAGATAGGCCACAGCCAGGTCCAGTGGGGCGGTGGCCCCTTGGTAGGAGAGAGCACAGTGCAGGCAGACAAAGAGCAGCCCCGCAGGGAAGGCCACACCAGCTCCAACGTAGTGCAGAGACCTGGCATGATCCACCTGGGCCCAGAGAAGGGCCAGTTGGTGATGTGGCCATTGGCCCCGCCCCTCCACCCCTCCTTCAGTGAATCTCCTCTCTCCCTCTTCCTTCCTCCCCCTCCTTTCTCATTCCCTCCTTCCAGCCCCAACCTTGAGGTGCCACCCTACAGGCAGCCAGGTCTTGTTAGGTAAAGTTCAAGGTTTGCGGGGGAGAAGGGGAAGCACCTGAAAGTTGCCAACCACCAGGAGGCCCGCGGCGTTGGTGCAGCCTGAGATGAGTGCTGTGGTGTTAACCCAAGAGTGCCTACTCTGCTCCAGGAGCTGCCCGTAGCGCAGGAGGCAGATCAGGGCCACTGGGGGAGGAGAGCACAGTTGAGGCCTTCCTCCAGCCTTGGCCCTGCCCAGTGAGCCTGTCAGCTTCCTCCAGACCCTGTGGTGCTCCTGCCCCTCAGAATGGACAGGTGGGTGGTGCACTAGGTTTCCTTAGGCTCCAGCCAGCAGGGTGGCTGTGTGGGAGTCAGCTTTTGGCCTTCAAGGAAGGGGAGAGATGTTGCTTCTATTGCCTCAGCCTTTGGTGGGGAGGGCTGCACAGGGGAAGGGCTTCCTGGGCCTTTCTGTGTTGGGGGCACTGGGCTGGGCAGGCAGGGTCAGGGCTAAGGGTACAACTCACCCATGAAAGCACCCATGTTGCCAATGAGGCTGAAGAGGCAGCTTTCTGGGGGATAGGAGCCGCACTTGCTGCGAGGAGGGGGAAGGACAAAGTAAGAGGGCGGCAGGAGGCCCAGGGGGCCCCCATTCTGGCTCACTGGCTCTCCCCTCGTTTACCTGCACCTGCTCCTTAGCAGGCAGGCCACTGATTTATGTGAAAAGCCAGGGTCCCTCATGAACAACTGGTTCCAGGCTGGGCCCCCAAAGCAGAGCTCGTGTGTGAGAGAGAAGGGAGTGCCCAGGAGTGTTCAGGCAACCCTGACACTCTTTGCTGAGCCTTGCAGCTGGTTTGGCCATCCTTGAGCCAGAACACGGGCTGGGCAATCGGAGGGCTCGAGCTTAAATCCAGGTGCCTCCACTTATTAGCTGTGTAACCTGGATGAGTAAGACTGAGCCTGTTTTCTCACCTATAAAATGGTGAAAACCATAGCTGCCTCACTCCTGGGAAGATGAAAAGAGACAATGCATATAAAGCGCTCAGCAGAGTGCCTGCCCCATAGTAACTGGCAAGTAGTGTTGTTATGAAGTGGCTCTTAGGATACTTATTATTCCTGAGACCCAAGGACAGCTCTTTGCTTGAGGGTCTGTCTGGGAGGACCTCGGATCTCCCCCTGCCCAATATCTAGGCCTTACCTGATGAGGGGGACATTGTCCAGGGTGCAGCAGGTCTTGGGGCCCCCTTGCTCAGCAGGGTCAGGAGGGCAGGACTCGTTGTAGGACCTGGCAGGCAGGACAGGGAGTAGACTGGGGGAAGGGACTGCCCCCAGTCCCTTGGCCTATAGCCTCAGGCCTCAAAGAGGACTCTCTCCCAGACCTCCCCCACAGGGACAGAAGATCACACTCCCCAGTGCTGGCCTGAAGCAGTAACCAAAGGGGCAAAGGGATGGTGGGAAGTGCGTAGGCATGAAGTCATGCCTGGGGACCAATTTCAGAGAAGAGCAGTGAGGCTCTGGGTTGCAGTCTGGCTCGTGGCACCCTCGGGCCCAAGAGGGGACAGAGATGAAGGAAACTTTAGAGCGAGGCTGTCTGCAGAGTCCTTCATACCAGTTCTCCACGGGACATACATGGTGGTTCATCACAGCCATGGCATACCTGTGGGAACAGAACTGTCACCCTGGCCAGCCTTCCTGAGCTCCCCATCAACCCACCCCACGACCCTTCTCTTCAACCTTGATTTCTGGCCTCATTCAGCCTCATTATTGTTCCTGGGGACTCAAGTTGGGGTCCCTGAAGCTTGATGCCATACCAGCAGCTGCAGCATGTCCCCCAGCTAGAGGCCCCCTGGAGATTGCCCTGGCTAGAAGTATATTTGTCAGGGCCACCCTGCTGGACAGCAGTTTTGCCAGCTTGTCCCAAGGGGCTGTGTGCCCAGGCACCAGGCCAGGCTTTTGAGACAGCCAGAGTGACCCTGGGTACCACCCTGAAGCCTACAACAGGACAAGGGACTTTGTGTGCATCATCAAGCTCCTGTTGCCCCCGCACCCCACTTTACTCACACAGTCCATATGCCAGTAATGGAGAACGCTGACAGGCTGACAGGCAGGAGGATCCAGGCGGTCATGAGGGAGGGGAGCCAGGGTGGTGGTGGTGTGGGGGGGAGGACAAGAGGTAGATGGGGAAGTGGGGGCGGACCAGCTACCTTGAGATGTTTCTGCCACAACCATCAGCTGCCCTGGCCTGGTGGAGAGAGAGCAAAGTCCAGGAGTGGGTAACTGGCCGGGAAGGGGGAGGGGAAGGGGGGTCAACACCTTATCCAGGGCTCCCGTTGGGTCTCTGAGCGTCCAAAGTTTGGGCTGAGCCCAAGGCAGAACGTGGACACCCTCTGGCATTGGGGGCCTCCGCGGTCAACCCAAATGCCACCGGCGTGCTGAGAGACGCAGGCGGACCGTAACATCTGGAAGGGAGTTACCCTCCTTCTGAGGGACCAGGGCTGGGAGACGGGCTGGACAACCGAAGAGGCCACGCCAAGGAGAGGCTGGGTGCTGGCCCAGTGGAGCGGTGGCGAGTCAGCGGCGCGCAGGCAACCACCTGACCATCGGCGCCCTGGGCGAGGGGCAGGTTCACGAGAAAGCCCGGCCCGGCCCACGCTCGCCTGGGCGCGGGGACCCCGACTGGGGCCGGAGCCTGCGGCCAGCTACTCCCCCGGACCCGGGACGCGAGACTCCCCAGGTGATTCCTGGAAGCCCGGAGGAAGGCAAGGAGCCCACTACGCACCTCCCCGGAACGCCCCGCCGCCGCCGCACCCTGCTCGGCCCCCTCGTGGCGCCGACTCTAGCTGCGGCCCTCGGAGCAGCCCTGAAAGGTTTAAAGGGCCGAGCGGCCCCGCCCCTGGCGGCCCCAGGCCTCGCCGCGCCGCCCGCCGGGACGTGGAGTCCGCGCAGCCCCGTCCTCGGCGCCCGCGCCCTGCCCAAGACTACAACTCCCGAGCCCCCGCGCCCATGTCACGGGGGAAACGTGGGCGGTGTCCCAACTTCGGAGGATCTGGGCGCGGAGGGCTGTGGCGTTAAGACCGCTCTAAAACCGAGATGCCTAGAGGTTTGGTTTAACCGGTTCCTGCGGGGGAAGCGCCAGCAGTTGGGGACCTCGGGGCAGCCTGCATTCCAGCTCTACCTGGGATTGTCGCCGTGCACATGGCTGGAGGAGCGTCTCTCCGCCGCTGCGCATATTTTGCAGCCTGCACCGGCCAACGGTGAGTCCTCTAGGAAGCTTTCTCAACTCGGCGCCCCATGCCTGCCTCTGGCCAGGGCTGCGGCGGGTCCAGAGAAGCAGACACAAAGCCTTGGCTGTTTCTTAAGAAATCCAAGCGCCTGGGATTTGGCTTATGGTTCCTGTGGCTCAGCAAACTCCGGAGGAGGGCTGCTTTCATTAGATACTTTTTGCTTTCCTGCGTGCAAGTACACAGCGTACTAGCCAGAAATCAGTGCCCAAGACGTGTTTCTCGACTGATCAACACGTATTTGAAATAAGGCGGCAGAGACCAGAGGACATCCACACATGTAGGTGTCAGTGTAGAGTAGGTAAGGATTAACATGGCCAGTGTTGGTAAGCAAAGAGGGGAAGGTGAGAGACCCGGAGGATTCTGGGAAAAGGAAACAGGATAGTGTGGGAAAAATTACTGACCAGCTTCACCAAAAACTTACAGGCTATGAGTGCATTCCTGGATGTTGCTTAAATTATTGCAAGGGTGGAAATACTTTCACATATCAGAATTGTACCTGGCATTCTGTCTCGAAGGCGGTCCCAGCATCTGTTGGAGCCCTTGTGAGATGACACTTGGGCAGATCATCACCTGAATGGTGCACGGGCTCAGGCTGCCAGGTGTGGGGAGCTGAAGTTTGGCAACACTGATGAGGCAAAAGCTATGTGCAACAACAGGACCCTGTGCTTTAGAAAGGTAGAGCAGAATAAACCGCACAATGACTTGAAGAGGGATCAACCTTCTTGGACCCAGTGGAAAGTAGAAATGAAAGCAGAAAACCTGTTGGAGAGCCCTTTTTCTTTTGAGACGGAGTTTCACTTGTTGCCCAGGCTGGAATGCAATGGCACAATCTCGGCTCACTGCTACCTCTGCCTCCTGGGTTCAAGTGATTCCTGTGCCTCAGCCTCCAGAGTAGCTGGGATTACAGGTGCCTGCCACCACACCTGGCTAATAGTTTTGTATTTTTAATAGAGACGGGGTTTCACCATGTTGGCCAGGCTGGTCTCGAACTCCTGACGTCAGGTGATCTGCTCGCTTGGCCTCTCAAAGTGCTGGGATTACAGATGTGAACAACCGTGCCCAGCAGGAGAGCCCTTTCCTTAATCACATCAGGACAAGTAGTTAAAACAGGGCTAAGAAGTATGGCTGTGTAGTGATCACTGTACAAGCACACCTGGCTGAATGAACCAGTGGGGGATAAAATCCAGGCCACCTGCCGCTGGGTATGCTTTGTGCCTCAGGACCAAGGTGTGCTTCCTTGCTAATTGACAGGAACCATCTTCCTGCCCAACTGCATTCCCATTGACTAGGCACCTTATCTGCCCAATGGGGCTGTGAACCCTAACTGGAAGCTTTGCAATTCTTAACACTGTATCTTCTTGAGCTGGGTTTGAGTCCCTATCCAATCAAGATGAAGTCCTGAGAGGACTATTCAAGTTCTAACATGATGTGGGGGCAAGGCATAGTACTCCAGATCCGGGACATGAGGCAGCTTTTGGCTTAATATGACAATCTAATAGTTCCTAAAATAGAATTATCCCAGGATAGAGCTCCGTATGACAGAAGGGCTCTTCATAGGTAGTTGGTAGGGGGAATTGTGTATCATGTACGAAGTAGGACCAGATGTCTTTAAAAAGGCCTTCCAACTCTAATGCTACATGAGTCTGTCTAGTTGTTATGTTCCAACAGGGACAGCTCTTAAAATAGTGTGGCAAAGCAAGAGATGAGATTTCCAGTGCTGACTTGGTGGTGGAATGACTTTAGGGCAGGTATTTAACCTCCACTTCCCTGTGTACACAAGTGATTTCACAACTCTTGGCAAAAACAGTGCTGTAAAAATAGTAAGTTTATTTGTTGAAAAAAAACACTGCATTTGAAAAGTACCTTCCTTCTGGGATTTTCAAATAATTTGCACTACATTTTATTCATCCACACATTGGAAATGAGTAAACTGGTGAACATATAGCTTTTTATACATTTAACACAACCAGTGCAAATTCTCCTGGCTCTGAGAAGGCAGAGAAGCCCTTTACTCAGAAGGTCTTCAATTCTGGCATACTCCAACTCCTAGGGAAATTGCGGGTGGGTGCCTAGAGCTGTATGACCATCTGATTCCTCATGGACAGGACAGGAATTCAGCAAGGGAGCTTAAAATTTTTTTTTTTTTTTTTTTTTGAGACGGAGTCTCGCTCTTTTGCCCAGGCTGGAGTGCAGTGGCCGGATCTCAGCTCACTGCAAGCTCCGCCTCCCGGGTTCACGCCATTCTCCTGCCTCAGCCTCCCGAGTAGCTGGGACTACAGGCGCCCGCCACCTTGCCCGGCTAGTTTTTTGTATTTCTTAGTAGAGACGGGGTTTCACCGTGTTAGCCAGGATGGTCTCGATCTCCTGACCTCGTGATCCACCCGTCTCGGCCTCCCAAAGTGCTGGGATTACAGGCTTGAGCCACCGCGCCCGGCCAGCTTAAAATATTTTAATTGTCAACATTCCATGGTGACTCTCCCCAAAAATCTAGTGGTAGGAAAGTAATCTGTACTTATTCCTCTTTGTGCACACAAAGGCTTCATTTAAATTTGTGAGCCTGCTGGGGATCCATTACCTAGCCATTCAGAGATCCTGTCAAATGCACAGCAGATTGGATACTCCCCATCCCAAAGGGGTTCCTCTCACCTGGATGGGGCCAATCTCTAGTTGACAATGACCCTCAGAGTGCATCATGGAGATGGAATGTCCCTTCCAGAGAGACTTTTACACAGGGAAAAGCATTTGTTGGCTGGGCTCCAACTCTCATTTGGTACAAAAAGCTTTACATTCTTTTCCCGTCTTACATTACATTCTTCAAAGACTTCCGTGCTTGCCAGCTGGATACAACTCAAGCTCTAGTGTTTACTCTTGCACAGCCCAAAACCCTTGCAAACCCAGCTTCCTTCTATCAGTGACATCACACATTGTGGCCCAGGAACCACAAAACCTAAAATACAGGCTTAAATTCAGTGAGTGAAGAACATTCCATATTGAATGGGCATGAGATACGCCTATCAGATTGTGTGGTTTTTTTTTTTTTAAAGACAGCCAATTACATTGTATCTAGTCAAAGGAGCGGATTCTAAAGCAGCCTGCTGGGAAGTTCCACTTAGTCTCATCGGACACTGTTCTTTGGGACATCTGTGGGAAATGTTCTGGAACTTGTTCCTTCATGGGAAACACTAATTTTTGAAAGAAGTAGATATCTGGAGGCAGGTCTGGTGAATAAGCTGGATAGTACTGCCTTGGACTCCAGCTGAGGGGTGGCAGTAAGCAATGAGGATGGGCTATAAGGCTGTTAACTGGCTAAGGGCCATCCTTGGGCAGGCATTTCAGACACACCTGGAGAAAGGGCAGTAGCATCTCCGATAGGCCAGCTCTGAAGGAAGCTTAGTGCTTAATACAGTCACACTGCATAAATTAGCTTACGGTGCTCTCTTGGGTGGAAAATATTAATAGTGTATATGCACTTGATAAGCAAAGTTCCTCAAGAAAAAAAGTTTAATAGCAAGGAATTTCCATCAGTCCCCTACGTGAGAGGGGTCTTTGTGAGGATTACCACAACAAACACTTAAAAGGATACAATAGGTATTTATTAAATGCTGCCTTGCCTTTTACCTCCTTTTTTTTTTTTTTTTTTTTGAGACGGAGTCTCGCTTTGCTGCCCAGGCTGAAGCGCAGTGGTGTGATCTCGGCTCACTGCAACCTCCGCCTTCCAGGTTCAGGCGATTCTCTTGCCTCGGCCTCCCGAGTAGCTGGGATGGACTATAGGCACATGTCACCATGCCTGGCTAATTTTTTGTACTTTTAGTAGAGACGGGGTTTCTCTGTGTTAGCCAGGATGGTCTGGATCTCCTGATTTCATGATCCGCCCACCTCGGCCTCCCTACCTCTTCCTTTACTTAACAAGAATGGGGTCTAAATTTTCAGGTGCCAAATCCCCAAACTCCTCTTCTAGCCTTCTGAATTGTGTAATAAAACCAGGAAACAGGTGATCCAGCTGAGAAGACAGACCTCAAAAGTATTTCCAGACTAAAAAGCCAAAGACTTCCAGTGAAATCCTATGTTCTAAGTCATCAGATCAGTTTAAGGACTGGAAGACTAGAATGACTGACTGGTTCTCTGACCAGGAAGAACAGGGTGGAGTTTGGGAGAGCCTCCTTGACCCAGGAGACTTTGGAGGGTAGTTAACATTAGAAGTCAAAAGGCACTTCTAGCCCAGTTGCCTAAGTAGAGGAAAAAGCCTTTCTGCTTTAAAAGGAGAACTGAGCCTAAGATTGGCAAGTTTAAGGCACTTAACCTTGACCAGTTCTGTAGGTCTGGAGCATTCTGGTGTCTGGCTGCTTTCACTACCAGGCCCTTCTCACTTATCCACCTGACTTACTGCCCCAGCATTCCTTTGGCATTGCGAGCTGTGACTTGCCATATTTTAATGACATGATTGAAGTAGCTACCTTGCAGGATAGATTTTCTGGGGTATAGGGAACAAACCAACAGTGCCATCAGGTGTCTTAACACCCGGATGTGGAGAAACCCCTGGAGCAAGGGGCTATGGTTTCAGGAAATCTCAGTTCTCAAAGGCTTAAAGCCACATTTCAGGGCACTGAGGTTAGCCTGATATGCTGGAAAACAAGTGCCTTGGAACTTCCGTACTGGAGAGGGAGGATGTCTTGTGGAATTCAGACGTAAGCCTAACCCTGCATTAGAAAAAATGTTCACCGGATGAGAGCAGTGGTATTCCTGGGGATCTTTATGCTAAGGATCTGAGTTATATACTCCTGGGAGGTAGGAAAGAAGGTCTCATTTCATTCCCTCTGGCGTGTTGTCAATCAGGCAATTATTGCTAATATTGACTTTCCCTTTGTAGGTATGTTCAGAACTGTTAAGTCACAACTTGAGAGTGAGTTCCCACTTGTTTTGATAATTCCCTTTTAGTCTGAGCAGAGGACAGTCTGTTCACAGCTAGGAGTGAAGCTGAAAGTTGGAATTCTGTAGCCCTGGCCAAGGCAGGTTTTGCTGTAAGAAATCTTTGCAGTTTAGCACCAACATCTTCCTGGGTTTGCTATCTAGACAGTGCAAAGCAGTGGAACATGCGAGAAACGAAAAAGCCATGGAAAGGGAGGGAGACATGCTTGCAAATAGGCCTCAAAAATGGAGGTCTCCCACTTTATTGGTATCAGAATTACTTGCAGAGTTTTTTAGAAGGATAGATCCCTAGACCTCCCCACCTCCAAAGTCCTGAGCAGCTGGAGGTACACAGTCACGTTGGAGGGGGAGGAGAACTGATGGATTCTACCTGAGGCAAAAAGATGAGGGAAAGGAACAAAGAAAAAGGGCTGAAAAAAGGTCTATGAGTACATGGGTGGAAATGAGCAAAAGCACAGAAGAACCATAAAATAACAAACATGGTTCATGCAGCTGAGTGGAACAGCAGCAGCCAGGCATATGACCTCGGTGAGAAAGCACCATGTTAGCACAAGGCTTCATAAATTCTAGTTCTCCCTGGAGTCTCTGCTTCTAGAACACCACATTAGCCACACAAAATTCTCAAAAAAAAAAAAAAAAAAAAAAATTCCAGAGTATCAGGCTGGGTAAATGGGTCAACATACAAGAAAGAATGACTGCAAGGCAGGCCAGGTGTAGTCCTGCAACACCCTATGGATGCAGCAGCTCTGGGGGTCTCAAGATCAGACAAACTGGTCCTGGTACCCCCACACTAAATTTCCTGGGCAGAATTCTTCCGAGTGCAGTGAATCCAGCCTGGAGAGAACGCCTTCAACATGGTCAGTGTCGGCTCTGGCGCTTTGCAATCTCCTCCTGGATACGCAACTTGAGGGCTTCTCGCATGGGTGGATCCAGAGGCGTGTGTGCCGACACCTCCTCACTCACCTTTCCTGGGTCATCGCCCTACATGGAGGAAGAGTCAGGAGGCTCAGGGCCTGGCTTCTTCCAGAAAGGTGACCTGCCCTGTCCCTAAACACTCTCACAGAACTCCGTTTAGCTCAAGGCTTTTTGCCAGCACCTGTCATTTCCCAGGTGTCCCCTGTAATAGTGACTCTCCACTGGGGGCCAAGAGCCCTCCGTGTTCCCCTACTGAGAATCACTGTGAGATGGGAGTGAGTTGTGTTCAAAAGCACTGCCCGCCAGGCCTAGGCTCACACATGGAGCAGACACTTCCCACTGGGGGTCCTGAGGAAAACAGCGCTCAGGGTCTGACAGTGATTACTACCATGGCCCAGGACCTTCAGGCTGCAGCTGCTTCCACCAGGCGTACCTGATACACGATAACTGATGTGACCTCTCCACTGTCTGCCTCGTATTCTAAGCAGAAGAGCTGATGGCCAGAAGGCTCCAGCTCAGAGCCTCCACTACTGCTGCTTTCACCGGACTCCTCATAGTCTGGGTTGCGTGGGTGGGCAGAGACATCTGGAAGGATGAACCACAGTAAGAAAGAAGAGGGGGATGCTGCTGAAGGCCCTGCCCATAGAGATGCTGCAGGAAAATATACAGTTAAGCCCCAGTCTTCTTTTTTTGAGATGAAGTCTCACTCTGTCACCCAGGCTAGAGTGCAGTGGTGCGATCTTGGCCCACTGCAATCTCCGCTCCGGGGTTCAAGCGTTTCTCTTGACTCAGCCTCCCCAGTGGCTAGGGTTACAGGCAAGTGCTGCCACGTCCAGCTAATTTTTGTATTTTTAGTAGAGATGGGGTTTCACCATGTTGGCCAGGCTGGTCTCGAACTCCTGACCTCGGGTGATCTGCCCACCTTGGCCTCCCAAAGTGCTGTGATTACAGGCGTGCGCCACTGCGCCCAGCTGCCCCAATCTTCTTAGGGGTCTAGTGTAAGTGGGTTTTTTTTTTTTGAGATGAGTCTTGCCCTGTCGCCCAGGCTGGAGTACAGTGGCTAAATCGCGGCTCACTGCAACCTCTGCTTCCTAGGTTCAAGCGATTCTTCTTCCTCAGCCTCCTGAGTAGCTGAGATTACAGCTGCCTGCCACCATGCCTGGCCAATGTTTGTATTTTTAGTAGAGATGGGGTTTCACCATGTTGTCCAGGCTAATTTCAAACTCTTGGCCTCAAGGGATCCGCCCACCTCGGCATCCCAAACTGCTAGGATTACAGGCATGAACCACCGTGCCCGGCCCAATGTAAGTGTTTGGTGTGCTGCCAGTCAAGCACTTATTTACCTTTGCATCCCTGCCCTGAGGCCAGCACAGTCCTGTCACACAGTAGGTACACAATGCACATTTGTCTAGCAAAAAGTACTGGAAAGCAGAAGGGTGGATAGAGCTCTGCCTGGGTTCAAATCTAGGCTTTGCCATTTACTAGCTGAGATCTTGGGCAAGTTGTTTAACCTCTCTGTGCCTATTTCCTGACTGTGAAACAGATATAAGTGTTTTTATGAGGTTGTATAAAGACTCAATGAATTGGCCGGGCGTGGTGGCTCATGCCTGTAATCCCAGCACTTTGGGAGGCCGAGACTGGCAGATCACGAGGTCAGGAGATCGAGACCATCCTGACTAACAGGGTGAAACCCTGTCTCTACTAAAAATACAAAAATTAGCCGGGCGCGGTGGCGGGCGCCTGTAGTCCCAGCTACACGGGAGGCTGAGGCAAGAGAATGGCGTGAACCCGGGAGGCAGAGCTTGCAGTGAGTGGAGATCACACCACCGCACTCCAGCCTGGGCGACAGAGTGAGACTCCGTCTCAAAAAAAAAAAAAAAAACAACAGACTCAATGAATTAATATACGTAAGATCTGAAAGCACTTTAAATAATGCCTAACAAAGGCAGGGTGTGGTGGCACACACCTATAATCCCACCACTTTGGGAGGCCGATGCAGGCAGGTCATCTGAGCTCAGGAGTTTGAGATCAGCCTGGGCAACGTGAGGGAAACCCCTTCTCTACAAAAAATACCAAAATTAACTGGGTGTGGTGGCACAGGCCTGGGGTCCCAGATACTCGGGAGGCTAAGGCTGCAGTGAGCCGAGATCGCACCATTGCACTCCAGCCTGGGCGACAGAGACCTAGTCTCAAAAATAAAATAAAAAATTTAAAAAAGAAGTAATAATGCTTAGTAAAAATTGAGTGTCATATGTTAACCAGTGTGATCTCTAGGTAGCAGGGAAGCTGGGGAAAGGCCATTTACTGGGTTCATTCCACAATTATGTGCTGGTCGCTCATCGCTGTGCCAGACTTTCTCTTTGCTAGGTAGCGGAGCACCTTACTAAAATACAGCACGAAGGGGCAAACCGGCAGATAAACGTCTTGCTGGCTCCCGGATACTCTGTGACAGCGATGCTTAACTGGGGTCTTATGAGTCTTCCCAGTTTTTGGGGAGAATCATTCAGCAGAGATTTGGGAGCGTTGAGGTGGAGGTTCCGGGAAGAGACGAGGTGAACTGAACCTTAGGAGTAAGAAGTGGTTTTTCCCTACAGAGAAGGGGAGTGCGTTGCAGGAAGAGCGCGCGGGCTGGAGACAGGCGGGGCGGGCGGCCTCACCTCGGTGTCGCGGCAGGTACACCTGCAGGTCTGGCTTGCGGGGCCGCGTCGGCGCGGGCGTGTGCCGCCTCCTCACCTTCTCCTTGGCAGCCTGCTTCACCTTCTTGTCATAGTCGTCCCTGCGGGGAGCCGAGCGGGAGTCAGGCACTGTCGGGCCAGGCCAGGCCAGGCCAGGAGTGGCGGCGACAGCGCAGGGCGGGGCGGTACCGAGCGATCTGGTTCCGTCGGATATGGTGCACGAAGCCGTGGTTCATGTCCAGCCGCCCACCAGGCTTGCAGCAGTGCCCCGGCCGGGGATGCGGCCCCGCCTCCATCCGGAGCCGGGGGGCGCAGAGTCGCCGCCGCCTCGACGGCCCCAACAACAGCCACCCGCCCACACAGGCCCGCGCCGCCCCTCGCTCAGCTTCCGGCCCCGCATCCTGACTTCCGGTCTGGGAGGCCCTGCCTGGCCAAGCGATGCGGCGCGCGGAGTTTTCGGGTCTAGTCGGGTCGGGTGGAGTAGAGTATGCTTGACTTCCACCGCCCGAACCTCTAGAGAGCTTTTGGTTTTGCTTCGTTTTTGTTTTTTCGTAACACATCAATAGGAAGCAAGTCAGCTTACAGCTGATAGCAGAACATTCAGCAAAATGCAAATCATCTATTAACACAACTCGATGCTTACGGCGGTGCCTTCCCGTCTTTCTTTCTGGTAATAGGATACTGTGCAATCCATCACCATCTGCGTGACTTTGGCTTACCATGTAACCCTACTACGCCCCAGTTTCCTCATTAGTAAATGGGAACACCTAGAGCACCTACCGCAAATAGATTGTGAGGCCTTGAAATGCTCAGGCAGGGCACACAGCGGCGCCCAGGTCGCAGGCTCCGCGAAGGCTCTCCTCCTGGCCTGGCTTGCCTGGTACCCTCGGCGCCAACGGCTTAACTGTCGCCGCGGGATGACCCAGGGTTTTTGAGGGACCTACGGGTGTATTATTTTCTTGTTTACTTCTTTTTCTTTTTTTTTTTTGAGAAGGAGTCTTCACTCTGTTGCTCAGGCTGGAGTGCATTGGCGCGATCTCGGCCCACTGCAACCTCCGCCTCCCGGATTCAAGCGATTCTCCTGCCTCAGCCTCCGGAGTAGCACGTGCCTCCAGGCCCGGCTAATTTTTGTATTTTTAGTAGAGATGAGGTTTCACCATGTTGGCCAGGCTGGTCTCGAACTCCGGACCTCAGGTGATCCGCCTGCCTCGGCCTCCCAAAGTGTTGGAATTGCAGGCATGAGCCACTGCGCCCAGCCCTTTTTTTTTTTTTTTCTATTTTTTTCTGACCACTGGGTTCACGTCACAGTGTGTAAAATTCTCAAGTCCTTTTACAAAAGTCAAAATCAGGAATTCATGATTAGGACAGGGACAAACGGCTGGGTGTGGTGGCTCATGCCTGTAATTCCAAAATTTTGGGATGCCGAAGTGGGAGTATCGCTGGAGCCAGAAATTTGAGACCAGCCTGGGCAATACAGTGAGACATCCTCTCTACGAGAAAAAAAATACATTTAAAAAGAAAGAAAGAGCCGGGTGCGGTGGCTCACGCCGGTAATCCCAGCACTTTCAGAGGCCCAAGCGGTCGGATCACGAGGTCAGGAGTTTGAGACTAGCCTGGCCAACATGACGAAACCCCGTCTCTACTAAAAATACAAAAAATTCACTGGACTTGATGGCCAGCGCCTGTAATCTCAACTACTTGGGAGGCTGAGGCAGGAGAATCGCTTAAACCTGGGAGGCGGAGGTTGCAGTGAGCTGAGATCGAGCCACTGCAGTCCAACCTCCATCTCAAACACACAGACACACACACACACACACACAAAACAAAACAAAACAAAAAACAGGGACCAATGGTGGTCCAACCACATGATGGAGTGTTACTGAGCAATCCAAGGGAAGCTCTGTAGCTCCCCAACATAGCTGGATCATAAAGTAAATATGCCCAGTGAAAGAGGCCAGGGACTCTGTATGATTCCATTTATATAAGACTCTAAGAAGTGCAAACTAATCTATAGTGACTGAGAGATCAGTTGATTTTTGTGGGGGTTCTCTGGGAGGAAGAGGTTATCTTTGGGGCTGGGTAGATTCTTTAAAAAAATTTTTTTTTTTTTTGAGGCAGGATCTCTGTCGCATAGGTTGGATTGTAGTGCGCAATCACTACTCCTCTCAGGCCCAAATAATCCTCCTGCCTCAGCCTCCTGAATAGCACACCACCATGCCCAGCTAATTTTTAAATTTTTTTTGTGGAGATGTGGTCTCTCTATGTTGCCAAGGCTAGTCTTGAACTCCTGACCTCAAGTGATCCTCCTGCCTCAGGCCTCCCAAAGTGCTGGGATTATAGGTGTGAGCCACCATGCTGGGCCCAGATCTCTTCTCTTGATTGTGGTGATGGCTTCATGGGTGTATATATTACAGGAAAGGATCCGGATTCAGACCCTAACGGAGGGTTCTTGGATCTCGTGCAAGAAAGGATTTAGGGTGAATCCGCAGTGCAAAGTAAAAGCAAGTTTATTAAGAAAGTAAAGTAGCCAAGGCCGGGCGCGGTGGCTCAAGCCTGTAATCCCAGCACTTTGGGAGGCCGAGACGGGCGGATCACGAGGTCAGGAGATCGAGACCATCCTGGCTAATACGGTGAAACCCCATCTCTACTAAAAAATACAAAAAAAAAAACCTAGCAGGGCGAGGTGGTGGGCGCCTGTAGTCCCAGCTACTCGGGAGGCTGAGGCAGGAGAATGGCGTAAATCCGGGAGGCGGAGCTTGCAGTGAGCTGAGATCCGGCCACTGCACTCCAGCCTGGGTGACAGAGCGAGACTCCGTCTCAAAAAAAAAAAAAAAAAAAAAAACACACACACACACAAAATAAAGTAATGAAAGTACAGCTACTCCATAGACAGAGTAGGGTGTTCCTGAAAGAGGAGGAACGCGTCCATCCTGGCTACAATGCTTGTTTACATATAGGATAAAAAGATTATGGGGAGATGTGCTCTGCTACAAGGGTTTGTGATAAAGGATTAATTTTATTAATTACTATATTTTGCAAGAAGCAATATTATCTTTAAAGCAAAATTAGGAATGCCTGTATTCTCCAGTTATTAGGATATTAGGACACTCCCAAGTCTGGATCTGTTTAGTAAACATTATCTCTCTGTTCCCTTAACCGGAGACATCTAGAGGCTAGGAATATCTAACTTCCTAGGAATGCAGCCTGTCAAGTCCCAGCCTCATTTTCCTAACCTTCAGTGGAGTTGGTCTGGTTCTAACGCCTCTGACATATACCTCAAGTCAGAATTCAGTAAATTGCTGTGTTGTGTTGTGTTGTATTGTATTCTAAGACGGAGTTTCACTCTTGTTGCCCAGGCTGGAGTGCAATGGCGCGATCTCGGCTCACTGCAACCTCCACCTTCCGGGTTCAAGCGATTCTCCTGCCTCAGCCTCCTGAGTAGCTGGGATAACAGGCTCGTGCCACCGCAGCTAATTTCTGTATTTTTAGTAGAGACGGGGTTTCGCCATGTTGACCAGGCTGGTCTCGAATCCTGACTCAGGTGATCCGCCCGCCTCCGCCTCCCAAAGTGCTGGAATTACAGGCGTGAGCCACAGCGCCTGGCCTAAATTCCACACTTTAAACATGTAGTTTGTTGTATGTCAATTATACCTCAATGGAACAGTTCAAACAAGCAAACAAGTTCAAGGCAGGTCCTGAGGTTAGAGCTTTATTAGCTTCATGGTAAATCCGCTCCTACCGGGCATTTGCGTTTTCATGGTAGCAAGAACCCTCTAACAGTAGAATTAGGGCCGTCAAGGGGATGATTTGGGAATGTTGCCTAGTTTTCCTGCGCAGGATTGTCAGCCTCCAAGCCGCGGAGACTGTGGGAAACGACCTCGCGATGGTGGTTTCCAGGCACAAATCTGGGGCCGAATGACAGCTTCTTTTTCTTTTATTTTATTATTTCATTTTGAGACGGAGTTTCGCTCTTGTTGCATAGGCCGGAGTGCAATGGCGCGATCTTGGCTCACTGCAACCTTCGCCTCCGCCTCCCGGGTTCAAGCGATTCTCCTGCCTCAGCCTCCCAAGTAGCTGGGATTACAGGCATGCGCCACAACGTCTGGCTAATTTTGTATTTTTAGTAGAGATGTTGTTTCTCCATGTTGGTCATGCTGGTCTTGAACTCCCGACCTCAGGTGATCCACCCGACTCGGCCTCCCAAAGTGCTGGGATTACAGGCGTGAGCCACCGCGCCCGGCCTGACAACTTTTATCCAGAAAACTGGATAAAACTTTACTGTCGCCAGTAAAGGTTCCTGCGTCAGTAAACTGTAAACGACGGCAGGCCCACAGAAGGTTCTCAGGGGCGGGAAAACCGCTACAGGAACAGCACCGCCCACAAATTTCCTGCAGCGTGATTTGTCCCCAGCGGCGACTCGTAGAGCGTTCGGGGCTCCCTACCAGCCCCTCTCCTGATTGGCCGTGTGCCGCGCGCTCGAGCGTGCCTGGCGCCTGCGCTGGAAGACTCTGCCGATAGCGGCGATGTCCGGCAGGTCTAAGCGGGAGTCTCGCGGTTCCACCCGCGGGAAGCGAGAGTCCGAGTCGCGGGGCAGCTCCGGTCGCGTCAAGCGGGAGCGAGATCGGGAGCGGGAGCCTGAGGCGGCAAGCTCCCGGGGCAGCCCTGTGCGCGTGAAGCGAGAGGTCGAGTCGGCGAGCGTGCGCGAGGCCCAGGCTTCTGTTGTCCCGTTTGTGCGGGTGAAGCGGGAGCGCGAGGTCGATGAGGACTCGGAGCCTGAGCGGGAGGTGCGAGGTGCGCGGGGCCGGGCCGGGCTAGGCGCGAGAGCCTCTTTTTTTCGCGTTCTTTTTTCTTGTCTCTCTAATCTTCCGCCAGGTCCCTGCGCCGGGTTTGGCGGGGGAAGGGTGGGGTTGGCGCGGGAGGGGTGGGGTTGGAGGGGAGAAGAGGAGGGAACCAGACTCCATGGTTCTGCTGTTCGACTTGTTCTGATGAAGACAGTATTCATCTCAACCGTATATTATTTATTTTTCTATTTCTCTTTTCTTTTCTTTTTTTTTTTTTTTGAGATGAAGTCTCACTGTGTCACCCAGGATGGAGTGCAGTGGCGCGATCTCGGCTCCTGCAACCTCTGCCTCCCGGGTTCGAACGATTATGCTACCTCAGCCTCCCAAATAGCTGGGATTACAGGCGCCCGACACCACGCCTGGCGAATTTTTTGTATTTTTAGTAGAGAAGGGGTTACACCGTGTTAGCCAGGATGGTCTTGATCTCCTGACCTCGTGATCCTCCCGCCTCGGCCTCCCAAAGTACTGGGATTACAGGCGTGAGCCACCGTGCCCGGCCAACCGTATGGTATTTCTAACTATAACAGTCATAACAATAGCAGTTTCCCTTCATCGAATGCCTGATGTGGGGGCTCAGTGCTGATTTTACAAGTGTTACTTCCTTCCATTTTAAAAAAGAATTTTTTTTTTTCGTTTTAAAATAGAGGCAAGTCTTGTTATGTTGCCTAGGCTGGTCTCGAACTCCTGGGCTCAAGTTTTCCACTGGCCTCGGCCTCCCAAAGTGCTGGGATTACAGGCGTGAGCCACTGTGCACAGCTTTCCTTCAGTTTTTACAAAACCTCTAAGGTCTTGTAATTTCTGTAATCAAGATATTCAGAATGCCTGAGCAATAGGCACCTGCACTAAAGTATGAATTATGTAGCACTTTTTAAGCTGAATAAAGTCTGGAGACAATTCTCCATTAGTCTCTTGAGTTTGTGCACATACTGCGATCATTGCCTGACTGCCTTTGCTCCTAGACTCTCCTTAAGGATGTTCGTGTAGTGGGCAGCCTTGGAAGATAGAAGTGGTGTCTCCCTACAAAACAAGGAGGAGACAAGGGCACAATCCATTATAAAAGATTTGGAGCAGGGTGTGGTGGCTCACACTTGTAATCGCAGCTACTCTGTAGGATGAGGTGGAGTTCAAGACTAGGATAGGCAACAGAGTGAGACCTCGTTTAAAAAAATGGTTAATGGTTCAGATTCTCTAAGCTCAGGGTTACTCTCCTGTAAGGCAACTCACTGTGTGCATGGGTTCTCCTCACTTTGCCTTGTAGAAATTCACTTGGGAAACTGATACCAAGGCTATATTCTGGCTACTGTCATTGCTGTAATAAATTGCCCTTCATTTCGGGCCAGGTAGTGACATGCTTTCCATCAGCATTCGTAAAACTGTGACAGGCTAACTTGTTAGCTTGCAAGTAGGGTAAGATCTGAGACCCCCTTAAGTTTTTTGACAAGTGGTAGATTTATAGATACACATGTACATTCTTCTTTTTTTTTTTTTGAGACAGTTTCACTCTTGTTGTCCAGGCTGGAGTGCAATGGCACGATTTCAGCTCACTGCAACTTCTGCCTACCGGATTCAAGCGATTCTCCTGTCTCAGCCTCCCAAGCAGCTGGGATTACAGGTGCATGCCACCACACCTGGCTAATTTTTGTATTTTTAGTAGAAACGGAGTTTCATTATATTGGTCAGGCTGGCCTCGAACTCCTGACCTCAGGTGAGCTGCCTGCATCTGCCTCCCAGAGTGCTGGGATTACAGGCATGAGCCACCCGCCCCAGCCACTCTTTAAACTATGTAGTACATTTGTGACCGGGCGTGGTGGCTCACACCTGTAATCCCAGCACTTTCGGAGGCTGAGGCAGGTGGATCACAAGGTCAGGAGTTTGAGACCAGCCTGGCCAACATGTTGAAACCCCATCTCTTCTAAAAGCATGAAAATTAGCTGGATGTGGTGGCATGCACCTGTAGTCCCAGCTACTCGGGAGGCTGAGGCAGGAGAATTGCTTGAATCTGGGAGGTGGAGGTTGCCGTGAGCCGAGATCGCGCCATTGCACTCTAGCCTGGGTGACAGAGCGAGACTCTGTCTCAAAAAACAAAACAAAACAAAACAAATACACAACTATATAGTAGTACATTTGTATTACAATTAGTTTATTTTAGTGCTTGTGACATTTCATATTTTTCATGCTTTATGGGATTTCTTTATGTAAAATGCAAACAGATCTTGTGTTGATTTTATGTATACCAAATGTATTCTCCTAGTTTGTGGCTTGTTCTGTTAGTGGACTTTTTTTGTTTCTTTTTTTTTGAGACAGAGTTTTGCTCATCCCCAGGCTGGAGTGCAGTGGCGTGATCTCGGCCCCCTGCAACCTCCTTCTCCCAGGTTCAAGCGATTCTCCTGCCTCAACCCCCCAAGTAGCTGGGATTACAGGCGCCCACCACCATGCCTGGCTAATTTTTGTATTTTTAGTAGAGATGGGGTTTCACCATGTTGGCCAGGCTAGTCTCAAACTCCTGACCTCAGGTGATCCGCCCATCTTGGCTTCCCAAAGTGCTGGGATTATAGGTGTGAGCCACGATGCCTGGCTAGTGGACTTGTTTTTCGATGTTGCCACCCAAACAATAGGAACTCATCTTGATTAGTTTTTCCCATTTCTATTTCTTTTCGTACTGCTAGTTGGCACTGAGTGTAGGTTTCCCATTTTCAAAGCCTGTGATGATTTTCCTTTCAGCAAAGAATGGCCGAGTGGATTCTGAGGACCGGAGGAGCCGCCACTGCCCATACCTGGACACCATTAATAGGTCAGTAGGACGGAGATGCTGAGGATAGCACAAGAACAATGGAATCTATATAGAAAGTTTTTTGACTGTACATTGAACAACACTTTCCCAAATTTTACTTCTTTTTTTTTTTTAGCTTATTTATTTATTTATTTTTTATTACACTTTTAAGTTCTAGGGTACATGTGCACAGTGTGCAGGTT
The DNA here is from genome assembly GCF_003255815.1 of Theropithecus gelada. Lineage (NCBI taxonomy): Eukaryota > Metazoa > Chordata > Mammalia > Primates > Cercopithecidae > Theropithecus > Theropithecus gelada. The sequence goes on from NC_037681.1 coordinate 106,704,729, forward strand.
TGTTACATATGTATACATATGCCATGTTGGTGTGCTGCACCCGTTAACTGGTCGTTTACATTAGGTATATCTCCTAATGCTATCCATCCCCCTTCCTCCCAAATTTAAACCTGTCTAGAGAGTTGTGCTTCTTGCCATGTTACTCTTTATTCTTTGATTGTAAGTGCTAGAACACATGTTGTTAAAGAGCTTTTAGCTTATTTTGCATTTGTATGTTGGGATAATAGGATGCATAGTATCCTAAAATAACAGTAGCACATTGAAATATTTATGGAGTATCTAGTATGTACTGGATACTCTTTTGGGTGCCTGGGATTCAGCAGAAAAAAACACAGAAATTTGTTTGAAAGATGAGGTAGTTTACCTTATCATAGCATTCTTTTCTCTGATTCCCAGGTGGCCTGTAGAATGTTTTTCAACCTATATTGTAGGGGAATGTTCTATAATAATATAATTACTCTTGTAAGAGCTGGGTGTGGTGGCCCACACCTGTAATCTCAGCCCTTTTGCAGGCCAAGGCAGGAGGATCACTTGAGGCCAGAAATTTGAGATCAGCCTGGTCAACATAACGAGACCCACCTTTTTTTTTTTTTTTTTTTTTTTTTGAGGGGGATTTTCTTTTTTGTCCCAGGCTGGAGGGCAATGGCATGATCTTGGCTTGCTGCAACCTTTGCCTTCCAGGGTCAAGCGATTCTCCTGCCTCAGCTTCCTGAGTAGCTGGGATTACAGGTGCCTGCCACCACGCCCAGCTAATTTTTGTATTTTCTTTTAGAAGAGATGGGGTTTCTTCATGTTGGCCAGGCTGGTCTTGAACTCCTGATCTCAGGTGATCCACTCACCTTGGCCTCCCAAAGTGCTGGGTTTACAGGCGTGAGCCACCGTGCCCGGCCAACGAGACCCATCTTTTAAAAAAACTTAACAAAAAAAAGTTATGACTGAGTTTTCTGGCTCGTGCCTGTAATCCCAGCACTTTGGGAGGCTGAGGCAGGCAGATTGCTTGAGCTCAGGAGTTTGAGCATCCTGGGCAACGTGGCAAAACTTCATCTCTACAAAAAACACAAAAAATTAGCCAGGTGTGGTGGTGCACTCCTGTAGTCCCAGCTTCTTGGGGGGCTGAAGCAGGAGGATTGCTTGAACCTAGGAGGTTGAGGCTGCAGTGAGCTGAGATTGTGCCACTGCACTTCAGCCTGGATGACAAAGTAAGACCCTATCTCAAAAAAAAAAAAAAACACCAAAAAAGTTATAAGGGCTGTTCATTATGGTAGGCATGAGCTACCTGTGGCTTCAGTGGCTCCTGCAATTGAAGAACTGAATTTTAAATTTTATTTAATTGAATTACAGTCAGCCTCAGTATCAGAATATGGAACCTGAAGATACAAAGGGCCAACTGTAAGGGGCTTGAACATTCTGAATTTTGGTATCTGAAGGTGTCCTAGAACCAGTGTCGTGTGGCTACTGAGGGACAGCTGTATTTTAAATTTAATTGTCAATAGTCACTTTGTCTATTGGCCTCTAATAAATTAGATACCATAGCTCTTTGGGATCATTATCAGTTAATTAAGAGTTACTATTTGAGACTAAATCTCTTTGTGGATTCAGTGGAGGTAAGGTTTTTGTTCCTTACTGCCCAGTACTCACTTTGCACTTGAATAAATAGGTCTATTTGTGTAGGTATTTTAAAATTCTTCAGGCTTTTCATTTGTTTCTGTGGATAAAAATACATTTTTAAAAAATTAATTATTTGTTTTTAGGAGAGGATCCCACTCTGTATCCCAGTCTGGAGTGCAGTGGTGGATCAGAGCTCACTGTAGCCACAAACTCCTGGGCTTAAGTAATATGTTTTTCTTTTATGCAAGGATTTTTTCACCCTTTTTATGTGCTCTCCACCTCCAGAATGCTTTTGGGGTACTGTTAACCTTAGTCTGACTTGTAGCTTTCCCTCTAGAGAAAGTGACTGCAATGAAAAGTCCTGAACTGGTTACAAACAGTAATGAGAGAGAGGCTCCTGGGTATTGTGTGTCTGATGGAGACACCTCAACGGTGCTTTGGAGCATGGCGGGTGGAGGTGAGGAATCATCAGTGTCCCCCATGGTGTATATATGGTTGGGAACTGTTTTCTGAAGGATGTTGTGTGGTATCATGGGTCATAGAGCCAACACTGCTTCATTTGAGTGCCTTCCTGCGTGTCCATCCTATTTATTTTTTTCTGTTTTGTTTCCTTAGGAGTGTGCTGGACTTTGACTTTGAGAAACTGTGTTCTATCTCCCTCTCACACATCAATGCTTACGCCTGTCTGGTGTGTGGCAAGTACTTTCAAGGTAAATGAATGTTAGGAATTATAAACTTAAGTTTTTCAAGCTAGCTGCAGTTCTGCTCCAGAGGGACTTTTTTTTTTTTTTTTTAAAAGAAAGTAAACTGTTCTCAGGAATCATATCTAATAATTTCTATTTGTTCCCAGGAAATTGAAATATTCTTAGAAAACCAATAAGAGGTTCTCTGACTGATCAGAACCTGGATATATCTGAAAGGGAGAAAGAGCTAGTCATATGAAAGATTGTAATCTCAAAGACTCTGGGTTCTCGAATCTCTAATATATGTATTTTTTTAAGTTTTAATTTTTAAAAATCATTTTGAGACAGAGTCCCACTTTGTTGCCCAGGTTGGCTCACTGCAGCCTCCGCCTCCTGGGTTCAAGCAATTTTCCTGCCTCAGCCTCTGGAGTGGCTGAGATTACAGGCACCCGCCACCATGCCTGGCTAATTTTTGTACTTTTAGTAGAGATGGGGTTTCACCATGTTGGCCAGGCTGGTCTCGAACTCCTGGCCTCAGGTAATCCACCCGTCTTGGCCTCCCAAAGTGCTGGGATTACAGGCATGAGCCACTGCCCCCAGCCTAATTTTTTTTTTTTAAGAGATGGAGTCTCACTCTGTCACCCAGGCTGCAGTGCAGTGACGTAATCTTGGCTCACTGCAGCCTCTGACTCCCAAGTTCAAGCGATTCTTCTGCCTCAGCCTCCCGAGTAGCTGGGATTATAGGCATGCACCACCACACCTGGCTAATTTTAGTATTTTTTAGTAGAGACAGGGTTTCACCATATTGGTCAGGCTGGTCTTGGACTCCTGACCTTAAGTGATCCACACTTTTTGGCCTCCCAAAGTGCTGGGATTACAGGCGTGAGCCACGGCGCACAACCACATTTTTTTTTAAAAGATGGGATTGTACTCTGTTGCCCAGGCTAGTCTTGAAACTCCTGAGCTCAAGCAGTGTGCCTGCCTGTACCTCCCAAAGTGCTGGGATTATAGATGTGAGCCATTGCACCCCGCTATCTGGCTAAATATTTTATTTTATTTTTTTTGTGGAGACAAGGCCTTATTATGTTACCCAGGCTACAATTTTTTTTTTTGAAGTATCCTTTAGCTCAGAGGACTTTTTTTATACCTTTTTTTTTTTTCTGAAAATGTGTCATTTCAACTCATTCACACCAAGCAGATGCCATGTACATAGTATAGTGGAGGATTCAAATGAGGTAAAAACAACTGGGCACAGTGGCTTACACGTGTAATCCTAGCATTTTGGAAGGCTGAGGAGGAGAATTGTGTAAAGCCAAGAGTTCAAGATCCACCTGGCTAACATAGCAAGACCCTGTCTCAAAAAAAGAGATAAAAACTATATTCTTTGCTCTTATTAGGAGCTTCTAAGGAGTCAAGGTTGACATGTGAAACAACGAGCGAGGCCGGGCGCGGTGGCTCAAGCCTGTAATCCCAGCACTTTGGGAGGCCGAGACGGGCGGATCACGAGGTCAGGAGATCGAGACCATCCTGGTGAACACAGTGAAACCCCCTCTCTACTAAAACTACAAAAAACAAGCTGGGCGAGGTGGCAGGCGCCTGTAGTCCCAGCTACTCGGGAGGCTGAGGCAGGAGAATGGCGGGAACCCGGGAGGCGGAGCTTGCAGTGAGCTGAGATCCGGCCACTGCACTCCAGCCTGGGCAACAGAGCAAGACTCCGTCTCAAAAAAAAAAAAAAAAAAAAAAAAAAAAAAGAAACAACGAGCGAGTTCTGTTAGACCATAAAGATTACTGCTGGACCGTGGCACTGAGTAAAAATAAGTGCAGTAGGAGTTAAAATGTGCAAAAATCATTGTTAGCTGGAGTGTTGATGTTGAGTTCATGAAGGAGTGGAGGTGGGACTTGAATTGGCAGGACATAGGAGTTTGAATGGTTAGGAGAGAGAGATTCTAGAAAGGAGTAGCAATATGAGAAAAGTTACATAGATACAGCATTGTCCTGAATATGGGCATTTGGAAATTCAGGACTGAGTGATGATGGACTGTCATAGGATATGTATATATTTATGTATATGTGTATTTATGCACACACATATGCATAGATGTTTCTAGTTTCATATATATAGGAAACTATGTATGTGAATATATAGTTATATATATAGAGATTATCTATATTTTATATGTGATATGTATTTTACAAATATTTGCAAAAAATAGTGAACTTTGTTTCCCCAGTCAATGTCTTATGCCATCTAGAGAAAGAAGTAACTAATGTGCTAGTCTTTCTTGCTAATTTTTTTATGAGAGAACTTCATGTGGAGGATTCATTTTATGAATGACGTAATATTTGTTTTTCGCGGATGTTAACATGTTCTGGTAGAAAATAATGAAAGGAAAAGCAAACCTGATCTGTGCCTTCTAGTATCTGCCCTTCTATTACAGCCTTTCACCCTTCCCTACAGGCCGAGGTTTGAAGTCTCACGCCTACATTCACAGTGTCCAATTTAGCCACCATGTTTTCCTCAACCTCCATACCCTCAAGTTTTACTGCCTTCCAGACAACTATGAGATCATCGATTCCTCATTGGAGGATATCACGGTGTGTGTCTAAGAGGGTTGGTTTGGGGTCCATTCTTTAATGAGCCATCCCAGGGCTCCCAGGGGACTGCCCCATCTGAGGACAGGGAAGAATCTCAGTCCTTTTGGGCATCGAGAGGCTGCTTTCCCTTTTGGGAAGAACTGGGGAAACTGAGTAAGGTCAGAATTCATAATTGCAGCCTGTAGTCTATAACTTAACTGTCATTTCTACTTGTAACATTGAGGGCTAGGACTGAAGAAATATGGGTGTATTCCGATGGGGTTTAAAGTGTTTTTGTGAAATTATTCTTCCACACTTTGAAGCAGGGATATGAATTGGTCCTGGTGTAGGACAATATTTACCAAGCTGCACACCAGCTTCTGGCTGCTTTTAACATATGATGGGACCAGAGCATCCAGCCACATATGTCTCATCTCTGGGCTCTAGTTTGTGACCTGTACCAAGAGACACTCATTGTGCTGAGCATGGGCTTTGATTAGTGTTGGGTTTTTGATTATTATTTTCCTTTTCAGCACTTGGGGCATATTCATGGTGCCAAGTGCTCTGTTTTGTTTTTGTTTTTTAGACGGAGTCTCGCTCTGTCGCCCAGGCTGGAGTGTGGTGGCACCATCACAGCTCACTGCAGCCTTGACCTCATGGGTTCAAGTGATCCTCCTACCTCAGCCTCCCACCTCAGCCTTCCAAGTAGCTAGGACTATAGGCATTACCATCATGGCCAGATAAATTTTTAAAATTTTTTGTAGAGATGGAGTCTCACTGTGTTGCCCAGGTTGGTCATGTTCTGTTTATTTTTAAGGAAATGGTGGTATTTAGTCTTTGAAATACTGCTTTTTCTACTTGTAAAAATTTTATAAGCCTATTATTAGTAGTTGAGATTAAAATAGTTATGGACAGGCTGGGTGCGGAGGCTCAAGCCTGTAATCTGAGCACTTTGGGAGGCGGAGGCAGGTGGGTCATTTGAGGTCAGGAGTTTGAGACCAGCCTGACCAACATGATGAGACCCCATTTCTACTAAAAATACAGAATTACCCTGGCATGGTGACACATGCCTGTAATCCCAGCTACTTGGGAGGCTGAGGTGGGAGAATTGCTTGAATCTGGGAGTGGGAGGTTGCAGTGAACCGAGATCGTGCCATGGCACTCCAGCCTGGGCAACAAGAGTGAAACTCCGTCTAAAAAAAAAAAGTATGGACAGTATTTATAGAGGGAGAAACTGGGCTCAATTCAGTGTTTCAAAATGAGTTTGGGATGACCTCTGTCCAGTCTGTAACATAATGACTCTGGTAACTCTGCCTGAGAAGAGTCTGATCCTGCTCTTCCAGTACCAGGGACTCGTGGAGATCCTCAGTCTCACCCAGAATGGAGGAAACTCTCCTGCTCCAAAGCTAGGTACATGTGCTGCTCCCGGGAGGTTCTCTCTGAGACCTAGACTGCCTTTAGGAACTTAATAGTTTCTGACAGTCAGTTTTCATGAGTTGACCAGATCTGAGGTCTATGAAAAGACCTGGGATTCAGTGATTTTGGGTTAGACACAGAGATCCCCTTGTAGATTAGCCATGGGAGATGATCTACCCTGTGTTACTTCAATCTTTACACCTACTGATTGGGACTTTTTCTGTGTGTGGTGGGATGTTCATGGCCAAAGTGTTCTTTGTTTTTGTAGAAATTGCTGTTCTTTGTAGACATTTCTTGTGAACTCAGCTCTTAAGCAACTTAGCATTTTCTTTTGCTTTGCAGTATGTGTTGAAGCCCACTTTCACAAAGCAGCAAATTGCAAACTTGGACAAGCAAGCCAAATTGTCCCGGGCATATGATGGTACCACTTACCTGCCGGGTATCGTGGGACTGAATAACATAAAGGCCAATGACTATGCCAACGCCGTTCTTCAGGTAAGATCAAGACGGGAACACTGAGGAAGAGAAGGACACCCAGAAGGCTGGGCACAGTGGCTCACCCCTGTAATCCCAGCACTTTGGGAGGCCAAGGTGGGTGGATTGCCTGAGGTCAGGAGTTCCAGCCAGCCTGGCCAACATGGCGGAACCCTGTCTCTACTAAAATTATAAAAATTAGCCAGGTATGGTTGTGCAAGCCTGTAATCCCACCTATTCGGCAGGCTGAGGTGGGAGAATCAACTTGAATCCGGCAGGCAGAGGTTATAGTGACCCGAGATCGTGCCACTGCACTCCAGCCTGGGGAACAGAGTGAGACTCTGTTTCAAGAAAAAATAAAAAAGAGAGGGACAGGAAATAGTATGTATACTGGCCAAGGAATTACTGCCTTTGGCCGGGCGTGGTGGCTCATACCTGTAATCACAGCCCTTTGGGAGGCCAAAGTGGGAGGATCACCTGAGGTCAGGAGTTGGAGACCAGCGTGGCCAACATGGAGAAACCCCATCTCTACTAAAAATACAAAATTAGCTGGGTGTGGTGGTGCATGCCTGTAATCCCAACTACTCGGGAGGCTGAGGCAGGAGAATCGCTTGAACCTGGGAGGTGGAGGTTGCAGTGAGCCGATATCATGCCATTGCACTCCAACCTGGGCAACAAGAGTGAAACTCCTCCATCTCAAAAAAGAAATTACTGCCTTCTTATAGAGTATAGTCAGATGATCCTCAGACACCAAGTCTTGCTAAGGACTCTACTTGAGTAATTGTTCTGCAACAGGCAGAGCATTCCTTTGCTCACTGGGCTGCTGTCAAATGGTGAGGCTTTTTCATGCCTCTGGCTCATGGCCTTTGTAACTTCCAGGGAATGCGGGACCAAGTCTGTGTTGCCTTGCAGTGTCAAGTAAGAAACATGCCAGATGCATTTTTTTTTTTTAAATGGTGTAGATGTTTGTCATGCTGGCTGATCAATGACTTTCTCTTGCCCATATGCTCATAACCCTGAAATGGAAAAGACAGAAAACCAAAGTTGTCCTATTTTCTTTTCTTTTCTTTTTTTTTTTTGTTGAGACGGAGTCTCAGTCTGTTGTCCAGGCTGGAGTGTAGTGGCGGGATCTCAGCTCACTGCAACCTCTGCTGCCTGGGTTCAGGCGATTCTCCTGCTTCAGCCCCCCGAGTAACTGGGATTACAGGCGCCTGCCACTGCGCCTGGCTGATTTTTGTAGTTCTAGTAGAGACAGGGTTTCACCATCTTGGCCAGGCTGGTCTTGAACTCCTGACCTCATGATCCACCTGCCTCAGCCTCCCAAAGTGCTGGGATTACAGGTGTGAGCCACCACGCCCGGCCAATTTTTAAATGTTGGTAAGTATAATAAGAAAACAATAATTCTACTTCACCAAGAACATGATTAAAAAATTGTAATTGTAAACACAGGCTTACTGGGGAAAAAATGTATAAATTGTGAGGGGCTGGGTACAGTGGCTCATGCCTCTAATCCCAGCTCTTGGGGAGGCCAAAGTGGCAGGGTCCCTTGAGGCCAGTAGTTTGAAACCAGCCTGGCAACATAGCGAGACCCTGTCTCTGTTTAAAAAAAAAAATTAGCTGGGCATGGTGGTGCATGCATGCCTGTGGTCCTAGCTGTTTGGGAGGCTGAGGTGGGAGGATCCTGTCAGCCCAGGAATTCGAGGCTGTTGGAGAATTTTGAGGACTTTGAGAAGTACAGGCATTACTGGTGTGAGCCACTGCACCCAAACTTGCTTCACTTCTAAAGTTGATTATTTATATTTTTTTCTTGAGTTATTGCACCTTACAGACTCCTTTCCTATGGGTTCATCTTACTGAGCTTTAAGAAATATATAATGAAGTTATGCCCTTTTCTGTTGGATATGTTGCAAATGTTTTCTGCTAGTACTTATTTGGCCTTTAAATTTTTCTAAGTGATATTTTTGTCATGAAGAATTGGACAAAAAACTGTAAAGGCGTAGTTTTTACATTTGGTGTCTGCTCTTGGTGTCATGCCTAGTCTGTGGAAAGGTCAAATTCTTAGGTAGAGAGAGACTTTTCATCAGATTGTTCCCTTTAAATCCTCTCATGGCTGCGTGAAAACTAATTTTTTTTGAGATGGAGTCTTGCTCTGTCTCCCAGGCTGGAATGCAGTGGCGCAATCTCAGCTCACTGCAACCTCTGCCTCCCAGGTTCAGGCGATTCTCCTGCCTCAGCCTCCCAAGTAGCTGGGACTACAGGTACGTGCCACCACGCCTGGCTAATTTTTTGCATTTTTAGTAGAGATGGGGTTTCATCATGTTAGCCAGGATGGTCTCGATCTCCTGATCTCGTGATCCGCTCCCCTCGGCCTCCCAGAGTACTGGGATTACAGGTGTAAGCCACCATGCCCCGCTGAGTGAAAACTTATAGGATGGACAGATAGAATTTGGATTTGGTCAGAGCTGTTAGTCTTGGCTTTCTGATGAATTTTAGCTCGTGTAGGAACGTCTCTTTATAAAAATAAATGGATGAACAAACCCTGTGTGATGATGTTTCCGCTAAAATAGGGTTGACTGGACCAGGTCATCTATCTGGAGGGTGGATAATTCTCTGAGGATGTCCAATATTATTTGTATTGTTGCTGAAGCCAGAGTGCAACATTTCTCCATAAGATAGACAACTGAGAATTAGGATAAACTTTATGCATCCTCTTGTTTTGAGAGTAAATCTCTCTTTGAAGTAATTATTCTACAAGTTGGAAGTCCTTGTTTCTTTAGCTGGGCTCAGCTCGTCAGGGCTTTCCTAATCCCCTCTACGGTTAAAGTGCTCTCTGTGTTCTTTTTGTTGTTGTTGTTTTTTTTTTGAGACAGAGTCTCGCTCTGTCGCCCAGGCTGGAGTGCAGTGGCGCGATCTCGGCTCACTGCTAGTAGCTCCGCCTCCTGGGTTCATGCCGTTCTCCTGCCTCAGCCTCCCGAGTAGCTGGGACTACAGGTGCCCGCCACCACGCCCGGCTAATTTTTTGTATTTTCAGTAGAGACGGGGTTTCACCATGTTACCCAAGATGGTCTTGATCTCCTGACCTCGTGATCTGCCCCCCTCAGCCTCCCAAAGTGCTGGGATTACAGGCATGAGCCACCGCACCCGGCCAGTGCTCTCTGTTTTGAGTTGTCTTCCTTAGAGATGCCTGAGTTTATTACGTTTAGCAGAAGCCCTTCTAGCTGACTCCCTGAATAGATGACCTTGTTTAAGGAAGAAATGTGTTCATGGTAAGCACAGTGCTGGTCAGGAAGGATCTGTGGGGATACTGCATTTTTATTTAGGGTCTGCTTGGTCCTCCTCTTCCCAGTTTTGTTTTGCTTTTTTGAGATGGAATTTCGCTCTTTTTGCCCGGGCTGGAGTGCAATGGAGCGATCTCGGCTTACTGCAACCTCTGCCCCCGCCGGGTGATTCTCCTGCCTCAGCCTCCCGACAGGCTGGAATTACAGGCACTCACCACCATGCCCAGCTAATTTTGTATTTTTAGTAGAGACGGGGTTTCACCGTGTTGGCCTGGCAGGTCTCAAACTCCTGACCTCAAATGATCCACCCGCCTTGGCCTCCCAAAGTGCTAGGATTGTGGACATGAACCACCACACCCAGACCCTGCCTCCCAGTTTTGTAGCTCAGGCTAATGAGCCTGTGTTTCTTCCTGAAACCAATACGGCTAATTTTTATCTTTCTGCTTAATGAGATCCAATTTGCTTTTATTGTCCTAAACCTTTTGACCATTTTCTCTTTTTCTTTTCTTTTTTTTTTTTTTTTTGAGATGGAGTTTTGCTGTCGTTGTCCAGGCTGGAGTGCAGTGGTGCCATTTTGGCTCACTGCAACTTCTGCCTCCTGGGTTCAAGTGATTTTTTCTTGCCTCAGCCTCCCAAGCAGCAGGGATTACAGGCACCTGCCACCACGCCTGGCTAATTTTTGTATTTTTGGTAGAGAGGGTGTTTCACCATGTTGGCCAGGCTGGTCTTGAACTCCTGACCTCAGGTGATCCTCCCGCCTCAGCCTCCCAAAGTGCTGGGATCACAGGCATGAGCCACCTCGCCTGGCCGACCATTTTCCATCATAACAGTATATTTACTTTTTAAAAAAAATTTTGGCTGGGCACGGTGGCTCAGGCATGAGAATTGCTTGAAGCCTGGAGGCAGAGGTTGCAGTGAGCCGAAATCATGCCGCTGCACTCCAGCCTGGGGGATGGAGCAAGACTCTGTCTCCAAAAATAAAAAAAAATTTCAATAAGTTTTTGTGGAACAGGTGGTTTTTGGTTACATGAATAAGTTATTTAGTGGTGATTTCTGAGATTTTGGTCACTCATCGCCCGAGCAGTGTATACTGTACCCGATGTGTAGTCTTTTATCCCTCACCCCTCCTCACACTCTTTCCCCCAAGTCCCCAAAGGTCGTTGTATCATTCTTACTCCTTTGCGTCCTCACAGCTCCCTATATTTACTTTTATGTACAATTATATGGTTTTATTATGGGAAAACATCAAATTTTAAGATAATTTTCATATTATTTTAGTGTGGAGTTGAGAGATGGGAGAACTGTGTTTCCTAGGTAGTTATTTTTGCTTCAGCCAAAATGGATGATTAAGGAAAGGGTATTTGGATTTTACCTTTCTACTCTATGAATTTAAGTATTGTCACAGCATAATTAGAGTAACAAAAGGAAATTGTTGAATAAGTTGATAGAGATTTGAATACCTGTGGGTTTTTTTTTGTTTTGTTTTAACCTTCTTTGTGGTATCCACATCAGCAAAGTGTCAGTAGAACTGTAGGTCATATGAAACTCAATATTAATGATATTTCTGTAATGTGAGCCTGGGTAGGATTCTCCAAGGGTCGATTTACTTTGGCTCTTTAAGGCCATCACAGGCACATCACAAGATTCTGTTAGAACTTTAGTTGGAAGAGCTTGGCTCAAGGGGTCCTACAAAGGGACTTTGGGTTAATCGGAGTGTTTGATTTTCAGGCTCTATCTAATGTTCCTCCTCTCCGGAACTACTTTCTGGAAGAAGACAATTATAAGAACATTAAGCGTCCTCCAGGGGATATCATGTTCTTGTTGGTCCAGCGTTTTGGAGAGCTGATGAGAAAGCTTTGGAACCCTCGAAATTTCAAAGCACATGTGTCTCCCCATGAGATGCTTCAGGCGGTTGTACTTTGCAGTAAGAAGACTTTTCAGATCACCAAACAAGGTAAGAACAAGTCATCTGTGTTTCAGGACAACAAAACTAGTTTGATGAACAAATTTATTTCTACTTGGCAGTGAATTTTTTTTAAATTAATTAATTTAATTTTATTTTTTTGAGATGGAGTCTCACTCTGTCACCCAGACTGGAGTACAATGGCATGGTCTCGGCTCACTGCAGCCTCCGCCTCCAGGGTTCAAGTGATTCTCCCACCTCAGCCTCCCGAGTAGCTGGGACTACAGGCACGTGCCACCATGCCCGGCTTATTTTTGTATTTTTAGCAGAGACGGGGTTTCACTATGTTGGCCAGGCTGATCTCGAACTCCTGACCTCGTGATCCACCCTACTCGACCTCCCAAGTTCTGGGATTACAGGCATGAGCCACTGCGCCTGGCCTTTTTTTGTTTTGTTTTGTTTTGTTTTTTTAAGAGACAGAGTCTTGCTCTTTTGACTAGGCTGGAGTACAGTGGTGGGATTTGTAGCTCACTGCAGCCTTGAACTTCTGGACTGAAGGGATCCTCTTGCCTCAGCTTCAGGTAGCTGTGATTATAGGCGTGAGCCACTGTACCCAGCTGCAGTGAATCTTGAGAGTAGCCAGGAGTGTCCAGTGGATTGTGTGGTTAGGTTCCTCATTCTTCTCTGACCAGTCTGCCCTGCTAAGAGTCCCAGGAGATTGTAGCTGAATAGAAAGTCGGTCTTATTTGGTAAATTAAACTGTATGGCTTAGGGGAATACCAGGAGACTGGGAAAGACACTAGCTTTTATTAAACACCTGTCACCTATCCTCATTTTTTCATGTCCCGCATTAGGGTATTCTGATGATTTTTTTTTTTTGAGACCGAGTCTTACTCCATTGCTCAGGCTGGAGTGCAGTGGTATGATCTGTGCTCACTGCAACCTCTGCCTCCCGGGTTCAAGGGATTCTCCTGCCTCAGCCTCCCAAGTAGTTGGGATTACAGATGCCCGCCAACGTGCCCAGCTAATTTTTGTATTTTTAGTAGAGAAGGGGTTTCACCATGTTGGCCAGGCTGGTCTTGAACTCCTGACCTCAAGTGATTCACCCGCTTTGGCCTCCCAGAGTGCTGGGATTATGGGTGTGAGCCACTGCACCCAGCCTCTGATGAACTATTTTGACTGTTTTTATCTCTCCAGACCCAATGTGTTACTGCCTTATGAGTAAGGCGGACAGTGTAACTTTGTACCTGAATCTCATATCATATCGTCTAGCATCCATATTAGTTTGTTCAACGTTCACTCATGGTGCTAGGTTTTAGAGCGGCAGGGATAAAATACAAGATTTTTCTCTTTGAAGAACTCACAGTCTAGTGGGGAAATAAAGTTATGTAGAAAGATTGAGTGTGCTGGCACAAGCCTGTGGTCTGAGCTATTTGGGAGGCTGAGGCAGGTTGCTTGAGCCCAGGAGTTCAAGGCTACAGTGAGCTATGATCACACCACTGCACTCCAGCTGGGTAATGGAGGAAGACCCTCTCTTTAAAAATAAGTAAGCAGGCTGGGCGTGGTGGCTCACGCCTGTAATCCCAGCACTTTGGGAGGCCGAGGCGGGTGGATCACAAGGTCAGGAGATCGAGATCATCCTGGCTAACACGGTGAAACCCCGTCTCTACTAAAAATAGAAAAATTAGCCGGGCGTGGTGCCGGGCGCCTTGGGATGCTCAGGCAGGAGAATGACGTGAACCCAGGAGGCGGAGCTTGCAATGAGCCGAGATTGCGCCACTGTACTCCAGCCTGGGTGACAGAGCCAGACTCCGTCTCAAAAAAAAAAAAAAAAGACCATCCTGGCTAACATGGTGAAACCCCGTCTCTACTAAAAATACAAAAAACTAGCCGGGCGTGGTGGCGGGCGCCTGTAGTCCCAGCTACTCGGAGGCTGAGGCAGGAGAATGGCGTGAACCTGGGAGGCGGAGCTTGCAGTGAGCCGAGATCGCGCCACTGCACTCCAGCCTGGGTGACACAGCGCGAGACCCTGTCTCAAAAAAAAAAAAAAAAAAAAAAAAAAAAAAACNAATGGCACGATCTTGGCTCACTGCAACCTCTGTCTCCCAGAATCAAGTGATTCTCCTGCCATAGCCTCCTGAGTAGCTGGGACTACAGGCATGTGCCACCATGCCTGGCTAATTTTTTTGTATTTTTAGTAGAGATGGGGTTTCACGGTGTTAACCATGCTGGTCTCAATCTCCTGACCTCGTGATCCGCCCGCCTCAGCCTCCCAAAGTGCTGGGATTACAGGCGTGAGCCACCGCGCCTGGCTCAACTATCTTTTTTTAGAAAAGGTAATTACAGGTGTTAAGTGCTGTGCTATGGGAGGGGAGCATGGAGTAAGGACCCCCTCAACTGAACATGTGGGAGGTAGATAAGAGGTCAGAGTGGAGGAAGAGACCCTGAGTTTTAGGTAGATGTGGAGGCAGGTTGGGATGGGGAGTGAACATTCCAGGTAGAGAGGACATGGTGGGCAGAAGAGAAAAGTGCCTGGCATAGACAGACTGCAAGTAGCGGGACCCTTGGACTGCAGGGGTCAATGGAGAGCCAAGGTGTAGCTCCTGAGGGAGGGACCAGATGGCCTGGTTTCTAAGCCACCATAAAGAGCTTGGATTATATCCTGACAATAGCTGGAGTCATTGAAGGCTTTTTTTTTTTTTTTCCCCCCCCCGGAGAGGGAGTCTCACTCTGTTGCCCAGCCTGGAGTGCAGTAGTGTGATCTCGGCTCACTGCAGCTTCTGTCTCCCGGGTTCAAGCAATTCTCCTGCCTCAGCCTCTCGAGTAGCTGGGAATACAGGCACCTGCCACCATACCTGGCTAATTTTTTGGTATTTTTAGTAGAGACGGGGTTTCACTATGTTGGTCAGGCTGGTGTTGAACTCCTTACCTCAGGTGATCCGCCTGCCTCGGCCTCCCAAAGTACTGGGATTACAGGCGTGAACCACTATGCCCGGCCTCATTGAAGGCTTTTAACAAAGATGTGACATCAGACTTAATTTGTTTTAAAAACATTATTCTAGCTGGGCATGGTCATTCACACCTGTAATCCCAGCACTTTGGGAGGTCGAGGTGGGTGGATCGCTTGAGCCCAGGAGTTCGAGACCATCCTGCACAACATAGTGAGACCCTGTATCTATAACAAGTTTTTAAAAATTACCCAGGCATGGTGGTGTGTACCTGTAGTTCCAGCTACTTGAGAGGCTGAGGTTGGAGGATCGCGCGAGCCTAGGAGGTAGAGGCTGTAGTGAGCCATGTTAGCTCCACTGTACTCCAGTCTGGGCAACAGAGTGAGACCTCTATCTGTAAAATAAAAAGAAAAACATTATTCTGGCTGAGGATTGACTTAGAGGGGAAGTCGAGTAGTGGCTTTTAAGAGTTTCTTAAAAGCCTATTTCTCCTTAGTTAAGGAGGAATCAAAAATGATAAGGAATGGGGCCCATGGAGCACTTGGTTCAGGGTTAGTAGGAAATAAGATACACTTCGGGTTGGATAATATATATTGATCAGAAGCCCTATGATTTAGTCTCAGCCGAGCAGAAGTTATAAGCTATTTGGGCTTGGCAATTGATGGTGTTTAGTAGTTTACAACATGGCCAATAAAATCTTAATCTGGGGCCAGGCACCCTGGCTCATGCCTGTAATCCCAGTACTTTGGGAGGCCGAAGTGGGAGGATTGGTTGAGCCCAAGAGTTCAAGACCAGCCTGAGCAACATAGGGAGACTCCCTCTTGACAAAAAATCGAAAAGTTAGCCGGGCATGATGGCACACGCCTGTAGTCCCAGCTACTTGGGAAACTGAGGTGGAAGGATTCCTTGGGCCTGGGAGGCAGAGCTTGCAGTGAGCTGAGGTTGTGTCACTGCACTCCAGCCTAGGTGACAGAGTGAGACCCTGTGTCGGGAAAAAAAAATCTGGGTGCCTCACCCTTCTAAACAGTTGACAGCCTGTTTGTGTGCTTTGTAGGACCATCTAATTCCCAGGAACTAGGTGGCTAGGTTATCTTGTGTTTATAGGGACATTTCTGTTTCTGGACCAACTCTCTGAGCTCCCAGGGTTTTATATTAAGGCTGCAACAAAGGAAACAATTTTTGCTGAGAATGATGTTTTTGTGGACCGTGAATGGATGGATCAATGTCAGCATTCACTGTGTTCCACAGGTGACTTCTGGCCTGAAGGTGGATAGTGGGGCCTATCAGCTTTTGGCAGTTTGGAAAGTTACGGCATAATTGGGTTGTAGAGTTGCAGAAAAATCAGTTGAGAATGAATATGTCTAGTTTCTTCTATCACAGCCACTGTTGGCTATGATAGTTACGATGTCACATAAACATGATTTCCTCCATCTCTGAGACCTAGTAGGTTATTACTTGCCTAGCGTTTAGATGTGTGAAGTGTTTCTTGCTGTGGTAGTTTGTTGTCATGTAAAAGCATTCTATGTATGGAATAAAAAGAAAATCATCTATGGAGTTGTCAGGGATCTCTGGGTTTAGGGAAATGAAATCGAGGAAGATATACTATAGTCTTTGACATTTTAATTGGGTGAGCAAAGAGGAACTAAATAGAAGCAAATCTTAGTTGATGAGAAAGTAAACATTAGGCTGAGGTGGGAGAATCGCTTGAACCCTGGAGGGGAGGTTGTAGTGAGCTGAGATCATGCCACTGCACTCCAACCTGGGCAACAGAGCGAGATTCTGTCTCAAAAAAAAAAAGTAGCCATTATCCCAGAAATGTCTGAGTGGCAGGCTCTGTAGACAGCATTTTCATGGAATATTGTCAATCTGCTTGTTTCCAGAACCCCTTGTTCTGTATGCCTTTTCAGTCTGTATGCTAGTCACTTTCCTACAAGATAGGAATCTTTGTGAGCTACAGAAGGGAAGAAGAAAGTGTGAGCTCACTCTGGAGAGAAGTGGATGTTAAAAGGTCATATTCATTTGTTTTGGTCATCCCTGAGTGATGCAATACAGTCCTGGTATGAATCAGATAGCCTATGGAGAGAGTCAAGATCAGAAGAGTTAGAGCTTGACCTTGAGGAGTGCCAGCATTTAATGATGAGATAGAGGAGGATGCACAGGAGTTGTGATGGGATGGCATGGCCAGAGAGGAAGGGGGAGAATCAGGAATGCCAACCAGTGCATGGTTTCAGTTAACTCTAATGCCACTTAGCTTCAACGTTTTCTATCCTTCCTTTTTTTCCAGGAGATGGAGTCGACTTTCTGTCTTGGTTTCTGAATGCTCTGCACTCAGCTTTGGGGGGCACAAAGAAGAAAAAGAAGAGTAAGTCATTTACTGATTAAAAAAAAAAAGCAGCTCTTTTGTTCCCTTTCAAAAACTTTGCGTCTGGGCGAGATGGCTCATGCTTATAATCCTCTTTGAGAGGCTGAGGTGGGTGGATTACCTGAGGTCAGGAGTTTGAGACCGGCCTGGCCAACATGGTGAAACCCCATCTCTACCAAAAATACAAAAGTTAGCCAGGTGTGGTGGCTGTAGTCCCAGCGACTTGTGGGGCTGAGGCAACTTCTCATTCTTTTGTTAACTCTTTATCTGGGGTAGGGTGGTATCTGTTTTATACATAAACTAAATGTTCTTTCCGAATAGGCCCCTCTGCATAGTTTTTGCTAGAATATGGTTATAGTCACAATGATATTTTATGTATTTTTTGAGACGGAGTCTTGCTCTGTCACTCAGGCTGGAGTGCAGTGGCACGGTCTCAGTTCATGGTAGCCTCCATCTCCTAGGTTCAAGCAGTTCTCCTCCCTCAGCCTCCCAAGAGTAGCTGGGATTACAGGCACCTACCACCATGCTCAGCTAATTTTTGTATTTTTAGTAGAGATGGGATTTCACCTTGTTGGCCAGGCTGGTCTCAAACTCCTGACCTCAGGTGATCTGCCCAAAGTGCTGGGATTATAGGCGTGATGGTGTCTTGATGTGGGATTGTGGCCTGTTGCTCTTCCCACTGGATGGCCCTGTCCTCTCTACCAGGTGTCTTCAGCCTGTGTTAACCCTGTGAGCTCTCAAACTTACGTTTTGGCAGGATTCTAGAACTTGGTTGTGCTTTCTCTCTTGTTGCTTTGATCCTATTCTGGCCCATCTCTTAGTCTGTCATTGTCCTCTTGTCTTCATTACAGTTTGGACATTGTCTCCCTTTGAAAGTAGCTTATGGTTATGGGAAGTTCCTTGGTTTTTCTTGTTTCGCTTGTGAATTTTTTTTGTAATTCATGTATTGCCGGGCTCTGTAAATCATTCCTTCATTTTGAATACATTTACCTTTTCTTTTATGGACCAGGCCCTGTGATGGAGGATCAAAAGTTGTCTTAAGGAAGAGAAATAAAGTAATTATTTACACAAATAATTATAAAGGTACCCTGGTGGTATATGGTACAAAAGGAAACTTCTGTGTTTAGTGAGAGCTCTGGGTCTTTTGTTGGAAGATGCTGGTTTATTTCAGAAATTTAGAAGCTGGAAATATATTTTAGACATGTTTTCCATCCTCATGGAATTTGTCTCTTGCTTCCTGTTTGTGCAGCTATTGTGACTGATGTATTCCAGGGGTCCATGAGGATCTTCACTAAAAAGCTTCCCCATCCTGATCTGGTGAGTTAGCTGAGCCTGGGTCTTGGACTGATTTATATTGCTTGAGGGGACGTAGGGGAGATGAAGAGATGCTTAGAGAACTGACAAGCCTGCTTGCTCCATGAAGAGGTTCAACAAAGCACCTGCCTAGTGGCAGCTCACTTTTCAGTTTGGGAGTTAGTGGTTGGATGTACTTTGCTGGTTGAAGTGTTCTGGCCAACTAAGTGGTGCTGCTGTGTTTTTTCAGAAAGCTCAGCTAAGCTTTCTTTTTGTTTTTCTGAGACGGTCTTCCTCTTTCGCCAAGGCTGGAGTGCAGTGGCGCCATCTCCACTCACTGCAACTTCTACTTTCTGGGTTCAACCGATTCTCTTGCCTTAGCCGCTTCAGTAGCTGCGAATACAGGCGCTTGCCACCATGCCTATTTGTATTTTTAGTAGTGATGGGGCTTCACCATGTTGGTCCAGGCTGGTCTGGAACTCCTGACCTCAGGTGATCTGCCTGCCTTGGCCTCCCAAACTGTTGGGATTACAGGCATGAGCCACTGCGCCTGGCCCTCAGCTAAACTTCTTAGATGGTCTTAGAGTTTTTCTTTTTTGAGATGGAGTTTTGCTCTTGTTGCCCAGTCTGTAGTGTAATGTCATGATCTCGGCTCACTGCAGCCTCCACCTCCCGGGTTCAAGCAATTCTCCTGTCTCAGCCTCCCAAGTAGCTGGGATTACAGGCATGTGCCACCAAACCTGGCTAATTTTTCTATTTTTAGTAGAGACGAGGTTTTACCATGTTGGTCAGGCTGGTCTCAAACTCCTGACCTTAGGTGATCCACCCGCCTCGGCCTCCCAAAGTGCTGGGATTACAGGCGTGAGCCACTGTGCCTGGCCCACTTTCTTTCTTTTTTTAATTGATTTTTTTTTTCTTTTTCTTTTTGAGACAAGATCTCACTCTATCACTCAGGCTGAGTGTAGTGGTGTGATTATGGTTCACTGCAGCCTCAACCTCCCCTGCTCAAGTGATCCTCCCACCTCAACCTCCCCAGAAGCTGGGACTATAGATGCACAGCACCACACTGGGCTAATTTTTTATTTTTATTTTAGTTTTATTTATTTATTTATTTATTTTATTGAGACGGAGTTTCACTCTTGTTGCCCAGGCTGGAGTGCAATGGCACGATCTTGGCTCACTGCAACCTCCGCCTCCCAAGTTCCAGTGATTCTCCTGCCTCAGCCTCCCAAGTAGCTGGGATTACAGGCATGCACCACCACGCCTAGCTGATTTTGTATTTTTAGTAGAGATGGGGTTTCTCCATGTTGGTCAGGTTGGTCTCGAACTCCCGACCTCAGGTGATCTACCTCCCTCTACCTCCCAAAGTGCTGGGATTACAGATGAGAGCCGTCGTGCCCGGCCAGTTTTTTATTTTTTGTAGAGATGGAGTCTCCCCGTGTTGCCCAGGCTGGTCTCGAAGTCCTGGACTCAAGCAGTCCTCTCACCTTTGTCTCCCAAAGTGTTGAGATTACAGGCGTGAGCCATCACACTTGGCCTCAGAGCTTTTTAGATAGTCTGGTATATAAGCAAAATCTCTTTAAAGAAGGAAACCTGTTGGTTCTTAAGTTAATCTAACCAGGTGGTGCATGCCAACTGCCCAATCTCTCAGGCACCTCTCTTTGTTCTTTGAGATGAAGGAAATGTCAGCATAGCAAAACACCGGTTCTGTGTTTGTTCCTATACCACTCACACTTCTTTCCTCTCTTTTCTTCTCATTCATTTCTAGCCAGCAGAAGAAAAAGAGCAGTTGCTCCATAATGACGAGTACCAGGAGACGATGGTGGAGTCCACTTTTATGTACCTGACACTTGACCTTCCTACTGCCCCCCTCTACAAGGACGAGAAGGAGCAGCTCATCATTCCCCAAGTGCCACTCTTCAACATCCTGGCCAAATTCAATGGCATCACTGAGAAGGTAGCCCATTAACACACCTGCCCTGCCTATACTTATCTTTGTGCTCTCGACTTTTTCATTTTCTTTTTTTTTTCTTTTTCAAGACAGTTTTGCTGTTGTCGCCCAAGCTGGAGTGCAGTGGCATGATTTCAGCTCACTGCAATCTCCACCTTCCAGTTTCAAGTGATTCTCCTGCCTCAGCCTCCTGAGTAACTGGGATTACAGACATCCACCACCATGCCCAGCTAATTTTTTTGTATTTTTAGTAGAGATGAGATTTCAGCATGTTGGCCAGGCTAGTCTCGAACTCTTGACCTCAAGTGATCCATCTGCCTCGCCTCCCAAAGTGCTGGAATTATAGGCGTGAGCCACCACGCCCGGCCCATTTTCATTTTATACATAAGGATCACCACATGTATGTAATGTATTTATTTTAAAGTATATTGACTTTATTGAGCCTCCCAGACTCCTTGGTATTTCTAGCTGGTCACCCCCAACTCTTAACTTACAGTGCCCATCTTTTTATTATTTTCTGAGACAGGGTCTTGCTCTGTCACCCAGGCTGGGGTGCAGTGGCATGATCATGGCTCACTGCAACTTCAAAGTCTTGGGCTCAAGTGATCCTCTCACCTTAGCCTCCTGAGTAGCTGGGACTTTTTAGTAGAGATGGGGTTTCTCCATGTTGGTCAGGTTGGTCTCGAACTCCCGACCTCAGATGATCTACCCGCCTCGGCCTCCCAAAGTGCTAGGATTACAGGTGAGAGCCATTGTGCCTGGCCAATTTTTTATTTTGTGAAGAAAAAAAAGACACGCTTCCCCACGCCCAGCTAAGTTTTTTTGTAGAGAGAGCTCTCACTCTGTTGCCCAGGCTGGTCTTTAACTCCTGGCCTCAAGGTATCTTCCCACCTTGACCTCCCAAAGTGTTGGGATTATAGATGTGAACCAGTGCCCAACCACAGTACCCCCTCTTGTACTTCTCATATATCCTTTTTTCAGCTTTCTGCCTGCTTCTGGGTAGTATAGAGAAAGGAAGGTCATTTAGGAGACAAGAAACTCCAAAAAGTGGGGAGACATACTTTTTTTTTTTGAGATGGAGTCTCACTCTGTTTCCTAGTCTGGAGTGCAGTGGTGTGATCTCAGCTTACTGCAACCTCCGCCTACCGGGTTCAAGCGATTCTTCTGCCTCAGCCTCCTGAATAGCTGGGACTACAGGTACATGCCACCATGCCCAGCTAATGTTTGTATTTTTAGTAGAGATGGGGTTTCACCATGTTGGCCAGGCTGGTCTCGATCTCCTGGCCTCAAGTGATCTGCCTGCCTCAGCCTCTCAAAATATTGGGATTATAGGCATGAACCGTCGTGCCTGGTTAGCTTGCTTTCTTTACATACATATATTTATATATATATATATATTTTTTTTTTTCCTTTTCTTTTCTTTTTTTTTGAGACAGAGTCTCACTCTGTTGCCCAGGCTGGAGTGCAGTGACGCGATCTCGGCTCACTGCAAGCTCTGCCTCCCGGGTTCACGCCATTCTCCTGGCTCAGCCTCCCGAGTTGCTGGGACTATAGGCGCCCGCCACCACACCCAGCTAATTTTTTGTATTTTTAGTAGAGACAGGATTTCACCATGTTAGCCAGGATGGTCTCGATCTCCTGGCCTCATGATCCACCGGCCTTGGCCTCCCATAGTGCTGGGATTACAGGCGTAAGCCACCGCACCCGGCCTTTTTTTTTTTTTCTTTTTTTTCTTTTTTAGTGGAGATCGGGTTTCACCATGTTGTCAAGGCTCGTCTGGAACTTCTGTGCTGAAGTGATCTGCCTGCCTCGGCATCCTATAGTGATAGGATTACAGGCGTGAGCCACCAGGCCCGGCCTTTTTTTTAAGTCAGCCTTAGCCAAACTGCACATCCTAAGCTTCATACATAATTTCTGGGACCAAGAGTCTTGTGAACTTTCGGTGTGAGGCAAAATTACATTTTCAAAAACCAAAATGAAAACCTCATGCCCCTGCTCTAATACCTACTGAACTTCAGCACTAATTTGATAATTTTCTTTTTTTTCTCTAGGAATATAAGACTTATAAGGAGAACTTTCTGAAGCGCTTCCAGCTTACCAAGCTACCTCCATATCTAATCTTTTGTATCAAGAGATTCACTAAGAACAACTTCTTTGTTGAGAAGAATCCAACTATTGTCAATTTCCCTATTACGTAAGTAACACCCTGCTTCACTTCCTCTCACGGGGAGTGAACCTGGATTTCTTCTCTTATGTTTTTACCAGTATTAATTTTGGACTGTCTTAGTTGGGGATTACAATTAACAGAGCCTACCTACAGTAGATAACAGTTTTTATTGGAAGGATACACTTAACTTCAGGGACCACAAAAGATGGATGTTTACTAGGAGGCAATCCCTGTTTTATCTCCTCTCCTGTTGCTGGCCGGAAATTATAGTCCTCCTGCGTAGAGAAGAAGAAATGATGCAAGTAGGATAGGACAAGTAGAATTCTGCCTGGTTTGGAAGATGTCCTGAGTAGTGAGGGTCTGCCCATCTATTTGCTGGCCATCACACCTTTTTGCACACTGGAGTTGTACTAGATGCTTTTTTTTTTTTTTTTGAGACGGAGTCTCGCTCTGTCGCCCAGGCTGGAGTGCAGTGGCCGGATCTCGGCTCACTGCAAGCTCCGCCTCCCGGGTTTATGCCATTCCCCTGCCTCAGCCTCCCGAGTAGCTGGGACTACAGGCGCCCGCCACCTCGCCCGGCTAGTTTTTTGTACTTTTTAGTAGAGACGGGGTTTCACCGTGTTAGCCAGGATGGTCTCGATCTCCTGACCTCGTGATCCGCCCGTCTCGGCCTTCCAAAGTGCTGGGATTACAGGCGTGAGCCACTGCGCCTGGCCCACTAGATGCTTTTAATTTGCTTCCTTCTAACTCAGAAAACTTCTGCAAAATCCTTTTGGGGGTAGACTGTTGGTTTTCAGTTCTCAAGAGACAAGGTTTTTCACACTTAAGAAGATGTTGGGCCGGTCATGGTGGCTCATACCTGTAATCCCAGCACGTTGGGAGGCCAAGGCAGATGGATCGCTTGAGCTCAGGAGTTCAAGACCAGCCTGGGCAACATGGCAAAACCCCGTCTCTACAAAAAAAATACAAAAAATTAGCCCGATGTGGTGGTGCACACCTGTAGTCCCAGCTACTTGAGGGGCTGAGGCAGGGGGATTGCTTGAACCTTGGAGATTGAGGCTACAGTGAGGTGAGATGGTGTCACTGCCCTGCAGCCTGGGTGATAGACTGTGACTGTGCTCAAAAAAAAAAAAAGAAGGAAAGAAAGAAGTAGTGTCAGTTTTAAATTCTACGTAGCATTTAAGAAGGTAGTATCTAAAATTAAGAGGCCCGAGTTTTAGGCTGCCTTAGTGGTGGGCCCTCAGACCTGTAGTTTGCATGTTTTCTGGATATGTTCTCTCAAAGATAAAATGAGCAGCTTGGAGTAGATGGGCCTGAGCCCTAGGGGTTTGTCCAGGTGTAACATTTTATTATAGTATTGCTAGGACTCTTAGAACCATGGAGGGTGAGGAGAGAGAACATTTGCAGTTGAGAATTACAGGGGAATTTTCTCTTTTCTCTTTTCCCCCACTTTTCTCCACTAACATCTTGTTTGTGAGACAGTAGAATTAAATAGGGAGACATGGAGGTTTGTTCTCTGCCTCCTTGATTAGGATGACAGAGCTGCTTTCTTTGAAAGTCTGTGCATCAGGGTTTTATTTCAGCACTAGCCTCTTGTGAATTACCAGTCATCTGTCTGTTCCTGGTAGGTAGGGGCAGTCTTGATTCCAAGGGCAGCTCCAGAGGGAGGAAGACTGTGTATCAATGATACTTCCTGCTCAGTTGCCACAGAAATTTCCTTGTCCCATTGTTTTCTTTTATGGGCCTAGAGTAGGCCCAGTATAAAAGTTTGTCCTTCAGAAAGCTTACTTCAGAGAAGTTAAGAGAAAACTTGGTTCTTAACTAGGCAGTCTTTTAGAGAACATCAAATTGTGACTAATTTTGGAAACTTGCACTTTTAAATATTTTATGTGCTGTAATTACTTCGAGTAATACGATTCTGGATCATTTCATCGTCCATACTTCTTGAAAAGGATCCTTTTCATACCTGTCTTCTCCTGTGATTTATTCATAACACATCCTATTTTTGTCAGAGTTATCAGACTTACAGTGATTAGGCACCCTCTGCTTATTTGGAGACAGATTTTTGAGGGCAGGTTTAAAGTTTCACTTTCAGGTAATTAGCCATTCTCTTAACTGGTCTGTTGCTGTGGCTGGGAGATGAGTATAGTTTGCTCTTTTAGGCTGGGTGCAGTGGCTCACATCTGTAATGTCACCACTTTGGGAGGCCGAGGTGGGAGGTTTGCTTGAGCTCAAGAGTTTGAGACCAGCCTGGACAATATAGCAAGATCTCATCTCTACTAAAAAAAAAAAAAATGAATAGTTTGCTCCTTTTCCTGTTTACTAAAACAAAATGATTAAACGTAGTATTTCTCTTTTGCCACATGGACAGTTTTGGTTCAGTCATGAAATCTTGAATATAAAGACTTCTCCGGGCTGGGCGGGTGGCTCACGCCTGTAATCCCAGCCCTTTGGGAGGCCGAGGTGGGTGGATCATGAAGTCAGGAGATCGAGACCATCCTGGCTAACACAGTGAAACCCCGTCTCTACTAAAAATACAAAAAGTAGCCGGGCGTGGTGGCGGGCACCTGTAGTCCCAGGTACTGGGGTGGCTGAGGCAGGAGAATGGCGAGAACCCAGGAGATGGCGCTTGCAGTGAGCCGAGATAGCACCATTGCACTCCAGCCTGGGCGACAGAGTGAGACTCTGTCTCAAAAAAAAAAAAAAAAAAAAAAAAAAAAGACTTCTCTGATACTCATTTAGACAAGTCTAGTCAGCTTTTGTTCAAGCTGAAGAGAAAATGAGAAGTCAGCTTTTGGCAGCAGGAAGGCAGGTTGGCTATCTAGAGCGTGGACTCAGGACTCATACCTCCATTTTTTTTTTTTGGAGATGGAGTCTCACTCTGTTGCCCAGGCTGGAGTGCAGTGGTGTGATCTCGCTTCACTGCAACCTCTGCCTCCCGGGTTCAAGCAATTCTCCTGCCTCAGCCTCCTGAGTAGGTGGGACTACAGGTGCATGCCGCCGCACCCAGCTAATTTTTTTTTTTTGTACTTTAGTAGAGGCAGGGTTTCACCATGTTGCCCAGGCTGGTTTCGAACTCCTAAGCTCAGGCAGTCTGCCCGCCTTGGCCTCCCAAAGTGTTGGGATTACAGGCATGAGCCACCGCACCTGGCCTCTATTTTCTTAATGGTGAATGTTTATTGCAGTCTGACTGCATCATATATGGGACACTGTCAGTCTGTAGAAACAAATAGCTGTCACCAATACATAGGAAGCTACATATAATAATTACAACAAAGTTGTATGTTTGTTTATTACCACATGGTTTACATTTTAAACTCTGTAATTTGAAAAGTTAGTAGGTTCACAGTCTGACTTCAAAGGGAGATATATAACTGGACGTGACCACCATTAGCTGTTTCTTGTGAACTCTTCAGTAATAACATGGTTTTGTTTCATGTAATGAGTTGTAGCACATCAAACAACTTTTATGATGTAATATCTTTTTTATTTTACTTCGTATTAAGTTTTTATAAATATTTGTAGGCTCCAAAATGATATATTTTCCTAAAATTATGTGTTTAAAATAGTCTCTTAATAATCTTGTTAACTATCTATATGTTTTCCTTTTTAACTGTTTGAAAGTTCTTCTTTTTGGGGGTTTTGTGAGACAGGGTCTCACTGTCGCCATGGCTGGAGTGCAATAGTGTGGTCCTGGGCTCACTTTAGCCGTAATCTCCTGGGCTCAAGTGATCCTCTCACCTCAGCCTTCTGAGTAGCTAGGACCACAGGCATGTACCACCATGTCTGGCTGATTTTTTTTTTTTGTAGGGGTCGCACTACATTGCCCAGGCTGGTCTTGAACTCCTGGGCTCAAGCAGTCCTCCTACCTTGACCTCTCAAAGTGTTGGGATTATAGGTATAAGCCACTTCCTGTCATTTATTTATTTATTTATTTTTTTAGTCATGTGGGAAGCTGTGTAACCCTGTCATTCATTTTGGCATATTTTGTGAATTCCAACACACCTGGACCTTCTTGACTCTGCAGGCCTACCCAGAGCCTTTGTGGTCTGTTTGTGTAGGACAGCTTCCTTAGCTGCACAGCCTTTGTCTGATTATTCCGGCTTTATTTTCACCATTAACAGCAATGTGGATCTCAGAGAATACTTGTCTGAAGAAGTACAAGCAGTACACAAGAATACCACCTATGACCTCATTGCCAACATCGTGCATGATGGCAAGCCCTCCGAGGGCTCCTACCGGATCCATGTGCTTCATCATGTGAGTGGCTGCTGACCCAGTCTCATGGCACAGAGTGGCAAAAACAGGTGTTTCTTTGGCATCTCAGAGGGCAGCTCCCTTCAGTTTGTCTTTGCTTGACCTTGGCTTTGGGATTTTGCAAGTAATAGTGCTGTCAGTAGTTAGTTTAAGGCAGTGGTTCTCAATTTTGGCTACACATTGGACTCACCTTGGGAGCTTTTCTTTTTCTTTTTTTTTTTTTTTTGAGACAGTCTCGCTCTGTAGCCCAGGCTGGAGTGCAGTGGTGTGATATTGGCTCACTGCAACCTCCGCCTCCTGGGTTCAAGCAATTCTCTGCCGTAGCCTCCCAAATAGCTGGGATTATGGGATTACAGGTGCCCGTCACCATGCCCGGCTAATTTTTGTATTTTTAGTGGAGATGGGGTTTCACCATCTTGGCCAGGCTGGTCTTGAACTCCTGACCTTGTGATCCACCTGCCTTTGCTAATTAATACCAAAAAATTAGCCGGGTGCAGTGGCGGGCACCTGTAGTCCCAGCTACTGGGGAGGCTGAGGCAGGAGAATGGCATGAACCCGGGAGGCGGAGCTTGCAGTGAGCCGAGATCACGCCACTGGACTCCAGCCTGGATGACAGAGCAAGACTCCATCTCAAAAAAAAGAAATCAACTTGTTAGAAATGCAGACTCTCAGGCCCATCAAACCTACTAAATCAGAGCCTGGATTTTAACATGACCCTCTGATTTGTAAGAAATTAAAGTTTGTGGCTGGGCGCGGTGGCTCACACCTGTAATCCCAGCACTTTTGGAGGCCGAGGCGAGCAGATCACGAGGTCAGGAGATCGAGACCATCCTGGCTAACATGGTGAAACCGCGTCTCTACTGAAAATACAAAAAATCAGCCGGACGTGGTGGCGGGCGCCTGTAGTCCCAGCTACTCGGGAGGCTGAGGCAGGAGAATGGCATGAGCCCAGGAGGCGGAGCTTGCAGTGAACCGAGCTTGTGCCACTGCACTCCAGCCGGGGTGACAGAACGAGACTCTGTCTCAAAAAAAAAAAAAAAAAAAAAGAAAAAGAAATTAAAGTTCGCGAAGCACTGGTTTAGGGGCTCCCTTTCATCTTAAAAATTTTGTGAATTTATTTCAAGCTGAAAACAGATAAAACATGTACTTGATATATTTGATATCACATAGATTATTAGCATAAATTGTTCTCATTTGATTAGTCTCTTCTGGAACTGTGGGTTTAATCTTAACTAGCTTCTGTTTATCAAGTGCTTTACTGTGATTAGGCAGTACGCCAGTTACTTAATGTACATAAATCTCATTTTTTTTCATTAAAACACAATTCCAAGACAGGTGTTAGTATCATCTTTTTTACAGAGGAGGAGACCTAGGCTCCGAGTTTCAGTAATTGACCTCAAGTCAGTAGAATTAGGATTTGAACCCAAGTACTCTGCTTCAAAGCTCATGTCTTAACTCGTCCTTGAAGCAGGAATGGGAACTTGCTTATGTGATCCTGAGCTTTCCTTGTTTCCTATTTTCTCAACTATTGTAATATCCAGAGGATCTGGAATATCTGTATTCTACAATAGTGGTTTTTGGCATGTCTTAGAACTTTGGTTGGATAAGGCAGGGTGGGCGGCCAGAGGTGCTTCTGCCTTAATCTAGAAACCTTTTTCCCTTGTTCGTGGAAGCATGAAGTGAGATATGTTTTGCTGTATTTGCAGCACTGGTTTCTTAGGCCAAAGGAATCAGGTTAGTGTGATAGACAGTGTCCACCAAGGACACCTTTTCTTGATGACCTGTTGCTTTTTTTTTTTTTTTTTTTTTAAGACAGGGTCTCCGTCTGTCACTCAGGCTGGAGTGCAGTGGCATGATCTTGGCTCACTGCAACCTCCACCTCCTGGGTTCAAGTGATTCTCCTACCTCAGCCTCCCAAGTAGCTGGGACCTACAGGCGCCCCTGCCACCACGCCTGGCTAATTTTTGTATTTTTGGTAGAGATGGAGTTTTACTATGTTGGCCAGGCTGGTCTCAAACTCCTGACCTGAAGTGATCTGCCCGCCTCGGCCTCCCAAAATGCTGGGATTACAGGCGTGAGCCCCCTGCACCCAGCCAGGAATGTCCATATTTAGATTCTCTCAGTGGTTGACACTGTGTACCTCATAAGTGAGAATGTCTAGCCTGTCATTTCTGAGCAGGAAGGAGACATAGGTGATGATTAGAGGGCTTCCTCTTTTCTCCACCTTAGTGTCCACTAAATTCCTTTTAAAAAGATGTACAGAAGTGTTTCAGACTCCATTGTACTTTAAGGGGCCAGGCACAGTGGCTTTTACCCATAATCCTAGCCCTTTAGGAGGCTGAGGTGGGAGGATCTTTTGAGACCAGGAGCTAGCCTGGGCAACACAGTGGAACCCCATCTCTATTTAAAAAAAAAAATTAGCCAGTTGTAGTGGCACACACCTGTAGTCCCAGCTACCTGGGAGGCTGAGGCGGGAGGATTGCTTGAGTCCAGAGGGTCGAGGCTGCAGTGAGCTGTGGTTACACCACTGCACTCCAGCCTGAATGACAGTGAGACCCTGTCTCAAAAAAACAAACCAAATAGCAAACAAACAAACAAACAAACAAAACTGTACTTTAAAAAATTGAGTTTGCCATGATTGACACATCAAAAGTCCTGTTAATTGAATCAGGCCCACAGAAGTCATGTATCCTCCTTTTTTTTTTTTTTTTTTGAGACACAGTCTCGCTCTGTTACCCAGGCTGGAGTACAGTGGTGCAATCTCGGCTCACTGCAAGCTCCGCCTCCCAGGTTCACGCCATTCTCCTGCCTCAGCCTCTTGAGTAGCTGGGACTACAGGCGCCCGCCACCACGTCCAGCTGATTTTTTGTATTTTAAGTAGAGATGGGGTTTCATCGTGTTAGCCAGGATGGTCTTGATCTCCTGCCCTCGTGATCCGCCTGCATCCAAAAGTGCTGAGATTACAGGCGTGAGCCACCACACCCGGCCCATGTACTCTCTTCTTTATGATTCTTGCTGGATGATGTCTAGTGGCTATTATTCTAATTTTTCTAACCTTGGCTATGATCATTTCCTTCTACACCCTTTTGGTTTTAGAGAGCAGACTAACCCAGCTCTTCATACTTTCTGCAGGGGACAGGCAAATGGTATGAATTACAAGACCTCCAGGTGACTGACATCCTTCCCCAGATGATCACACTGTCAGAGGCTTACATTCAGGTGGGTTGGCCACAGGCTTAGTGAGCCACAAATAGGTGGGGTATGGGGCCAGTGAGAGGAGTGGGCCAAGGCAGGAAGAGGGATAGAGTTAGGACCTTGGTTGGAGGGCCAGGTACCTGTTGGGAAGTACTTAGGAGTGAGTTGGGGCCAGAATATATGGCCCTGAAAGTCAAGCAGAGATTTTCAGAAAATAGTTATAAGAAAATGTATGAGTGAGCAAAGAAAGTTGTGATTATGGCTAGATTAGTTTTGCGGAAGTGTGCAGTCTAGTTTCTTTTTTTTTTTTTTTTTTGGAGAGAGTCTGGCTCTGTCGCCCAGGCTGGAGTGCAGTGGCGCGATCTCGGCTCACTGCAAGCTCCGCCTCCCGG
Source organism: Theropithecus gelada (assembly GCF_003255815.1). Classification (NCBI taxonomy): domain Eukaryota; kingdom Metazoa; phylum Chordata; class Mammalia; order Primates; family Cercopithecidae; genus Theropithecus; species Theropithecus gelada. Next base: position 106,735,230 of record NC_037681.1, read on the forward strand.
GTTCATGCCATTCTCCTGCCTCAGCCTCCCGAGTAGCTGGGACTACGGGCACCCGCCACCATGCCCGGCTAATTTTTTGTATTTTTAGTAGAGACGGGGTTTCACTGTATTAGCCAGGATGGTCTTGATCTCCTGACCTCGTAATCTGCCCGCCTCCGCCTCCCAAAGTGCTGGGATTACAGGCGTGAGCCACCTCGCCCGGCCATGCAGTCTAGTTTCAAGGAGGAAGGGAGGCTGGCTAGAAGTCGACCGTGAAGTACTCCCCAAGAGCCCCAGGCAGAGCTCTCTTTGTGACCCCACAGCACTTTCTACTTGCCTTTTGTTTTAGTGCCGACCATATTGCTTTGCCTGTCTGTCCTCCATTGGATTGACCCGTGGAGCACAGAGCATCTCTGTCTTCTCTTTATGTAACTGCCCTAGTACCTGACAAAAGAAGGAAGATTGAGACAAAAGCCATAGCTTTGTAAGAAGAAAGTGATACCTCTCCTAGAGATAACTGTTTCTTCCCTTCAGTGACTGTAGCCACTGTAGCAGATTTCCAGATGGAGTATAGCAGGTTTGTAAATGGCATGACGAGTTATCCATGGCCTGGCACAGAATAGGTATTTGACAAGTATCTGTTGACTGAATGCCTCCTAGACTTCAGTTTGTGTTTTCATTTCTTACAGATTTGGAAGAGGCGAGATAATGATGAAACCAACCAGCAGGGGGCTTGAAGGAGGCGTCTAGGGCTTTGCTTCCGAGGGCTGTGGCTGATGATGGTAAATAAGAACACAGAAGCTGTAGCTATTCAGCTACAGGCTGACTGGGGGCCTCCCTGGGCCAGCCCAGCTTGTATGGATTCTGGCTACACCAGAGCACCAGGAGCCCACTTGCCTGGGATGGCCCCACACTGTCACCCAGCTGTTCTTTGATCATTTTTTTCTAGATTGATGCTCCTTTCTCCCATGCATCGAGCTCCCTTCTAGCTTCAGCAGGGCAGAACCCTTCTCCAGATGTGTGTAACTTATGTCTGAGTATCTGGGAGTAGCTGAAGAACAGATAATTTCTTCCAAACATCAAGCCTTGGGATTCTTGGAGCAAGCAGAAAGCCAGTAACCTCACTCTTGTCTGTTAGAGGTGGAGGATTTTCCTATGGTTCCCCTCATTTCCTGATGTGTATTTTTAGATGGATTAAATATTCTCCTGTTTTTAAACTAACCTCTTGTTTTATATCTTTTCCTTTGGTGGTTAGCTGAGGAAAATATTTTCCTTTTTAATCTTCACAAACTACCCTACAGTCTGACATCTGGCAGACACCACACTTGCCCTTTCCTGTCAGCTTGTGGGTGGTGTGTCAGTTAGGATGCATTTGTTTCTAAGTAAAAAAATGCTTGAGTCAGGGGGATACATTATTATTGTGCTTAACTAGAAGGCCAGAGGTGGGCAGTCTCCGGCTGCAGTGCAGGAATGAGTAAGGGAAGAGGAAAGAAAGGAAATAGGAAGTTCTTCTCACTACAGTGCAATTCTGAGAAGGTCTCAACCAGGCCAGTGTGGAGCCCCAGGGCAAAGATTCCCTGTCAGACAATTCATCAGCTCTGTAGTGGGCTCTAGCAGCCTAGGAGAAGGGTGACCTTGGCATGAGCACTGTGGCAGGTCCAAAGATGTGGGAAGCAGCTGGAGGCAGCCAGTCAGCCTCAGCAAGTTCTCTTGAAGGGAGACAGGAGCCATGCACTCCTGTGGTGCCACCCTTTACCTGGACACAACCCTGTCCTCACTTTCCTCTACCTCTCTGGAAGCTCCAGTATTTCCTTTGCAAGCTTATCTCTTTTATCCAGCTATTACATGTTGAGATTTCTCAAGATTCAGTCCTAGCATCAGTCTTCTTGCTGTTTACTTTTTCCCTAGGCCATTTTGGCTATGCCTAGGGCTTCACTTACCTTTTTTATGGAAATGACTCATAAACACATCTTAATCCCAGATCTCTCTAAACTCTTGAACTTCACTCTGTTGCCCAGGCTGGAGTGCAGTGGCACTCAGCTCACTGCAACCTCCACCTCCCAGGTTCAAGTGATTTCCGGCTAATTTTTGTATTTTTATTTTTATTTTATTTTATTTTTGAGATGGAGTCTTGCTCCTTCTCCCAGGCTAGAGTGCAGTGGCGCGATCTCAGCTCACTGCAACCTCTGCCTCCTGGGTTCAAGTGTTTCTCCTGCCTCAGCTTCCTGAGTAGCTGGGATCACAGGCGCCCACCACCGTGCCCAGCTAATTTTTGTATTTTTAGTAGAGACGGGGTTTCATCATGTTGGCCAGGCTGGTCTCGAATTCCTGACCTCGTGATCCACCCCTGTCAGCCTCCCAAAGTGCTGGGATTACAGATGTGAGCTACCACGTCCAGCCAATTTTTAAAAAATTTTTAGTAGAGATAGGGTTTCACCATGTTGGCCAGACTGGTCTCGAACTCCTGACCTCAAGTGATTTGCCTGCCTCAGCCTCCCAGAGTGTTGGGATTACAGGCATGAGTTATGGTGCCCAGCCCTATTTTGGGGTGTTTTAAAGTAAACTCAAACTTAACATTGTTCAGAACTGAGCTTGCAAGGTGTGGCTTCTGCCTGTAATCCTAGCACTTTGGGAGGCTGAGGTGGAAGAATTGTTTGTGACCAGGAGTTCAAGACTAGCCTGGCCAACATAGCGATACCCCATCTCTAACAACAACAGAAGTTAGCTGGGCATGGTGGTGTGTGCCTGTAGTTCCACCTACTTGGGAGGCTGAGGCAGGAAGATCCTTTGAGCGCAAGATTTGAGGCTGCAGTGAACCGTGGTTGCACCACTGCACTCCAGCCTGGGCAACAGAGCAAGACCTTGTCATTACAAAAAAGAAAAAAGTTAAGCTTGTGAGTTTCTCCCCCGTTTTTTTTTTTTTTTTTTTTTTTTTGAGATGGAGTCTCACTCTGTTGCCCAGGCTGGAGTGCAGTGGTGCGATCTTGACTCACTGCCGACCTCTGCCTCCCGGGCTCGAGTGATTCTCCTGCCACAGCCTCCCAAGTAGGTGGGACTACAGGTGTGTGCCCCACACCTGGCTGATTTTTGTACTTTTAGTAGAGATGGGGTTTCACCATGTTGGTCAGGCTGGTCTTGAACTCCTGACCTCAGGGGATCCACTGACCTCGGCCTCCCAAAGTGTTGGGATTACAGGCATGAGCCACTGTGCCCAGCCGTGAGTTTACCTTTAAACTTGACTATTTTTAAGATTATACTATCTTGAAGATTATACTATCCAGTTACAGAAATTCATGTATTTTATATATATATATATATATATATATTTTTTTTTTTTTTTTTTGAGACGGAGTCTCGTGCTGTCGCCCAGGCTGGAGTGCAGTGGCCGGATCTCAGCTCACTGCAAGCTCCGCCTCCCGGCTTCACGCCATTCTCCGGCCTCAGCCTCCCGAGTAGCTGGGACTACAGGCGCTGCCACCTCGCCCGGCTATTTTTTGTATTTCTTAGTAGAGACGGGGTTTCACCGTGTTAGCCAGGATGGTCTCGATCTCCTGACCTCGTGATCCGCCCATCTCGGCCTCCCAAAGTGCTGGGATTACAGGCTTGAGCCACCGCGCCCGGCCTAGAAATTCATGTATTATAATCAGGGAAAGTTTAATTTCAGTAATTATTAACTACAACAGGGGTTTGTAGTTGACAGGGGATTAGTTAGTAACAAGTAAAGAATGTAGAAATAACAGATACAAAGAGCTGCCACTACCTCTGGGGCTGACAGTGTCCAAAGCTGAGATCCAGACCTTGCTAAAAGTATGCTCTTTGAGCCTCATTAAAAATCTGCTTTGTAGTGTGCTTGGGAAAGCCATTCACAGGTGTCTCCCTGGAGGCCTCTGCTACAAAACTGTCCAGGGAGGAGAGAGTGCCAGCTGAAGCTACTGGTGCTGTCCAAATGTATATGTTGTCTCCAAAAGCCAAGAAAAACCTATCAAACATTGTGCGTGTGTGTGTGTGTGTGTGTGTGAGGTGGTATGAGGTACAGCCACCTGTCTTACTTCGGAGAGAATATTTTGACATAACTCTATACTGTTGACTTCCCAGAAATGTCCCTGAGGTGGCAGGCCCCTGAATTGTTTTTGGGTTTAACTCCCAACTTCTTATTTATGTCTTACTAAGGCATTTAAAGCGCTTGGTACTTTCTGCTCATTGGATCCAACAGCGTAGTGTCATCACTGTAGTGGACTAGTGTGATATTTTGTGGATTGCCAAGATGATCAAGATCTCTGTGAACTGTATTATGCTAGAGAGCAGAACTGACATAGTCCTGAGGTAACACTGGGAAGGTATACTGTTGGCCCTGCCAGATAAAAGCAAACGACTTCTGGTGATCCTTATAAATTGATATGGAGAAATACCAATTTGATTCTAATTTAGTAGCTACATACCAAGTGCCAAGAGCTGTTCTTTATCAATAAAGATGCTACATCTGGCCCCGGGCGTGGTAGCTTACAGATGTAATCCCAGCAGCTTGGGAAGCCAAGGCAGGAGGATTGCTTGAACCCAGGAGTTCAAGACCAGCCTGGGCAACAAAGTGAGACCCCATCCCTACAAAAAAAATTAGCCGGGCATGGTGGCATGCACCTGTGGTCCGAGCTATGTGGGAGACAGGAGGATCACTTGAGTCAAGGCTGCAGTGAGCTGAGTTTGAGCTCAGGGTGACAGAGCAAGGCACTATCTCAAAAAAAGTTAAAAAAAAAAAAAAAAGGATACATCTGGGACAGGAGCTTCGGTTGGAGTCACTCTGATTAAGTTTACGATAGTCCACAGTCATTCTCCAAGATCCATCAGACTTCTGCACAGGCCCTTTGCCACTCTTATTTTAGTCTAAGCTATTGCCAGTTTCTGTTTGCAGTGGTCTCAATAGGTCTCTTTACATTTTTTTGCCTCCTACCCCCAGTTTATCCATGCTTTAGTCAGAATAATCTTTTAAAACACAAACCTGAGTCATTTCTCCCCCATACTCTGATCTCATGCTTAAAGACACTTCATTGGCTCTTAGGATAGCAAGTGAAATCCTCAGCTGCTAGCCTAATTTATCAGGAAGTTTCTACCTTTTTTTTTTTTTTTTTTTTTGAGACAGGGTGTGGCACTGTCGCCCAGGCTGGAGTGTAGTGGCATGATCTTGGCTCACTGCAACCTCCGCCTCCTGGGCTCAAGCCATCCTCCCACCTCAGCCTCCTGAGTAGCTGGGCCCACAGGCTTGCACTACTACACTACACTGGGCTAGTTGTTTTGATTTTTTTGTAGAGATGGTATTTCACCATGTTGCCCAGGCTGGCCTCAAACTTGTGAGCTCAAGTGGTCTGCCTGCCTTGGCCTCCTGAAGTATTGGGATTATAGGCGTGAGCCACCGCGCCCGGCTCCCTGCTTGTTCTTGACCCCAGGCTCACTGAGCTTCATTCTATTGCTCAGATGTGCCACATGACATGAGGCCTCTATACCATCTGCTTCCTCTGTGAGGGATGCTCCTCCTTTCCCTTTTAATTCTTTCTCCTCCATGACCTCTCATACCCTTAATACCCTGTATATCTCTAATTGATGACCCTTATTGCACCTGAAAAATTTGTTTTTTCTGTGATTCTTTGATTAAGGCCTGTTTTTCCAACTAAACTCTCAAGTTACAAAGGATAGATAGAAACTTTTGTGCCCCGCCCTAGGGAAATGCTTGGCACTTGGAAGTCAATCACCCATATTTTATTTATTTATTTATTTTTTGAGATGGAGTTTTGCTCTTGTTACCCAGGCTGGAGTGCAATGGCACAATCTCGATTCACCACAACCCCCGCCTCCTGTGTTCAAGCAATTCTCCTGCCTCAGTTTCCCAGGTAGCTGGATTACAGGCATGCGCCACCATGCCTGGCTAATTTTGTGTTTTTAGTAGAGATGGGGTTTCTCCATGTTGGTCAGGCTGGTCTTGAACTCTCAACCTCAAGTGATCTGCCCGCCTCGGTCTCCCAAAGTGCTGGGATTATAGGCATGGGCCACCGTGCCTGGCCAATCACCCATATTTTTTGAGTAAATGCTTTAGTACTTAGCCTGTGTTCTCTTTGTTGTCCTTTTGCACAAATGATTTTGTCTCTTTCTACCCTTTCAAGATGGTGAAAATAGGTATTGTCACTTAAAAGTTTAGGGACTATTTCTTGGGAATATTTCTGGGGACTGTCATATCCTGTGTGATCTTGAGGTCCTTTGTGGGTGACACATGGCTTGCTTCCACCACTGCTGTCTGGGCTGGGGGCCTGGCCTGCATGTCTTCAAAGCTGGTCCCAGCATGCCCTTCCTCTTTTGGAGACCTCAAGGTCTGACCAGAGTTTGAACGACACATGGGGAAGAAGTTAAATTCAATTCATGTTTTCTTAGCGTGACCCCACAGCCAGAAATCACAGAGGAAAAGATAGATATGGAAAAAATACCCCAGATATATGATAGAGAAAAATTTGCAATGTATAGGACAGTAAATAAATGAATATACCTAGTTTATTTTTACTGGTAAAACAATAAAAAGAAACCTAAACAGAAAAGTGGGCAAAAAAACCTAAGTAGGCATTTCACAAAAGATGAAATACAAATAGCCAGTAAGCATGTGACGAGGTGTTTATTTGGTAACTAAAGAAATGCAAATTAGAACAACCATGAGACATCATTTAAAAATATTTTGGATTAGTGGGAAAAAAAAAAGGAACAAAACCAAGCCAAAACAAAACAAAACAAATATTTTGGATAGGTCAGGTGCAGTGGCTCACACCTGTAATCCCAGCACTTTTGGAGGCCAAGGCTGGTGGATCATCTGAGGTCAAGAGTTCAAGACCAGCCTGGACAACATGGTGAAACCCCGTCTCTACTAAAAATGCAAAAATTAACCAGGCATGGTAGCACACCCCTGTAATCCCAGCTACTCTGGAGGCTGAGGCAAGAGAATTGCTTGAACCTGGGAGGTGGAGGCTGCAGCAAGCTGAGATCGTGCCAATGCACTCCAGCCTGGGCGACAGTGAGACTTTCTCTCAAAAAAAAAAAAAAAAAAAAAATATATATATATATATATAAAATATATATATATTTATAATATGTATTATATATAAAAATATATATTTTTATATATATATATTTTGGGATTAGCAAAGTTTGAAAGATTAATTCCCCAGTTTGGTGAGAGTGGAAAGAGGCACTTGTTTTCTGTTGGGATAGAAATTGGTATGGCTGGCACAGAAGCCCAGATTGATAATCCAGCCTCTGTTAAAAGTAAAGGTGTCAGAGTGGGTGCGGTGGCTCACGTCTGTAATCCTAGCACTTTGGGAGTCCGAGACGGGCAGATCACGAGGTCAGGAGATCGAGACCATCCTGGGTAACATGGTGAAACCCCGTCTCTACTGAAAATACAAAAAATTAGCCGGGCGTGGTGGCGGGCACCTGTAGTCCCAGCTACTCGGGAGGCTGAGGCAGGAGAATGGCATGAACCCGGGAGGCGGAGCTTGCAGTGAGCCAAGATTGCACCATTGTACTCCAGCCTGGGCGATGGAGTGAGACTCCATCTCAAAAAAAAAAAAAGTAAAGGTGTCCCCCCCAAATTTCACGTCTTGGAATTGATTCTAAGAAGATAGTCAGACAAAGATGTAAGTGCAAGCATTTTTATTCTTCGCAAATCATTGATAACAGTTGCTTAAAAAAACAAAGGGCCAGCCATGGTATGTGAAGCCTGCAGTCCCAGCACTTAGGGAGGCAGAGGCAGGAGGATTGCTTGAACCCCAGAGTGATTGCACCACTGCACTCTAGCCTGGGAGACAGAGCTGTCATGTGGCAATTAGCAATAATAATAGATACTTATATTTATTGACCTGAAAAGGTTATTGTTAAATGGATAGTGCAGGTTACAAAGCAGCATGTGTAGGATGTTTCCAGTTTTGTAGATCTGCTGTATCTTTTTGTATATGTGCGCAGAAAGCTTTGGAATTATAGATAACGTGTTAATAATGATTATGTTGAGGATTTAAAATTTCAGTTATTCATTATGGGGACATAATGTAATAGTCTTTATTTCTCTGTAGCTGAACTCATTTTGGCTCATGAGCCCTCAAAACATATTCTTTCCATTTCGGAATAACTCGTTCCCTTCTTAATGCTCAGCCTCTCTTGGCTGACTCACCACTGAATCCTCCTTCCCCTTTCCCTGAGAATGATTTACAGATTGCCCTGTGGTGAGAGGAGGCATTGGGGACTAAGCATTCCCTGGCCGTCCAGGTTTCTCTGGAGTGTCTCTCGTCTTGCCTGATCATCATCTTCTTGTGCCATTGTTGCTATACATCTGATTTCTGCTCATCTCAAGATCCACTAAATCTGTCACAGATTCATCCCCAGCCATGGGCTCTTACGGGCGCACCATCTTGTCTAGAGCCAATTCTGACTGCCTGTAGGTCTGTAGGTTGAGGTTGCTCTTCTGCAGCCACATCATGTTGGGGACACTCTCTGTGAAGCAGACCTCAGGCCAGCTGCCTAGCTTCATCCCTCAGGCTAGCGTCCTCACCCTTTCTGATGTCCTGTGAGAGGCAGGCTTCTCTTAGAAGCCCACACCCTGGAAAGTGAAGAATAAGTCCCCTCCTCTTGGGCTACTCCTGGGCTACTCCCCTCCTGGGACTTCTCTTCCCCTGCCTTCCTAAGGGCAGGGGTGCAGCATGTTGGACACTTCTCAGGGACCCTAGGAGTCTCAAGTGTAGCCACTTCCTGTCAATTCTGTCCTCCTACCAGCCGGTCAACTCTTTTTAAAAATTATTTATTTGTTTTTGAAATAGGATCTCTCTGTGTCGCCCAGGGTGGAGTGCAGTGGCATCATCACGGCTCACTGCAGCCTCGACCTCCTGGATTCAAGCAATCCTCCCACCTCAGCCTCCTGAATAGCTGGGACCACAGACACATGCGATCACGCCCAGCTAATTTTTGTATCTTTTATTTTTTTTCTTCTTTTATACAGAGTTTTACTCTTGTTTCCCAGGCTGGAGTGCAGTGGTGCAATCCCCACTCACTGCAACCTCTGCCTCCCGGGTTCAAGCAATTCTCCTGTCTCAGCCTCCTGAGTAGCTGGGATTACAGGTGTGCGCCACCACATCCAGCTAATTTTGTATTTTTTTTAGTAGACATGTGGTTTCACCATGTTGGTCAGGCTGGACTCGAACTCCTGACCTCAAGTGATCCACCCACCTCAGCCTCCCAAAGTGCTGGGATTACAGGTGTGAGTCACCGTGCCCAGCCAAATTTTTGTATTTTTTATAGAGATGGGGTTTTGCCATGTTGCCCAGGCAGGTCTTGAACTCCTGGGCTTAAGTGATCCTCCTACCTCAGCCTCCCAAAATCTGTTGACTCTTGACCTCCTTTTGAGTGAAGCCTCCTTTTTCACTATTAGGCACTCATTCCCACTCCTATTTTTGGGATAAACTATTAATGCCTCCCCTTCTCCAAAGATTGGCTCTTCATTGTCCCAATCAAGCTTTTTAATTTTTATTTTTGAATTTAATTTTAATATTAATTTTTAATTTAAAACATCCTTTTCTCTCAGAGAGTTGGATTTTATAATTGAAACAATGGCTTTAAAGACAGTAGTTAGCTATAGGTTTACAAATGTCTACTTAAAAGTTAAAATCCAGGAGCCAATGAGTTGTGTGTCTCATCCCTAGCCCAAGAGCAGGCTGCATAGACAGCTCTTCCTGGTGCTTGAACCGTGGAGGCTTGGAGCCAGAGGCTGCGGGGAGAGGACTGAAAAAGCCCCAAGCTCAGTGTCAAAATACACACCCTGCAATAGCTCTCTCCTGGGCTTGGTGGGATTGTGGGTATCATGCGCGTCCCTGTGAAGAGACCACCAAACAGGCTTTGTGTGAGCAATAAAGCTTTTTTTTTTTTTTGAGACAGTCTCGCTCTGTAGCCCAGGCTGAAGTGTAGTGGCACGATCTTGCCTCACTTCAAGCTCCGCCTCCGAAGTGCACGCCATTCTCCTGCCTCAGCCTCCCGAGTAGCTGGGACTACAGGCGCCTGCCACCATGCCTGGTTTATTTTTTGTATTTTTAGTAGAGACAGGGTTTCACCGTGTTAGCCAGGATGGTCTCGATCTCCTGACCTCATGATCTACCTGCTTTGGCCTACCAAAGTGCTGGGATTACAGGTGTGAGCCATCGCACCCAGCCTGCAATAAAGCTATTTAATCACCTGGGTGCAGGCGGGCTGAGTCCAAAAAGAGAGTCAGCAAAGGGTGGTGGGATTATCATTAGTTCTTATAGGTTTGGGATAGGCGGTGGAATTAGGAGCAGTTTTTTGTGGGCAGGGGATGGATCTTACAAAGTACATTCTCAAGGGCGGAGAGAATATTACAAAGTACCTTAAGTGTCAGGAGGGTGTATAGTACAAAGTACATTCGCAAGGGTGGGGGAATATCACAAGGTTCATTATTGCAAGGGTGGGGAGGGTGTATTGTCACAAAGTCAACTGATCAGTTAGGGTGGAGCGGGAACAAATCACAATGGTGGAATGTCATCAGTTAAGGCAGGAACTGGCTATTTTCACTTCTTTTGTGAATCTTCAGTTGCTTCAAGCCATCTGGATGTATAGTGCAGGGCACAGGGGATATGATGGCTTAGCTTGGGCTCAGAGGCCTGACAGTGGATAATTTCCACTCTCTTTTTGTCTGTAGTTTCTGAATTTCTTACAGGAAACATGTATAAGAAATATGACAAAAGTTATTTTATAAATAAAGGGACACTTTGAGGCTTTTCAGTCTTTAAAAAAGCTAAGGCTTATTTGGGTTTTTGTTTAATTTTAGATTTTTGGTGTCCTCACGACCTCACCTCATCCCATTGAGTAGAGACTGGGAGGGGAGAGCAGCAGCCGGAGGGCAGGCTGGGAGCCCTTGTGAGCAAGAGGAGCTGTGGACACCTGCTTCTCTGCCAAGGGAGAGAGTGAGGTAGGCCCGGGCCTACTGACTTCAGGGTGAGGCCACAGCTACTGCAGCGCTTTTTATGTATTTATTTACTGAGATGGAATCTTGCTCTGTCACCCAGGCTGGAGTGCAATGGTGTGATCTCGGCTCACTGCAACCTCCCCCTCCTGGGCTCCAGTGATTCTCCTGCGCTCAAGCGATTCTCCTGCCTCAGCCTTCTGAGTAGCTGGGATTACAGGCACGCGCCACCACACCCGGCTAATTTTTTGTATTTCTAGTAGAAACGGGGTTTCACCATGTTGGCGAGGCTGGTCTTGAACTCCTGACCTCAAGTGATCCTCCTGCCTCGGCCTCCTAAGGTGCTGGGATTACAGGTGTGAGCCACCACGTCCGGCCATACTGCAGCACTTTAAAGGACGGTGTCTTTTTCTTTCTCATACAAGAGAATAGGACTTTATTAGCATTGGTGCAAGCATTGCATTACACAGGAATGGGTCCCTAGTGTGCACAACCCCAGCTGGGCTTTGAGCAGATAAATCACAGCAGAAATAGAATCGCCCTAGGACTTTCAATCAAAAGCTGGAAGTCCACCTTACAGAAAGACAAAAAGAAAACCCCTTTTTATATCTTAACAAAGCGACAGCTTTCAAGCAGCAGAGCATCTCGAGGAAGAAAGCTTGCCTGGTCGCCATCTCATCATGCCAGAGTGTGCAGTGTCCACCCTCGACCACGCCGGGGAGTTGCTGATTTTTTGAAAAAGCTTAACTTAACAATTTCTGATGTCTATCTTTTAGAGTTCTATATGTTCCCATTTTTTATTCTTCTGAATTTTGAATTACAAATAGCTGTAAAAGCCAGTCTTTGAGTGCATGGGGGTGGGTGTGAGGCAGGGCCCAGCTTCTACTCCCTGTCCTGTGGAGCAGTGGCTGGTTTCTCCTGAGCCCAGCCCTGGGAGGTTGTGGTAGGCGTGGAGGCTGCAGAGCTCCTCCAGATGCTGCCCTTGCTGTGCCTCACACCAGAGAGGATGGAAGTGGCTCTGGCGTCGGACTGTGTTGAGCTGAGACAGACAAGGCTGACACAGGGCTGGGGGCCCGTGGTCCACCAGTGGAAGTGACTCCCGAGGAAGGGCGGCGAGGAGGGTGGTGTGGGATCTGAGGCTTCTTTTCAGTGTGGCAGCTGTCGAGGGCCAGGGAGCAGGGGGAAGAGCCTGGTCACCATGGTCCCAGAGCCCGTCTCACTTGGCTCTTCCTTTGCAGCTGAGGAGGATGAGGACCAGAGAGGGACTGTGCGTGTGTCCTGCCTGGGGACCCACAGCCAGGTGATAGCAGAGTTGGGTTTGAAGCCAAGGCCTCCCATGCCAACCCAATGGTCTTGCTGTTTCAGCAGGGAAGGCTGGGAGCCTGGGAGCTGGGAAAAGGTGACTGCCCGGCTCCTGGTGACTCCCCACCCCCAGGTCCCCAGCTGTCATCAGAGGGGCAAGGACACATTTAACTGGTTCCTGTGGGTCAGGTCTGAGTGGGGGAGGACCTCCCCTCCCCACTGCCTTCCACAGGGGCTTGTGATTCAGGGTTTCAGGAACAGGGCTGGCTCCCCCGCCTCAGATGGAAGAAGTGGACTTGGCTGTGAACTCCAGGAAGGCAGGGCTCAGCCATGGCCCATACCCTAGGATATGGCCTGGCCACAAGCACTCACTACATTTTTTTTTTTTTTTTTTTTGAGACGGAGTCTCGCTCTGTTGCCCAGGCTGGAGTGCAGTGGCACGATCTCAGCTCACTGCAACCTCTGCCTCCCAGGTTCAAGCAGTTCTCCTCCTCAGCCTCCCAAGTAGCTGGGATTACAGGTGTGTGCCACCACATCTGGCTAATTTTTTACTTTTTTAGTAGATATGGGGTTTTGTCATGTTGGTAAGGCTGGTCTTGAATTCCTGACCTCAAGTGATCCACTCGCCTCGGTCTCCCAAAGTTCTGGGATTACAGGTGTGAGCCACTTTGCCCGGCAAAGAAATACCTTTTTTTTCTTTTCCTGAAACAGAGTTGTGCTCTGTCACCTAGGCTGGAGTGCAGTGGCACGATCTCGGCACACCGCAACCTCCGCCTCCCAGGTTCAAGTGATTCTCCTGCCTAAGCGTCCTGAGTAGCTGGGATTACGAGCACCCACCACCATGCTCAGCTAATTTTTAAAAATATTTTTAGTATAGACGGGGTTTCGCCATGTTGGCCAGGCTAATCTCAAACTCCTGACCTGAGGTGATCCGCCTGCCTCGGCCTCCCAAAGTGCTGGGATTACAGGCGTGAGCCACCATGCCTGGCCTTACATTTTTTAAAATGAGGGAACGAATGAATAAATGACCACCATATTAGGGGCTGGCTCTGAACAGAATTGTAAAGTGGACCAAGCTTGTGCTCAGGGTCACCTTAAGCCCACGGTCGCTGTGTCCTGCCCTCTCAGGGCCATTTCCCAGCCCCCAGGCACCTGTTCACAGAGGCTGCATCTGGCCCTGCCTCCACCCCTCCGTCCTAAAGTGCTCCTCTGACTTAGAACATGACAGTTAGGGAGAGAGTGTGCCTCAGGAGGGTGGAGTCAGATGATCACGGCCTTCCTGGCATCTGAGGGGAGATAGCTTTGGTAGCAAAGTGTGATTTTCTCTGAGCCCAGGAAAGCTTGGCCTTGGTGGGAATACATTGAACCCTGAGGGCCATAGAGTCCCTGGGGCAAGCTCTGAGGGGGAGGCCTGGGACAGGGCGGGGCAGGGGGAGGGGAGTGGGGGAAGTGGGTGGGGAGCTGGGGGTTGGGGTTACCAGGGTTCTAGGGGAGGGGAGTGCTCAGGGTCCCGGAAAGGGCGTTTTCCTGATGGCGCACCAGAAGCCCTCAGGAGCCTCCAGCTGCGTGGTGAGAGGGAGGATGGAGCAGCCGACAGGAGTAGCTGCCTCTTCCTGCTTGGGGAGCAGAAGGGCCTCCCATGCCGTGATGGTCAGGACCTGCCCCCTTCTCTCCCCGCAGCTGGGGCCCTGGACTCACCTGGACTCACCTGGACAGCTGAGTTCTCATCAGAGGTCGGGGCTGTGGATACACTGGAGAGGGCTGGACGTGGTCCCACACACCCCGAGAGCCTGTCACAGGGACAGCACCAGGGCTGAGGCCTGGGGCCCCTCGGCTCCCCACACTCAGCTCTTCCGGAAAAGAACAGCACTCACGCCACCTCCCGCCTAGCGGGTGCTCCCAGTGTGACTCTGGAGACCCCTCGGGTCACTCCCTGAGCCACAGGCCTTAGGGTTTAGAGCCTGAGGAGGTGAGATTTTAACTCCAGAACACCTACTTTGTACCCCTACCCCACCAGCACACACTGGCCAGGGAACACAGCCCCATCCCATAGTGGACATCCAGCCGCACTCAGGCCGTCCCTCCCTTCCCATCCCCCTTTTCCATACTGTCATGATTTTCTACATGGAAACAGCGAGGGGTGCCTCCCAGTCTCTGGCCTATGCACCTGGGACCACCTTGGACCCAGGGGAGTGGGGCCTCTGAGGATCACGGGCCCAAAGGGTGGGGGTTCTCGGAGCCGAGGGAAGTCCTAGGACCAACTGGGAGGGGTGGATGTACCTGGCAGGTGGTGTGGGCATCCCAGTCCCTGGACACCAGGGTCAGCAGCTGGGGCGTGTGCTGAGCCACAAATTGCTTGCACTGAGGAAGGAGACACATAGCTGTGGAGGGGACCCGGGCCCTTTGCAGGACTCTCCTGTGGTCCTGGCCTCTCCACTTCTCTGGATCGCTTTAGGACTCCCTTCTGACTCCTCCATCAGCCCTCACTGAACAGCTCTGGCTGCAGTTAAAACCCTTAACAAACCGGAGCTGGCTGAAATGGAGGACTTCCATCAGAAAAGCAGGCGATGCTGGAGACGGAGGACTGAGGCAGAGGGGTGGAATCTCAGCCACCACCCTCCCCTCCCTCCACCTCCATTTCAGTTCTAGAAGGAACCTTAATGTTCATCTGGTCCTTGATACCAGACGTGATGGGCAGTGGGGAGGCTTGGGAGTTGCTGAGCAGGGAGCACAGTGTGGACAGCTGCCTCCTAGGAAGAGCATCAACTGGCTTGCCTGAGGACAGGATCTTGCTTTAAGAAGGGAATTTCCTGTCTGGGTGCAGTGGCTCACGCCTGTAAACCCAGCACTTTGGGAGGCCAAGGCGGGCAGATCACTTGAGGTCAAGAGTTCGAGAGCAGCCTGACCAATAAGGTGAAACCTTGTCTCTACCAAAAATACAAAAATTAGCCGAGCATGATAGCATGTGCCTGTGATCCCAGCTACTTGAGAGGCTGAGGCAGGAGAATCTCTTGAACCCAGAGGCAGAGGTTGCAGTGAGCCAAGATTACGCCATTGCACTCCAGCCTGGGCAACAAGAACAAAACTCCGTCTCAAAAAAAAAAAAAAAAAAAGCAGGGGATTTCCTGTCATTGACTGAGTATTGGCAGGGGCCCTAGGACCTTCAAGCCCAACCCTCTCCTTTTGCAGATGGGTTTGTCCTGAGTGAGTTAAACCTTGAGGAGTGTGGGAGCAGTAATGGGATCAGGACCCTGGAGAGAAGGCCAGTCCCTTTCCTGGCTTGAGCGGGCCCTGGCATTACTCATTTCCTAGTAGATAACCAGGCCTCTGAAGGCTTGCCTGGTGCTCACTCAGCCCGTGAAGGGGGCTTGCTGGTCTCTGGAGCCCACAGCCCTTTGTCCAGAGGCGACTCCTAACCCTTAACAGGCTCTGCCCTAACTTACAGTCCCACCATTGTCTGCCCTACATCCTGCCTGCCTGTCTGCACTCCATTCTCGCCCATCCTATGTGTCTCTGGCTGCAAAGCCTTTCCTGGGCTCAGGCTTCCACCTTGAACAGGCGCTGACCACAAGTCCCCATGTGCCTGCCCTGTACCTTTTCCCTGTCCAGCCAAGAGCTGACACAGGCCTGGAGCAGTGCCTGTGGTATGGCCTGCTCGCTGCTGTTCCTGGCCTGGGTGGTCACAGACATGCAGAGGCGGCACTCAGAGTCTTGTGGCAGCCATTGTCCTGTGGGCGACCCCAGAGACGTGAGCGTTAGGGGGAAAGCAGGCAAGGCCACCCTGAAGAGGCGTTCGGTTTCTGTCCTTGGTGCATTGCAGCGGGACCAGAGAGGGAGAGCATCATGCAGGGGCAGGGTAGGGGGAGGAGGAGAGCAGGCTTTGGGCTAAGGAGGGGGCAGTGGGTTCACCTGGGCCAGCGCTGTCATCCATGGAGCACCGGAGGACGAGGCCGCAGACCAGCTGGGGCAGCATGCGGCCCAGCAGCATGTCGAGCAGGATGACAGAGTAGCGTTCAGCCAGGCACTGGCAGATGCCACCCGCCACCAGGGGTACCACGCGGCACACCTGGGCCACTGCCACAGCTAGCACACCCTGGGGTGGGGGCGGAGAGAAGCCAGCATGGGGTCTTCACTTGGCAAACCTCCACACTCTGCCCAGCACCCAGCTTGGCACTTCCTACACATTCCCTCATTCTCTTCTAGAAGGGAGGGCAAGGCTATTCACAAATAAGGACACTGGGGATCAGAGAGTCCAAGGGATGCAGGGGACTCACACAGGGTCGCTGAGTGTAGGAGCCAGCTTCAGACCTACGTCTGGTCCCAAAGGCTGTGGCCCACAGCTAGTGACTCTCAGACTGATATGCTGGACCTGACTTTCCCCCAGGCTTGAGATTCAGCTGCTTGCCTGACTCTCCTCTCCTGCACTTTACACAGGCATCTTGAACTCAACATGGCCAGGAGGGAGCTCTTTTTTTCTACTCAAACCCGTTTCTTGTTGAGTCTCCCCATCTCAGCTGCTGGTATTACAGAGGGTTGGTTGCTCTGGCCAGTCTGTAAAAGTCACTGTGGAGTCCTCCCTGGTCCTCACACTCTAGCATCCATGCCCAAGTGCAGCGGGCCCACCTCCCAAATGCGTCCCCAGACCAGCCCTCAGCTCCGTCCCTGTCCCATCACCTCTCACTGTGATCTCTGCAGTGATCTTTCTTTTTTTCTTTTTTCTTTTTTTTTGAGACAGAGTCTTGCTCTGTCACCCAGGCTGGAGTGCAGTGGTGCAATCTTGGCTCACTGCAACTTCTGCCTCCTGGGTTCAAGTGATTCTCCTGCCTCAGCCTCCCGAGTAGCTGGAACTACAGGCACCCGCCACCACATCTGGCTAATTTTTGTATTTTTAGTAGAGACGGGGTTTTGCCATGTTGCTCGAGCTGGTCTCCTGGGCTCACATGAACCACTTGCCTCAGCAGGAACCTCACCTGCTGCCTTGAGTCCGCAGTGGCCCATGCGACCCCATCTGGGAAAGGCTGAGAGGGGAGGGCCTTTCCTCATTTGGGCCCCATTTTGGAGCAAGGTAGCCCTGGGCTGGTGGGGCCATTGGACAACAGCTACTGCGGGTCTGAAAGACTCCAAACTGGACTCAGGCAGGGATGGGGAATCTATCTGTGGAAATTTCCCTCTTGAAAGATCAAAGCAACTTTTCTACAGGGACCTCTGGGGATCCTTCTCCATCAGTTGGTGAGCTGCTGGAGGACAAAGCTGCATCTTGTCTATTTTTGTACTTTGGCACCTGGTGTGGCACCTCCATACAGGGGGGGCTTAATGTTTGTTGCATGAACTGTAGGCCTGGTACCTACCAGGCCTGAGCCTGAGTCCCAGGGTCCCTGGGTGGGGGCAATGCACAAAAGGTTCTCTCCCCTCCTAACTTCTGGCAGCCAGCTGGGCCCTGATGGGGTTGTGAGTTGGGAGGGAGGTGGGAGCTGCAGGGGACCCTCCTGGGCTCTGTGTGGCCTTGGATGCCTCACCTTGGGAATCATGGCTTGGATCCGCTTGATCAGAGCCTTGCAGAGCCAGCAGTAGGGGAGAGGAATGGGGAATTGCTGCTCAGAGAGATCCTGGGGAGAGAATCCGGTGGAGGCTAGGCTGGGTGCTGGGAGAAGAGTCCTCCTGGCTCTCCTCCCCTCCCTTTCTCTCCCTCCTCCCTTAGGCCCTGCCTGGAGCTTCCCGTCACCTTCCCGGCTCTGCCTCTTCCAGGGCCCAGTGCTCATGGGCTTCAGAGGTGGCTCTAGCCCTCCGGATCCCCACTTAACTGGCTGTGGGGGCCTCCCTCACCTGTGTGTGAGGCCCAGGCCTCACCTGGAGGGCCCCAGGCAGCACGGGGAGGACCAGCTTGTCCGGCAGAGGGTCTGGCAGAGGGTCCCACAGAGGTTCGGGCAGGGGGTCTGACATCCCTGACTCCTGCTCTGGCTCTGGCTGCCGGGATTTGCACAGGCCCAGGTGCATACAGATGCCCTTTGAGCCCTGGGGCACAGCACAGGGTGGGAGTGTTAGGCTATGGGAGGGAAGCCCACCCCTGTTCATGCTGGCCCAAGGGCTCAGGGACCAGGACCACTGGAATGGGAGGAAACAGGCCTAGTGGGGGTGCTGTGCTTTAGAACTCTATGTGGGGGGACAAAAGGCAAAGATAGGGCTGTGTGGGGACTTTAAGGGAGGTGGCCGGGATTGCATGTGAATGAGCATGAGCATATATGTGAGCATGAGTAAGTGTGTAAGCATGTGTGTGAGAGTGAGAGTGTAAGGGTGTGTGAGCGTGCAAGCCCACCTATGAACCTGAACCTGGGAGGCTGTGGTCGGGTGCATGGCTGAAGGGCACTTAGTTTCCTGGGCCCTTTGTGGGCAGAGTGTGTGTGTGTGTGTGTGTGTGTGTGTGTGTGACCAGCTGGGGTGCTGTGTGTGTGCTGTGTGTGTGTATGTGTCTGACTGGCTGGGGTGCTGTGTGTGTGTATGTGTCTGGATGGGGTGCTGTGTGTGTGTGTCCACCCGGCTGAGGTGCTATGTGTATAACTCCCCATGGGTGGGCACAGGGGCCTGTGTGGGGAGGCAGGCAGGAGGTGAGCTTGCAGCCCTCACAATCTGGTTCTGGAAGTAGTCGATGACCAGGGGGAAGTAGTCGTCGAGTACTTGGTTGCACTGGGGCATGAACAGCTTCAAGGGGAGGACGTTGCACTCCTGCTCCAGAAACTTCCACATCGTGTCCTGGGAGGCCAGAGCGGGCTGTCAGCTGGGCCTCTCTGAGGTCTATGCCACCCAAGTCCCTGGACACAAGGCCCCACCAGGGCAGACCTACCCCTATTCCCCCAGGGCACTGGAGTTCAAGAGTTTCATGGAGTTAAGTAGTTGGGCACATGTAGGGGCCCTTCCCCTCAGGAAGGACCATCTCTGGCTGTGCTGTTGAGCTCAGGGCCAGGACCTACTCCCAGCCAGGAGGAGCTGGGAGTTCTCAGGCACCCAGGCCTCCTCCTCAGCCTGGAAATGGCCCCTTTAGGGGGCTCACCTCTTCCCTGCTCTGTCCCTCATCTCTTGGGCCCCAACCTTCATCCAGGATCTGGGCCTCATTACCTGGAAAATGGCCTCCTTGGCCATCTTGTTAAGGATGTGGACGATGTCCTCACACTCTTGGCATAGGTCATCCTGGGGAGGGAGGGGACCCCCAGGTGGAGGACACATGAGTGGGGGGTAGGCTCCCAGCTCCAATGGGGAGACTCTCTCAGGCAGAGGCCAACAGAGCACTCCAAGGCACCAGCGGCTGCCCACCAGCCCATCTTGTCCCAACTCATCCATTCCATTTTATTCATCCCATCCCATCCATCTCTTCTATTCATCCATCCCAATCCATCCATTGTTATTCTGTCATCCCATCCCATCCCATCCCATCCCATTCATCTGACTCCATCTATTCTATGTCATCGTATCCCATCACATCCATCCCAATCCATTTCATCCTATCTCATTTCATCTCATCCCATTCCATCTCAACCATCCCTTATGGGGGCTCCACTCCCCTCCTGCCCATTCAGAGCCCACCCAGCACCCTTCATCTCAGATCCCCAGTTGTTGTGCATCCTTGGTGGTACTCACGGCTCCCACATGTCCCCAGACTTCTTGTAAGCAGTGCCCTAGGGCTCTGCACTGCAATGCTTGCTCCAGGCTTTGGCACCAGAACTCAGGGCCCTGGGCACAGGCCAAGGATGAGGTGGTCCAGGCAGCTGCGGTTCGGGGCCAGACCTTAGTCAGGATCCAGGCTACATACCTGGCATCCTGATTTCACCCAATCTCTAGACCCAATTTTGCTGGGAGTGTGAGGCCATTAAACATGTGGGTGTCAGACAGCTCTGGGTTCCACCTGCTCCCGGACCCACCAGCTGTGTGACCTTGGATAAGCTCTGAACCCTCTCTGAGCCCCAGCTGCCTTGTCTTTAAAATGAGGACAGACTTGGGATAATGCCTAGCACAGAGCAGTGCTCAGTGAGTGGTGGAGCTGCCTAGGACAGGGGAGGCTGGGGCAGACTCACCAGTGCCTGGGCCACAGAGCGTGGGCAGCAGCAGCAGCAGCCACTGCAGCAGGTGTGACTTGGCCATGGTACCTCTGCAGCCTGGATACCCTGCTTGGGGCATGGCCCCTTATAGCTGGGCGGGGCATAGGGGCTCTGTGGGAGTGGCAGCGACCTCAGTGTTTGTCTTTGCTCTGGAGAGCCCTTCAGGTGCTTGATCCCACCTTTTCCCAGCAGGGACGCTCCTGCCTGCCTTACCACCTGTCCTGGCTGATGGGACTGTTCCTGCTTCCTTTGCTCCCTGCCCGGACTCCCATGTTGCTGGACTTGTGGCTTCCTCCAACCAGGGGCTTTCAAGCCTCCATACCTGGTCTCACCTCTCCAGGCCGTGGGAGGGAAGCTGAGGAGGGTGGGGGCCATCTGGTTGGGGGCAGCCTTGGTGTTCCCCTCCCATCCCCTCCCGGGGCCTCTGGGGCCCCCTCTACTCTTGAGCAATGCTCTTGAGAGCTTCCTGCCTGGCTCTTAACCCAGGCTCTTAACCCCTGGAAGGGCAGACCTAGGACACTCTCACCTCCTCCTTACCTTTGCCTCTGGAAAAATCTTCTGGTTCTATGGACATAAGATTTGCATTAGTCAGAAGAACATTTACATAAAACAGAAAACAAAATACCCTGAGTCAGAGACAAGATTTCTGTGCCCCTGGAGTGGCTCCCAGACAGCCCTATACAGGAAGTACTGCCCATGGACCCTGGGGACTCCTTCAGGGTAGGGGCTGGGGCATAGCTTCGATGGTTCAGCAGAAAGAAACTGTCCTCTGCAGCTGCAGGGGCTCTCAGGCAGGGCCTCCACTGGCAGAGCATACTGGAGAAAAAGCTCACAGGCTGAGGGAGACAGAGGATATCTTCAGTGGAAGAAAGAGAAAGTTAGCACGTTGCTATCACCCCAGCTGTTGTGATCAGTTTATCTGATCTCTGCAGGAACCCTCTCCCTAGTGGAGGCTCACAGGCCCCTATACTCAGAAGCACTACAGTGCTCTTGGGGGTGGACAGGGCAGGAATTCGTACCATGATGAAAAGAGTTGGGGCTGGGCATGGTGGCTCACTTCTGTAATCCTGGCACTTTGGGAGGCTGAGGAGGGAGGATCCTTTGAGCCCAGGAATTTGAGACCAGCCTGGCCAATATAGTGAGACTCCATCATTACAAAAAAAATTTAAAAATTAGCCAGGTGTGGTGATGCATGTCTCTGGTCCCAGCTACTCAGAAAGCTGAGGGAGGAGGATCGCTTGAGCCCACTAGGTCACGGCTGCAGTGAGCCATGATTACACCACTGCACTGCAGTCTGGGAGTGCGAGGCCATTAAACATGTGACTGAGCTGAGGGTGTCCTGGCTCCTGGTCCCTGGGATGCGCGGTCCCCCGGCACAATGTTGGCCAAGTAACAGAGACTCTGTCTCAAAAAAAAAAAACAAACAAAAAAAGGAATTGGATACAAGGTGGCTATTGACACACAAGGATTATGTAGTTTCTGTTGGCCTCAAGCGCTTGTCAGTACAACAAACACAGCTGCCATCATGGGAGTCCACCAAGACTGTGTAAAAATGTCTAACCAAAGATTGGGAACTGAGTGACCTTGGTAGAACCTCAGGAAGGTGGAACTGAAACATGCGTGTTATTCAGTATGTGTTTAAAAAATGAGTGAGTGGTATCTGGTTTGGATACAATCAGGACAGGCTGCGCAAGAGAGTGGGGATTTGTGGCTGGCTGCCTCCAGGGGTGTATTCGTCAGGGTGGTCCCACTACCATAACAGAGAGCCCTCCAGTCTATTGGCTCCTGCATGTTTCTTTTTCTTTTTTTCTTTCTTTCTTTTTTTTTTTTTTTGACACGGGGTCTCAGTCTGGCACCCAGGCTGGAGTGCAGTGGCGCGATCTTGGCTCACTGCAACCTCCGCCTCCCAGGCTCAGGTGATCCTCCCACCTCAGTCTCCAGAGTAGCTAGGACCACAGGCGCGTGCCACCACGTCCGGCTAATTTTTTCTCTGATATTTTTGGTAGAGACAGGGTTTTGCCATGTTGTCCAGGCTCGTCTTGAACTCCTGAGCTCAGGCGATCCACCTGCCTCAGCCTCCCAAAGTGCTAGGATTACAGGCATAAGCCACTGTGCCCGGCCACATGTTTCCTTCTTTTTGTTTTTGTTTCTTTTGTTTTTTTTTTTGAGATAGAGTCTCACTCTGTCGCCCAGGCTGGAGTGCAGTGGTACGATCTTGGCTTCCTGCAACCTCCGCCTCCCGGGTTCAAGGGATTCTCCTGCCTCAGCCTCCCGAGTAGCTGAGGAGTACAGACTCCCATGATGATGCCCAGCGAATTTTTGTATTTTTTTAGTAGAGATGAGGTTTCACCATGTTGACCAGGTCGGTCAAAACCATACCTCACACCCTTTAGGACGGCTATTATGAAAAAACAGAAAATAGTATGTGTTGAGAGGATGCGGAGAAATTGGAACCCTAGGTGCTTTGCTGCTGAGAATGTGAAATGGTGCAGTCACTGTGGAAACCCATGTGGAAACTCATGTGGAAAAGACTTTCTACAAAACAGTTTCTGAAAAGTTTGAATATTGAATTACCTTCAGACCCAGCAATTCCATTCCTACATATGTATTTTGAAGAGAATGGAAAACAGGTACTGGAACAGATATTTGTATGTCAATTTTCATTGCAGCATTATTCATAATAGCCAAAAGGTAGAAACAACTCAAATGTTCATCCACGGACGAATGGGTAAACACACTCAAAGGAATATTATTGAGCCTTTTTAGGAAGGAAATTCATCTGGGGGCAGTGACTCACACCTGTAATCCCAGGACTTTGGGAGGCCAAGGTGGGCAGATCACGAGGTCAGGAGTTCGAGACCAGCCTTACCAACATGGTGAAATCCCATCCCTACTAAAAATACAAAAATTAGCCAGGTGTGGTGGTGCATGCCTGTAATCCCAGCTACTCGGGAGGCTGAGGCTGGAGAATCGCTTGAACCTGGGAGGCGGAGGTTGCAGGGAACTGAGATTGCGCCACTGCACTCCAGCCTGGGCAAGAGAGCAAATACTCTCTCTGCGGGGGGTGGGGAGAGGAAAAAAAAGGAAAGAAATTTGGACACATGCTACAACATGGATGAATCTTGAAAACATGATGCTCAGTGAAATAATCCAGTCACAAAAGGACAAATATTGTGTGATTCCCTTTATAGGAAGTATGCAGAGTAGTCAAACTCGTAGGGACAGAAAGTAGGTCAGAGGTTACCAGGGCCTGGGGAAGAGGGAACAGGGAGGTATTGGCTAATGGAAACAGGGTTTCTACTTGGGATGATGAAAAGTTCTGGAGATGAACGGTGGTTTTGGTTGCATAATGTGGGGGTGTGCTTGATGTTCCTGAGCTGTACACTTAAAAATGGTTAAGACAGTATTATGTTATCTATAGTTGTATATTTCATCACAATTGAAAAAGAAAGGGGAGGAGAGAGAAATAAGCCAGGCTGTGGATGGAGAAGAGTCTTGTTTTTCTTCTTGACTGTGGAAAATGTGAGGCTGTCAAGTGTGGGACTTGAGACACCTGGGGCCGGGACAAAAGAGATCAGCCAAATGGGACAGCTGGTATTAAAATCTCTGTTATGTCCTTGCAGAGATGCACGGAAGAGCAGATTCATTTTAGTTCCTTTTGTTGTATTTTGGGCTGCATTCTTCTGACACTACTCGGGGCCTGAGCCTAAGGGCCCATGACTTTCCTCCCCTCTCCTATCCCCACTCTTCACAGTTGAATTTATTTGAGTGTAATTTCTATTTCTGGGGTAGAACCAACCCATGAGAAATACAAGGCCAGTGCCCTCGGGAGGCCTCATGGTAGCAGCCTTTCCTAGCATAGCCCTATCTTATGTCTTACTTTCTTTCAAAAGAAGGAATTTCTCCGTGGGAAGGGGTAGGGAGGTAGGGCCCTTGGCAATGAAACTTACAGTTTCACAATTCATTCGTTTGACCAAAAAATGGTTAATGAGCTAGGAGTTGGGATGACAACGGTCACTGCCCTGGTGGACTTAATATCTATGGGGTGGGGGCACAGACCAGTAATCAGAGTGGAATACTACCCAGGCCTGCAGAAGGAGGGGAGACTCTGGGGGAGATGGGGCAGCTAAGGGGAGACTTGGGGAGACGTAGAAATTGATGCGGTCAAATGGTGGGGTGGGATTGATTGAGGAGGAATTCCAAGCAGATAAATAGTTCATGCAAAGGCCTAGGAAAAGAGAGAGCATGGGGCTGGTACAGGGAGCGTTCACCACTCTGCACCACAAATAGAGGTTCAGAGTGTTGGGGAGCTTGGTAGAGAGTGACAGCCAAACCCACATCTCCTGCTCCCTGGTCTGTATCTGAGCAGCCCGAATAGCTTTGGCCCTGAACATCTCTGGGGACTGGGATCATCTCTTTTCCTCCCTCTGTCTCCCCAAGCTCAGCTGGATTCTATTAAGAACAGCTGGTGGGAGGAACTGGCAATGTTGACATTGACCTTCCTTGAATTCCCTTT
Source organism: Theropithecus gelada (assembly GCF_003255815.1). Classification (NCBI taxonomy): domain Eukaryota; kingdom Metazoa; phylum Chordata; class Mammalia; order Primates; family Cercopithecidae; genus Theropithecus; species Theropithecus gelada. The sequence continues at coordinate 106,760,101 of NC_037681.1, forward strand.
TCTTTATGCTGCTGTTGTGGGCTGAATTGTGTCCTCTAAAAGATATGTTGATGTCCTAACCCCAGGCGTCTGTGACTGTGACCTTATTTGAAATAGAGCCTTTGCAGGTGTAATCTATTTAAGATGTGGTCATTAGGGTGGGCCCTAATCCAATGACTGGTGTCCTTAAAAGAAACGGAGATTGGGGCACAGAGGGAGTGCCATGTGACTATGGAGGCAGAGATTGGAGTGATGCAGCTGCAAGCCCAGGAACACTAGGGATTGCAGCAACCGCCAGAAGCCGAGGAGAGGCAGGAAAAGGTTCTTCCCTACAGCCTTCGGAGCGTGCATGGCCTGGATTTCAGACTTTTGGCCTCCAAAGTCGTTAGAGAACACGTTTCTGTTGCTTGAAGCCATCCAGCTTGTGGTGCTTTGTTCCAGCAGCCCTAGGAAATGCATGCAGCTGCCCACCATATTTGCAGCCCATCCGTGTTGCCCCTTCCCTACACCAAGATGTGAGGCTCTGTTTTCCAAATCCAAATTGAACACTGGACGTATTGGATTTGGGGCAGGCACAGTTCGAGTCACTCTTGCTGTGCATGAGTTCTATGACCAAAAAGTGTGATTGCAGTAGAGGCCTTGGGGAAGATCTGAGTGTTGAATCTCAGTGCAGAATATTCTCTGAGTAAGTGTCCCAGATGGGTGACATTTGGCTCCTGCATCAGGGCTGTCCTTTTTCACCATCTGTCAGATGTCCGTTCCCCCAGGGCCCTGATGAAAGCTCACTGTTCATCTTCCCTGCCAGGAATGTCCTTTCCCTCTGTCCCTAACTGGACACTCCCTGCAGGAAGGAAATGTGCTTGTCTGCTCATGGCTGATTCAGGCCCCAGCATGGTGCTGGGAACATAGTGGCTGCCTAATCAACCAACTGCCATTCCTTCTTTCTTCGTCGTTAATGGAACCCAAGTTTTGTTCTGGTTCAGAGAGCTGATTCTGTGGCCTCACTCTGTGGACGCATCGTGATCTGGCCACGCCATCTCCGTTTGCCGGTAATTACTTAGGGTAAGCGTGTGTTTGGGTTCTGGTCAGCCAGACTGACACAAGTTGTCTGGGGGCAGCATGGTGGGGGATCCTTCCGGGGAATGTTTTCATCCCGGTTAAAGCAGACAGATGAGGAGAAGTGCCTGTTTTTTCTTTTGGACATTCCCATGCAAGGCTGGGATGTCGAAACCATGGCAGCCATCTTGCCCCAAGAAGGGGGAGACAGAAGAAGTACTGAGAAGGCGCTCAGAGCCCTGACATGGCCAAGATGCTGATATAACCAATCCCGAGCCCTTATTGTTCTGTTTATATAATTTCTACTTGGATATTCTGTTATGTGCAGCCCAAATAATCTTAATCAAAGGCAGAAGGAAGGAAAGACAGAAAGAAAGAAGGAAAAAGAAAAGAGGGAGGGAAGGAAGAAAGGAAGTGAATTTGTACTTTGCATCCTTTTTGTGCAGGTTAAATTTCACATCCTCCAGGAGGTCTCCCAGTTTCCCCTGACCTGGAACCCAATCTCTTCCCTCTTGCCATTGTACTATCTGTCCTTTGGGAGAGCTCTTAGCACTGCCAGACTTTGACTTGGGTGTCCATTTGGCCTGGAGGCTACAACTTGAGCCTCTCCCATGCCCCCTCCTGGATGCACACACATTTGGTTCTGGCCGGTGTCCTCCTGCTGTAGTAGCCTGCTGGGAAGGAGCATGGGAGCCTGGGAGCCTCTTGGGAGAACCTGCTCTCGGAGTGCAATGGCGTGATCTCAGCTCACTGCAACCTCCAACTCCTGGGTTCAAGCAACTCTCCTGCTTCAGCCTCCTGAGTAGCTGGGATTACAGGCGTGCACCACCACACCCGGCTAATTTTTATTTTTATTTTTATTTTTTTTGAGACGGAGTCTCACCCTGTTGCCCAGGCAGGAGTGCAGTGGTGTGATCTGGGCTCACTGCAAGCTCCGCCTCCTGGGTTCATGCCATTCTTCTGCCTCAGCCTCCCAGTGGCTGGGATTACAGGCGCTCACCACCATGCCCGGCTAATATTTTGTATTTTTAGTAGAGACGGGGTTTCACCGTGTTAGCCAGGATGGTCTCGATCTCCTGACCTCATGATCCACCCACCTCGGCCTCCCAAAGTGCTGGAATTACAGGCGTGAGCCACCGCGCCCAGCCTAATTTTTATATTTTTTAGTAGAGACGGGGTTTCACCATGTTGGCCAGGCTGGTCTCAGACTCCTGACCTCAGGTGATCCACCCACCTCGGCCTCCCAAAGTGCTGGGATTACAGGGCTGAGCCACTGTGCCCGGCCCGGGAACTGACCTTTTTATGGCATTTGTCATCTACCAGCCCAGCCCTGCCCCTTCAAGTAGAGCCTGGGTTCCAAGAAAGGAGAGAGCAAACAAATCTGTTCCACTAACAACTTCAAGGGACCCTTCTGAAGTTCAAGTTGTTTGACTCTGGCATTGACTCCATTTTTAAATCCACATTGGTATAACCTGAAGAAGTAATGGTTCCATTCATTTATTTATTTCTATTGTTTTTATTCAATTATAAAAATATATACTTGGCAGTGTGCCAGGCACTAATCCAGGCACCGGAGAAACGGCAGTAAACCAACCAGATAATGTGCTTCGTTTCAAGGAGCTTCCCTCCTAAGTGGGTGCTGTTCATGAAGACAGGTTTGTTCCTCATTGACCCCTGCAGCAGAAATTGCATCTAACGATATCTTCAGCTCTTATCACACCCTTGATGGGACTTTGTCCATAGTTGGGGCTCAGAAATATTTTCTGAATTCAAGTAGTCCTGATATATTAACCCCATTCAGGACAAGCTTAATGTAAGAATTTGCTCAACATGGCACTTTCATATTTTATTCAAAAGCCAGAAATATCTGAGGGCAAAGGGAGAACTAAAAATAACTTTCAGGCTTTCTTAAAGCTGGTAAGAGAAGATTTGACCTTGGGGAATGTATTTATTGTTTTTGTGTTAATTAGTTAAATTGTGATTGCAAAAGTAAGTGTATCTGGCATTTTTATGTTACAAAGCAGAGATAACTTGAGGCAAACTGACCTATAGGAAAGAGAATTTTCACTTGAACCCAAGAGTTCGAGGTCAACATAGTGAGATTCTGTCTCAAAGAGAAAAGCAGGAGCAGGATTTTTGGTTCATGTAATTGAAAAATCTGGAAGTTGATCAAGTAGTTGCTGGCAAAGTTTATCCATGGGTGCAAATCATGTCACCAAGATCTGGCTTCTCCCTGTGCTCAGCCTCTGCTGTCTGGACCCTCCAAGTCTTCCTCCATAGCAGTGAAAAGGCTACAGCTCTTCCAGACGTCACAGCTTCATCTACGTTGTCCAAGCAGACAGTGGGACTTGTCTGGTAGCTCTAGTGCTAGTCTCGCTCTGTTGCCCAGGCTGGAGTGCAGTGGCACGATCTCTGCTCACTGCAGCCTCAACCTCCTGGGTTCAAGCGATCCTCCCACCTCAGCCTCCCAAGGAGCTGGGAGTACAGGCACCTGCCACCATTCCCAGCTAATTTTTGTATTTTTAGTAGAGACGGGGTTTCACCATGTTGGCCAGGCTGGTCTCAAACTCCTGACCTCAGGTGATCCTCCCACCTTGGCCTCCCAAAGTGCTGAGATTACAGACGTGAGCCACCATGCCTGGCCTAGCATATTTAAATTTTAATGCACACTGCCAATAGGTATCCCAAGATGTCATGTTGACTTCATCTCCTCTGAGCAGTGTAGAAGAGAGTGCCTTTCTCCTGACTGGAATTGTGAATCTTTTTCTTTTTTCATTTGTGGTAAAATACACATAACCTAAACTTTGCATCCTAGGCCAGGAGCGGTGGCTTGCGCCTGTAATCCCAGCACTTTGGGAGGCTGAGGTGGGTGGATCACCTGAGGTCAGGAGTTCAAGACCAGCCTGACCAACATGGTGAAACCCCGTCTTTACTAAAAATACCAAAATTAGCTGGGCATGCTAGCTGGCGCCTGTAATCCCAGCTACTCTGGAGGCGGAGGCATGAGAATTGCTTGAACTTGGGAGGCAGAGGTTGTGGTAAGCTGAGATCGCGCCACTACACTCCAGCCTGGCCGACAGACAGTGAGACTCCTAACCATTTCCAAGTGTACATTCAGTGGCTTTAGGTACATTCACATTGATGCACAACCATCACCACCATCCATCTCCAGAATGCTTTTTACCTTCCCAAGCAGAAACTCTGTGCCCATGAGACGCTAACTCTCCTTTCCTCCCATCCCCTCACAATCATTCTACTTCGCATCTCTAACTCTCCTTTCCCCCACGCCCTGACAATCATTCGACTTCCTGTCTCTATGATTTTCACTGTTCTATGTCCCTCCTGGAAATGGACTCATATAGTATTTGTCTTTTTGTGACTGGTTTATTTCACTTAGCAGAGTGTCTTTTGGGTTCATCCATGGTATCATGCATCTCATATAATTTCCTTCCTTTTAAAGGCTGTGTGCATATACCACATTTTGTTTGTGGAATTGTGACCCTTTTAAATGTCCCTAAAATTGCACCTGTTGGCTGTAGCTGCGCCTATAGTTTGTAGCTGGAGGACATTCCTGCCCATTGTTGGTTTCTGTTCCTTTCTGTTCCTTTCTGGCCCAGCCTCCAACTGCTCGGGTCTAAGGAGATAAGAGACCCACACAGGCCTCTGGCAGGGGCTGGGTCTCCTTTCTGCAGGAAATGCTTCAGGCCCCTCTTCTTGGTCTCTCCCTGAAGTAAGAGGCTTCAAGTGGAGTCCTGAGGGGCATGATGAGGGCTTGCCCTGAACAGGTGCAAAGTGTGGAGGGAAAATGTGGATCCTGAGGAAGGCATCTTGAGGCAGGAGCAGAGAAGGCCCAGTGGGCACCTCGTTAGTTGAGCTGCCTTAGGACAAGGGAGCAGTGATGGTGGCTTCAACAGGAAAAGAGAAGCTGATTCTGACTGGAAGGCTTCCAGCTGCCATTCCTGCAGGAACAAGTGTTTTCCCAGGAAGATGGGGTCAGGTCGCTGAATCTGGAGGGCCGTGGCTCTGTGCTCAAGCACTGTTCCAGGCACAGGGTGGGTGACAGAAGGGGCAGCAGCCCTGCTCTCACCAAGCCACCTGTCTGAGAAAACACAACAAAGGCATTCCTTCAGCCACCAGGAGCCTCTGTCTCCAGGAAATTACCACGAAACCCCTAAGTGTAGTGGCTCAGGGCCACAAAGCTTCGTCCCATGCCCAGGCTCAGGCCCATCACGTATGGCCAGGGACTCCGCTCATCACAGTCACCCTGGGGCACAGGCTGACTTGCGGTGGTCATCTTGAACACTGCCCATCATCATGCCAGGAGAAAAGAGAATTCTGGGGTCTCTCCCTGGCTGTTAAATGTTCCAGTTGGGAAGGAACAGGCTTAACTTTTGCTCAGGAAGTACCCTGGCAGGGCGCCTTAACCCTCACACCCAAACACAAGGCTGCCAGAGAGTGCAATTCCGAGCAGGACCGGGAGGTGGCGCCCGGGAGCCAGGTGGCGATGCACCAACCTGGGCAGCGCGATCCCCACACCTTGCCTCTCGCGGACTTCGCTGCACCCCAAGAAGTTGGGGCAGCTTTTTCTGCTGAACTAAAGGAACACCAGAGGGTCCAGTCTCTCGACACCCCAGGGCCCATCTACCTGTTGAGGAAGGCGCTCCTTCATTACAGGCGGCAGCACAGCGTATCTGGGCTTTACAACATTTTAATCTCCCTTCCCCCCCCCCCCCCCCCCCCCCCCAATTTTTCTTTTTCTTTTTCTTTTTTCTTTTTTTGACGGAATCTCGCTCTATAGGTCTATAGGCCAGGCTGGAGTGCAATGACACGATCTCGGCTCACTGCAACCTCTGCCTCCTGGGTTCAAGCGATTCTCCTGCCTCAGCCTCCCAAGTAGCTGGAATTACAGGCATGAGCCACCACACCCGGCTGAGTTTTGTATTTTTGGTAGAGACCGGGTTTCACCATGTTGGTCAGACTGGTCTCGAACTTCTGACCTCAGGTGATCCGCCTGCCTCGGCCTCCCAAAGTGCTAGGATTACAGGCGTGAGCCACCATGCCCGGACAAGCTGTTCTTTCTTACTGTTTACACTCATTTGTAATTTTTTTTTTTTTTTTTTTTTTGAGATGGAGTTTTGCTTTGTCACCCAGGCTGGAGTACAGTAGCACAATCTCAGCTCACTGCAACATCTGCCTCCCAAGTTCAAGCGATTCTCCTGCCTCAGTCTCCCAAGTAGCTGGGATTATAGGTGCCCACCACAACACCTGACTAATTTTTGCATTTTTAGTAGAGGTGGGGTTTCACCATGTTGGTCAGGCTGGTCTCGAACTCTTGACCTCAAGTAATCAGCTGGCCTTGGCATCCCAAAGTGCTGGGATTACAGGTGTAAGTCACCATGCTGGGCCCACTTATTTGTAATTTGATCATTGTCTTCTCTCCCACAAGAAAGTAAGTTCCATGAGGGCAGGCCCCATGTTCGTGTTTACTCATCTTTGTGTTCTCAGTGCCTGGTGGAGTACCTGGCACAGAGTAGCATTCACTTAGTATTTGCCCAATCAATGAACATGACCGAGGGCTGCATTCTGAGGTCTAGAGGCTTTGCAGACTGGTTGGGAGCACCATCCTGAAGGCTATCAGAGCAACTGCTGAGAGAGACTCCGACCAGGCTGGAGCTCCACTTGTAGCAGAGCCCCAGTGTTCTGGCTGAGCAGGGAGTAGGGCAGTTCTGAAAATTGACAGGAGGTCTGCCCTCAGCCCAGCCCCCAGGGGCTCTTGTCCAAGTCCCAGTGACAGGATGTCTGCAAGTAAATGCTGAAGGAGATGCTTCAGCTAAAAGCTCCAGGACATGTAGGTTCAAATGGCCTAACAGACTGGGAAACCAGAGTAGAGGGAGACATTCTCATATCAGGATAGACCCTAGCTGCCTTGGGGCCTCCAGGGTACTAGGGGACACAGCCCAGCTCTGCATCCCTGGCAGAGATGGCCACATCCAGCAGGCCCTGGTGGCAGTGCAGAGAGAACAGCACCCTGGGGACCAATTATCCTGGGAAATAGGCTGGTGCCTATCCAGATGGTGGTGCCAGGCACTGCCACAGTACAACTGGTCTGATTTGGTGAATAAGTTGCAGACATAATCGAAGGGCAATTTGTTGGGGATGTAAAGTACTGCAATGGCCCACAGGGTAAGAGACAGTAAAATAAGGGTAAATGTCACCACTCGGAATTTACACACAGGTTGGTATGCCTCAGGAAACTTAGGTTCATAATGAAAAAGAAAAAAACAAAACGAAACACCGGAGAACTACTGGCAGGATGTATACTAGCTTGTTGATAATGGTATTTCTTGGTAGAATTACATGTGGTCATTACTCATTGTCTTTGTACTTTGAAAAAAAAATTAAGCCAAAGAAAAAAATTAAGCCAAAGGAAAAAAAAAAAACCAACCTTCCTTTCCCAGTCAAATATACTAGCAAACAAGAAGCTCTTATAAAACAATTCTCGCTGGTGTAGATTTTGTCCTGTTTTGGTTGTGAGGATGAGGGGCTGGTGTGGATCCACAGTCCTGAGGGGGAAGCAGGAATCCCAGAAGATGGAGGGTCAGGCTGGGGAATGCAGTTCTGGAAGCTGAGAGCAGAGTGCCCAGTCTTTTCACATCAGGAACGAGTCAAACACCAGGACAGGGCTGTGGTAAAGGTCAGGCACCAGGACACCCAGCGACAGAAGCCAGCAGCCAAGTGAGGCTGCAGCGGAGGCCAGAGTCATGTGGGTCATTCTGGGATGGAAGCTGATATGTGGGAGGGTGGGGAAGGCAGGCGGGTAGGGCTCACAGCCAGGTGAGGGTTCAGAGTGGGCATATATGAACCTCAGTTCTAAGACCTCTGGATCCAAGCTGTCATCAACCATGAAAGTCAGACAGGGAAGTTGCCAGTGACTTTGGAGCCTCCCAAAGGAAGGGACCCACGTAGGGGAGGTTCTGGGGTGGGAGAGTTTTGAGAAGTTATGTGGCAGAAAGCCTGTGCATGAGGGAGAAAGGGTGATGTAAAGGGTTAACTTCTGAAACCAGAGGTTTTGGTGAAGGTTGAGCCTCTCTTGCAGCCTAGGAACTTGAGAAATGAGTTATGGACAGTTCAGATGAGGTCTGCTAACTCCCGGGGAAACTACTGGAAACTACTGACTTTCCTTTGTGTCATACTCCAAAGCCTGATACAAATGGTGGTGGCCGTGTGGTCAGGAGTGGTTTTTTTTTTTTTTTTTGGTAGAGATGGGGGTCTCGCTATGTTGCCCAGGCTGGCCTTGAACTCCTGGCCTCAAGTGATCCTCCTGCCTTGGCCTCTCAAAGTGCTGGGAATACAGATGTGAATTGTTGTGCCCAGCCTCATTTCTTTTGGGTATATACTCAGAAGAGGGATTGCTGAATCATATGGTAATTCCATTTTTAATTTTTTAAGGAACCTTTATACCGTTGTCCATAATGGCTATACTAATTTACATTTCCACTAATGCTTCACTATGTATATGTTTGTCAAAATATCATGTTGTATGTCTTAATATATGCAATTTTTACTTTAACAAGTCAGCCCTCACACTTTTATCTATTTTTAGTTTACCATAGCGCTGTATTCAGGAGCTTCTGTCCAAGACACAAAGCCTGGCTGGCCTGTCATTTCTTAATAATCCAGCAAGCTTCCAGGGTGAGTAGGCTGCCTGGGCCCAGAATGGGCCCTTAGAGTCAGCTGATGCATAACTGTGTAACATCCATTTTAAAGGGCATCCAGGCAGGACGTGGTGGCTCATGCCTGTATCCCAGCACTTTGGGAGGCCGAGGCGGGTGGTCAGGAGTTTGAGACCAGCCTGGCCAACATGGTGAAACCCTGTCTCTACTAAAAATACAAAAATTGACTGGGCGTGCTGGCACATGCCTGTAATCCCAGTTCCTCGGGAGTCCGAGGCAGGAGAATTGCTTGAACATGGGAGGTGGAGGTTGCAGTGAGCTATCGCACCACTGCCCTGCAGCCTGGGCGACAGAGTGATAATCTGTCTCAAAATAAAATAAAATAAAATAAAATAAAATAAAATAAAAGGCATCCCGGGGGATGTATCCACCCAGGGGATGTATCCAAAATGATGAGCAAAAACTATGGCATGTGGGGGCTGTTTCCAACCATCCATCCATTCACCCATCATCTAGATTTTCTTTCTTGTTTCTTCCTTGCAGACTGACCTCATCCTTCCGTCCATTCAATCATCCATCCATCCACTTACCCATCCATCTATCCAAAGGGGCACAAGGACACTTTCTGGGCTGATGCATGTGTTCACTGTCTTGACTGCTATGATGGTTTTATGGGTGTGTACATGGGTCAGAACTGGTAAAGTGATATACTTTAAATGTGTGCATGTGAGTGTACCTTAATTATATCTCAATAAAGTTGGAAAAAAGGAAGGTAAGTAGGTCAAAACTGATAACACCCCACATATCCATGGATAAGACAATGGATAAGCTGTGGAATATCCATATGATGGAATACTGCTCAGCAGTAGAAAGGAACAGACTGCTCAAAGATACGACAACATGGACCATCTCATACATGAATGCTGATCAAAAGACGTCAGATGCAACAATCATTCTGTACGGTTCCATTTATATACACTTCAAAAACAGAGAAAACAGGCCTGGCATGGTGGCTCATGCCTGTAATTCTAGCACTTTGGGAGGCTGAGGTGGGTGGATCACCTGAGGTCAGGAGTTCAAGGCCAGCCTGACCAACATGGTGAAACTGTCTCCACTAAAAATACAAAAATTAGCTGGGTGTGGCGGTGTGCGCTTGTAATCCCGGCTAGTTAGGAGACTGAGGCAAGAGAATCGCTTGAACCCGGGAGATGGAGGTTGCAGTGAGCCGAGATTGCGCCATTGCACTCCAGCCTGGGCAACAAGAGTGAAACTCCAGTTCAAAACCAACTAACTAACCAACCAACCAACCAGAGAAAACAGAGCTATGGAGTTTAAGAGTATGTGCTCAGGTGGTAAAACTATAAAGAAAAACAAGAACACAATTACCATGAAGTCCTCCCTAGGGAAGGAGGAAGGGGTGGTCCCTGGGAGGGAAGATGATAGGGCTTCTGGGGAGCTGGCTGCATTCTTGACCTGGGTGGTTACGTGGATGTGTGCTTGATGATAAACCGTTGAGCTGTACATTGTGTTTCGTGCGCATTTCTGAATATGTTTTACATTGTGTAATTTAAAATGGAGCAACATATATACACATGCTTGTACAGAAAGGTACAGAAAAGAAAATTTTAACAGTTTTTCTTTCCTCTGAGGAGAGAGGCTACGAACTAGTGGGGGCTTATATTCTTTTTTCTTACGCTTTTCGTAAGTACATAAAAATGTCAAAAATACGTAAAATATTTCCTTACACGTTCATGAGGAAAACCCACAAATTTTCATCATAAATGCATGAATGAGAAAGCAAAGAAGGGGCTCTCCAGCTGTAGGTACTGAAGCAAGGACTGGGGATCCAGGCAGAAGACAGAGGAGGCAATGGCTTGTGTGTCTACGTGAGAGAGAGAGCGTGTGTGTGTCTATGTGAGAGTGTGTATGTGTGTCTATGTGAGTGTATGTGTCTATGTGAGAATGTGTTTCTGTGTGAGAGCGTGTCTATGCGAGAGTGTGTGTCTATGTGAGTGTGCGTTTATGCGAGTGTGTCTATGTGAATGTGTCTGCGAGAGTGTGTGTGTGTATGTGAGTGTATGTGTGTATGTGAGAGTGTGTTTGAGTGCATGCATATGTGTGTGTGCGTGCCTATGTATGTGTCTATGTGTGTGTCTATATGAGTGTGTGTCTATGTGAGTGTGTCTGTGTGTGTGTGTGTGTCTGCGTGTATATGTAAGAGTGTGTGTGTGTGGGTGTAGTGGAATGGGGGACAGGAAAATGAGGCAGAGGGGCCTTCAGAGAGACTGGAAGCCTGAGAAAGATTTACGCCACCATCGCTGGCTTCGAAGGGATGGACAGGGCCATGAGCCTGGAGATACCAGCAGCCTTTAGAGCTGAGAATGACCCTCCGATAACAGCACAGAAAGGGGCATCGCAGTCCTGCAACCACACGGCACTGAGCTCTGCCAACAATGTGGCACGAACCTAGAAACAGATTCTTCTCAGATCCTTCAGGTTAGAGCCCAGCCAGCCCACATCTTGACTTTGGCCTTGTGATCACCAGTTGAGCACACCCAGTCTTCTGACCGACGGAACTGTCAGATAATACACGGGTGTTATTTTAACCCATTAGGGTTGTGGTAATTGCTGTGACAATAATAGAAAATTAATACAGTCAAGGACAATGGAAGTGATTTCTCAGCCTGAGGGAGTCCAGCTAGAAGGAAGGTAATTGGAGCATGAGAGAGTTGCCCAAGGCTTTTCGTTGTGTTGCTTTTCTCACTCATGTTTATATTTTGGGTGGCAAGCTGCTTCTGAGGAGTTGTTTTCTGTTTTTCAATTTGATTAAAATGTTCATTTAAGTTTATATCATAAAGTTGGCAGTAAATTTTATATTTACATAGCAAATTCATATTTATAATATACAATGTCCCTGAACAGGCGCAACAAATGTTCTGGGAGTTATTTTTTAAATTTAAAAACTTTTTTTGAGATGGGGTCTGTGTTGCTCAGGCTGATCTCAAACTCCAGGGTTTGAGTGATCATCCCACTTCAGCCTCCCAAAGTGCTGGGATTACAGGCATGAGTCACCATGATTGGCTGGAATTATTTTGTTTGTAAAATAAAATACTATTTAATAAATAATACCATATCCCCAAAAGATACATTCTGAAGAGATGGGAAAGTTAGAGGGGAAAGGCTTTCGTCCATTTCTTTGTTTGTTTGTTTGTTTGTTTGAGACTGGGTCTCAATATGTCGCCCAGGTTGCTCTTAAACTCCGGGGCTTCCCGAGAAGCTGGGACTACAGGTGTGTGCCCAACTGCCTCAGGCTTCGGCTTGTTTTTTATATATCCTGACTCATCATCGTTTTTCAATCATAAAATTATGAGTCTTATTGTAGTTGTAAATTTTAATTCACTTTAACATGGCAACATATTAACAGATTCTTATTGAGCAAATTTTCAAGATTATAAATTGTACATGGAAGGAAGCAGCATTTCCAGTTGACAAATGGATCCACAGGTAATTCGATGTCTCCTAAATTAAGCTTGTGACGATTAAACCAATACATTGTAGCTATGAGGAAACTATTGACAAAGTACAACCAGGGAACTCATCTCAATGCTGGAATCTGTACCTTAAGAAAAAGGATGATTACTTGAAGTGGTACAAATGGCAACCAGGTACCAAGAAAACAGTGAGTTTGGGCAAGTGTAATTTTTTAGAGCTCACAGCATATCTAGAATGGGATGAAAGGGAAGAAGATATAGGATAGTCTCATTCATATAGAAAGTTATCCTAAACTCATGTAACAAAGAGGTTATAAAAACCATAAAATCTTCAGGAAAAATGACAGCCACTAACCCTGAATGCTGACATAGAAAGGACATTGATGAGAATAAACATTCTGTGCCTTCAGGCTTTGGCAGATGGCTGGGTCTCCCAAAACGTAAGCAAGGACTGAAATCTAAATTGAAATTACTGCAAAGAAATAAAAATAACTTTGATGCTTAAGGGAAATTTGGTGGTTTTCGAGAAATTCAGGCAATCATCTATACAAACTATTAGGAAAACTGGATAATGCAAAAAGCCTTTAAGTAAAGGATATCATTTGAGTAAATAGGCAGATGTGGTATTTAGTAAACCTACTGCCTGAAAGTACAGAATTCCTGAAATAGGAGACAATGGAAATGTTTACCAAAACTAAGAGATCAATGGATGCTGGTGAAATGTAAAAATGTTCCATAAAATTTGATAGGTATATTTTCTTCTCATTCTTAGGGTGAGGCTATTTAATAATATTTTCCCAAGTGCAATCAGACAGTTAACATCTAAGGACTGCTTGTTTGCTGTGACTGGTGCTGAGAAGAGCAGTTCTCTAAATAAAGGGCCATCGTGTTTTAAATTTCAGAAAGTCTGGTGAAACACATACCGTAAAATGCTGCTTCACTTTATTTTCCATCATCTGCTTTCTCCCATGGGTCTTTCTTGGCTGATTATCTCCCTATTTTATTTCTGTTTTACCGCCTTTAATTATCTCATTTTGAGTCCCTGGCGTTTTGTTTTGTTATATCACAATGTCACGTGAATAAGCTCTGAGTCATTTGCACAAGTTGGGGAGAAAGCAGAAGAGGGATCTGCTCCCAGCTGGACATCCCTCTGAAGTCTCATGCCCCCCGTCAACCCCCGCCAACTCCCTGGCCACCCAGGAGCGTCATGGTCTGAGTCCCAGGTTGGCTGATGCTCAGCTCCCCTGCACTGGAGAACTCTTCCTAAAACTTTATTGAGAGAGAAAAAAGATGACTTGGAAAAAATAGAAAGTCATACTATGATCTGCTGGGCACGGTGGCTCACGCCTGTAATCCCAGCACTTTGGGAGGCCAAGGCGGGCAGATCACTTGAGGCCAGGAGTTCAAGACCAGTCTGGCCAACATGGTGAAAACCAGTCTCTATTAAAAATACAAAAATTAGTGAGGTGTGGTGGTGGGCGCCTGTAATCCCAGCTACTCAGGGGTCTGAGGCAGAAGAATCAGTTGAACCCGGGAGGCGGAAGTTGCACTGAGCCGAGATCACACCACTGCACTCCAGCCTGGGCAACACAGCCAGACCCATCTCAAAAAACACACAAACAAACAAACAAAAAACAGCCGGGCACGGTGGCTCATGCCTGTAATCCCAGCACTTTGGGAGGCTGAAGCGGGTGGATCATGAGGTCAGTAGATCAAGACCATCCTGGCTAACATGGTGAAACCCTGTCTCTACTAAAAATATAAAAAATTAGCTGGGCGTGGTGGCGGGTGCCTGCAGTCCTAGCTACTTGGGAAGCTGAGGCAGGAGAATGGCGTGAACCTGGGAGGTGGAGCTTGCAGTGAGCCGAGATCGCACCACTGCACTCCAGCCTGGGCAACAGACAGAGACTCTGTCTCCAAAAAAAAAAAAAAAAAGTTATACTATGATCATGGCTGAAAGAGTGACTATAAAGAAGTGAATTTTTTACATATTAGTTTTTAGTTATAATAAAATTTAAAGTGAAAATTACAATCTGATATATTGGTCAAAATAATTTATATTTAGCATTTAGTAGATATTTAATATTTAGTATATAAATATTATACCTTATATATACTTTTAGCATATAAAGTATAGTATATAAAATATTACTCAAAGTACAATTTAAAAGTAAAGGAATATCAAAGGAAAATATCAAGAAGAAAACTGCAGGATTGGATAATGTTAATAGAACACTAGATATCTGGGTCAATTAGAATGGATAACTCAGAATTTGATCTTATTATGTATAACTGAATATACAATAAAAGAACAATTTCAAATCAGTGGAGAGGAGGGGAAAGTATATAATCAATACCTTTAGATTAAGAGAATAGCAATTTGAAAAGAATACATTTTCATCCCACCTCATGCCTTCCTAAAATCAGTTCCAGAGGATTAAAGTGTCACATTAAAAAATATGTCTAACTGCAAAAATTAGCAAAAATATAATTATTTTCTAGGGAAAAAGAGGCAATCACAACTTTCTAAACTGAGAAAAGATGTCACAAATAAATATTCATATTTGATTATAGAAAATGAAAACTTTCTATGCATAAGAACCTTATGGAAATTTAAAGGTCAATCAAGAAGTGACAAAATATTTGTAGCAAATATATCAAAACATTAATGTATTTATTAATAAAGAATTCTTACAAATTAAAAAACATAGTAGAGTCCAATAGATACTGGGCAAGGGCCATAAAAAGACAATTTCAAAATAAATGTAAATGTAAACAAATACCTGGGAAAATATTAAACTTAATTCGTAGTAATTGAAATGAAAATAAAAATAGGTGTGATTTTCACTCATTACATTTGTAAAATACACAGTGTGATAATATTGAATGCTGGTGAGAGTTCAGGGAACTCTCATACAATGTTGGCAGTGTTGTAAATGGATACTATCCTTTGGGGAAGTATTTGATATTGTTCATTGGGAGTCATAAAATTGTAACTTTATTTTGTCTGGGCGCGGTGGCTCACGCTTGTAATCCCAGCACTTTGGGAGGCCGAGGTGGGCGGATCACCTGAGTTGGGGAGTTCTAGACCAGCCTGACCAACATGGAGAAACCCCATTTCTACTAATTAAAAATACAAAATTAGCCGGGCGTGGTGGCACATGCCTGTAATCCCAGCTACCCGGGAGGCTGAGGCAGGAGAATAGCTTGAATTCTGGAGGCAGAGGTTTCGGTGAGCCGAGATCGTGCCATTGCACTCCAGACTGGGCAACAAGAGGAAAACTCCATCTCAAAAAAAAAAAAAAAAGAAAATTTTGGATAATTTTAGAATTGAGATATAATTTACATGTAGCTAAACACTTAAATCTTAAATGTCCAGTTTGAAGAGTTTTGATAGATGCACACTCACACAATTCACAAGCTAATTAAGATATAGAACACTTTCACTACCTAAGAAAATCCCGGTGCCAGCCCAATAACCCTCACATCCTCCTCCACCTCCTACCATTTCTCTGATTTCTTTTGCCATAGATGAATTTTGCTTGTTCAAGAACTTCATATAAATGGAATCATACAGAATGAAGTCTTTCATATCTGGCTTCTTTTTCTTCTTCTTTTTTTTTTTAAGATTTATTCATTTTATTGCATGTATTAGTAGTTCATTCCTTTTTATTGCCAAGTTGTGTACAATATTGCATGGCTCTACCTTAATTTCTTCATCCATTGACCTGTTGATGGACATTTGGTTTATGTCTAATTTTTGGCTCTTATGAAAAAGCTTCTGCAAACAATCTTTTATTTACTTATTTATTCTTCCTTCTTTCATTTTCTTTGAACAGCCTTTTAAAATAATTTTTTTTTCTATTGTGGTAAAATACATATAACATAAAATGTGTACCACAAAAACTGATAGGGGAGGTAATAGATATGTTAATTACCTTGATTTAATCATTCTAAGTGGTATTCATATATCAAAACATCACATTGTACTCCATAAATATATAAAATTATGATTTGTCAATTAAAAATAATACTAATAAAAATAAATAACAAAATTAACCATTTTAACCATTTTAGATGTACAATCCAGTGGCATTAATTACACTCACAAAGTTGTGGAATCATCTATTTGGAACTATCTATTTCCAAAACCATTCTCATCACACCAAATGGAAAGTCTGTAACCAATGGGCACTAAGTCCCTCATTTCCCACTCCTTCCAGTCCTGGGTAACCTCTAATCTACTTTCTGTCCCTATGAATTTGCTTATTCTAGAAATTTTATGTAAGTGGAATCATACAATGTTTATCCTTTTGTGTTTGACTTATTTCAGTTGGCATAATTATTTCAAGGTTCATTCATGTTGTAGTATGTATCAGAGCTGTGTTCCCTTTTTTGGCTGGATCGTACTCCATCTCCATTGTATATGTACAGCACATTTTGTTTATGCATTTTAAAAAATTTTTATTTTTATTTTTCTTAGAGATAGGCTCTCACTCTGTCACCCAGGCTGGAGTGCAGTGGCATGACCTTGGCTCACTGCAGCCTTGACCTCCTGGGCTCAAGCAATCCTCTCACCTCAGCCTCCTGAGTAGCTGGGACTATAGGCACATGCCACTATGCCCAGCTAATTCTTAAATTTTTCTGTAGAACTGGGTTCTACTATGTTGCTCAGGGTGGCCTCAAACTCCTGGCCTCAAGCCATCTTCCCACCTTGGCCTCCCAACATGTTGGGATTAGAGGTTGAGCCATGATGACTGGCTTGTTTATCCATTTATTTGTCAATGGACACCTGGGCTCTTTCCGCCTTTTGGCTACTGTCATGTTGATGACATCATCTCAGTAGAGTTTTAATACAGAATTTCTTGGCCAGGCATGGTGGCTCGTGCCTGCAATCCCAACACTTTGGGAGGCCGAGGTGGGTGGATCACTTGATATCAGCAGTTCAAGACCATGGACCAAGATGGTGAAACCCCATCTCTACTAAAAATACAAAAATTAGCCAGGCATGGTGGTATGTGCCTGTAATCCCAGCTACTCAGGAGGCTGAGGCAGGAGAATTGCTTGAACCCAGGAGACAGAGTGGCAGTGAGCCAAGATCATGCCACTGCTCTCCAGCCTGGGCGACAGAGTGAGACTGCAGCTCAAAAAAAGGAATTTCTTTGTGATTTACGATGTTGAGCAGGTTTTCAAATGTTTTGGTTGTTCTTATCTTCCTTTGCAAATTACCTGTTCAAATATTTTGCCCATTTAAAAAATTGGATTGCTTTATTATGATTATAATATTATTATTATTGCAGTAGTAGTTGATAAAATGAGTCCGCAAACAGACTCATAGTCAATTGATATTCAACCAACATGCCAAAGCAATTCAATGGGAAAAGAAAAATCTTTTCAAGAAATTGATGTTGAAAAACAGAACCTCAACCCAACTCACATTATACATTCATTTGAGATGAGTCATAGACCTAAATGTCAAAGTTAAAATTATAAGTTCTAGAAAAAAACATAGAGGCTATTTTTATGACTTTAGGGTAAGTGAAGATTTTCTGAAGAAGATACAGAAGGCAGTATTTCACACAGGAATTTTTTTGGGGCCTGGTCCTGACTTGCAATGGGTCAGTTCCCGGGGTACCATGGGTGGGAACTGGGTAAGACCCCAGGTTCTTATCACACGGGACCCCAGAGGCCTGGGTGGAGACTTGTGACTAACTACGTGAGCTTTGTCACGTACCCCTCAACACCTCAGAAAAGGACTCACTGCAATATTTGGTCTCACCAAGTTTCCCACAATAAAGAGACATGAGTCACCTTTCAAGACCTTTTCTGCCCATTAATATGGTCTTCACACATGAGACCAAGGTCTACAAGTGCTCAGGAGAGAGGGAGCCTGCTGAGACGGGGGAGTAGTGCCTGAGCTGGCCTCAAGAGGATTGTGGCCCTGCACTGAAAACCTGGAGACTGAGATAGGGTAGGGCTGGGGGAAAACTTGGGCTTTGGAGTCATAGGGTCTGGGTTCATATCCACAGACCATTCCCTTCCTAGCTATGTGTTGGTGGGTAATTCACTGGATCTCTCTGAGTCCTGCTTTCCTCATCTGAGGTAAAAGGAGTTTGCCAGTTGGTCTGAGAGCTGTTCTAGGCATGGTGGGGAGACCCTGACAGGCAGAGGCAGTCCTGCCCTCAAGCAGTTGATTTACATCTGGGGAAACAAGCCAGCCACAAATGCAATACCTCAAACTCAACTTCTCACCAACAAGCTCCTTTTTCTAATTTGCACAGCCAGTCCCTCAGCCTCCTGATATTTCACTAATATTTCACCTCTCTCTTGTTTCTTTCTTGTAATCATATAGCTACAAAGTCCTACCAATTCTTCCCGAAATATGTTTCCTTATCAAAAAGTCCTGCAAAATCAGGCATGGTTGCTCATGCCTATAATTTCAGCACTTTGGAGGCGGGGAGGATCGCTTGAGTCCAGGAGTTCGAGACTAGCCTGGGCAACATATGGAGACCCATCTCTTCCAAAAATTTTAAAATCAGCAGGGGTGATAGTGGCAAACACCTATGGTCTCATCTACTAGGGAGGCTGAGGTGGGGGGATTTTTGGAGCCTGGGCGGTTGAGGCTGCAGTGATCTGTGATTGTACCACTGCACTCTAGCCTGAACGACAGAGCAAGACCTTGTATCAAAAAAAAAAAAAAAAAAAAGTCGTGCAGTAACTGACACTGCCATTGCCTATACGATTCCCATTCCCTCATCCTCCCTAACAGAATACCAATTTTGTTCAAAGTGTCAATGAAGGCCGCGTGCGATGGCTCACGCTTGTAATCCTAGCACTTTGGGAGGCTGAGGCGGGCGGATCACCTGAGGTCAGGAGTTTGAGACCAGCCTGGCCAACGTGGTGAAACCCTGTCTCTATTAAAAACACACAAATTAGCAGGGCGTGGTGGCATGCGCCTGTAATCCCAGCTACTCAGGAGGCTGAGACAGGATAATCACTTGAACCTGGAGGTGGAGGTTGCAGCGAGCCAAGATCACACCATTGCACTCCAGCCTGGGTGACAAGAGTGAAACTCCATCTCAAAAAAGAAAAACCAAACCAAACCAAACCAAACCAAACAAACAACAACAAAAAACGAAGTGTCAGTGAAGGTCCAGCAAAAGACTCCCTTCCTATTGCCCTTTGCAGCCAGGGTCATCATGTGACACAGTTCAGATCAATTAGATGGAGGTTGAAGGTCCCTGGGAAAGATGTTTTTCCTATACAAGTACCATCTCTTTCTGCTTCACTCTTTCCATTTTCCACATGAACAGGCCTTGTAGCCTGGAGGAGCTACAGCTGCCATTTTGAGATGCTGAGGCACCCTGTCTGAAGAAGGCCTTCACATCACTCAACTCGACTACCGGGTGAGCCCCTGGAGAGGCTTCCCGGCCTCTGCTCTTCAAGCCGAAGTACTACAGGGGACATGAGTCCCAGAGTTACAGGACCCCAGCTATGGTTCATGTGTAAAGGGAACCATTAGGTAACCAGTGGAAATGATAAAGAAGATCTATATTTACAGATGTGGAAAGATGTTCGTGATATATTGTTAAATTTAAAAAGCTGTTTAAAAATAGGTTTTGGATCAAGTGAGATGACTCACTTATACTTTTAGTATAAGTATGTCCCACGCAGTATTTGGAACATACTTGTACTAAGCGGTTTCTCCCTCCATTAGCACATCCCAAGCATCCAGGCAGCTGCTGGCCTCCAGCAACCCGGCATTCTAGTTGTGTGGGAGTGGGGTGTGGCGTGAACCCTGTGGGCTACCACTGCACTGACCTGCTTCTTCATAAATTAGTATTTGTATTTGTGGTAAACCCAGTGACACAGGGAAGATGACATACAAAAAGGGCAGGACCTGAGAAAGGTTAAGCTGCAGGCTCCCTGCCCACAAAACAGAGTGTGAAAGGCATCTGAGCAGCTGCCCCACCATGGTTACCTGGGCCCTCCTTCTCCTTGCAGCCATGCTCCTGGGCAACCCAGGTAAGGTCTTCCCCTCGGGATCGATCCTGATGGCCCTCCCAGCCTTGCACTCTCAGGCTGGCTGAACCCGGAGCATGGACTCTGTGGGCACCCAGGTGCCCCTGCCTCTCCCCAGCCTTCTCCCACATCATGGAGACCTGGCCCTCCCCTCAGAGCCAGGCTTAGCCCAGTGTGTTGCCCAGCCTGTCAGTGGCCTGGCCAAGGAGGAGAGACAGGCCAGGGATTCTGGTCCTAACTCTACTGGCCACACTGTGTGGCCTGAGACCCCCCCGTTTCCCTCCCAAGGCCCTGCCTCCGCATCTGTGTGGTGAAGGCCATTGGCCTTCATCGGTGGATCTGCGTTTCCTCAGGCCTACACTGTCTAGGATTGTGCAGGGCTGGTGAGAGAACGGGGTCTCTTCCCTGCTCAAGGCAGACTTCCTGCCCCCTGTACCCTGCTGTCTCCCAGGCCTTGGGGTCAGTGTGAACCCCAAGGGCAAGGACACTTCTGGAAGGGAGAGTGGATTTGGCTGGGCCATCTGGCTGGAAGGTAAAAAAAGAAAATCTCTTGAAAGGAGATTGAGGGAAGTTTCTAGACAAATTGACCCCCAAATCTGTGTTGCTGGCAGAACAGAGGAGAAGAGAAAGTCTTGCCGCCCTCCTGGCTTTCTAGAAGGAAAGTGAGAACATGTGTTTGTGCTGAGAGTGGGTCAGAGCGGCTCCAGGGCAAAGCATGTGGACAGGTATCCTGGCCCTCTGCAAGGTCCAGCCCCTGTCCGAGGCCCTGGCCACCTCCTGGACTCCCACCAGCCAGGAGAATGGGTTTTCCCTCTCCTTCCACCTGCGGAGGGGAAGCTGAAGTGCCTTCTTCCTCAGGTCTGGTCTTCTCTCGTCTGAGCCCTGAGTACTATGAAGTGGCAACAGCCCACCTGTGTGACAAGGAGCAATCCTGCCCGTGCCTGGCCCAGGAGGGCCCCCAGGTACATGTTGGCTCTCTGCTTACCTGCCACAGTCCCTCTCCTTTCCCTCCTCCCTGGGTGGCTCCTGGGGTGAGGGCTGGAGCTCTCTAATGGTCAGGAGGTGGGAGTGGAGGCTGGGCTGTTTCTGACGATGCTGGTTTTGTCGAATTCATGTCTGGCCAGGAGGGTTACAGATACCTGGTAGACTGTCCCAAGAGGATCCTCCGGGGTCTCACCCTCCAAAGAGCCTGGGGCTGCAGAACCCAAATAGGTAGACTCCCCTGGGAGTTCCTCAATAGGAGAGGGGCAAGTGCAGGGCTGGGAAAGTACTGGGGGTGTGGGAGGCTGTTTCTGGGGTGTCTCAGAGCCTCTAAGACAAGCAAAAAGGCAGGCAGGGTCCAGGCAGCCAGTTCAGGCCTTCAGTGTATCCATGCTCTGGGAAGAGATCACGGACATTCCTGCCAGCCTCAGAAACACCAAGGGCCCCTTTCTTGGTCACTTTCACGCACTCCCAGAATGTCTGAGAGACCATGATAGGGGCTTTCTTTCCTGACAGGGTGACCTGTTGATCAAAATGCAGGAGCTGGGCTTCGACTGCAAGATCTGTCTGAGGATAATCCAGACACTGAAGGCTATGGTGAATGAGCCCACCCAGGTGAGGCCGAGGGGCTACAGAGCCTCCTGTCTGCTGCTCAATGGAGGGGCCGGCCTGTGACCAGGTCGGGGATCAGGGAGCCTGGGGTCACCTTGCACAGTGGTCCTGGGGGAGGGCTTCCTAGAAGGGAATCTGTGAGTCCCCATGTGTCTGTGGATGAATTTCAGAGAACTTGTGAAATTGTTTGTGACTATCTGGAACTGTGTAAGTCAGAGAGAGTATACACGGTTTTCATCATGTATACTCAAAGAGGGCTTGTCCCAGAGAAGTTAGGAATCTTCCCCTAAAGCCCTAACATTTGTGTCCAAGGCAGAGCTTTGAGAAGCTGGTTCCCTAAGAGACCTGAGTCAGGACTGATAAATCCCAGATCTGCTACTTGGAAGCTGCACGGCCTTGGGCAAGTCACTTCCACTTTCTGAGCCTCAGTTATCTTATCTTTGAAATGGGATGGATAATAGTCCCTATCTCGCAAGTTGTCGAAGCTCTTTTTTTTTTTTTTCTTCTTGAGATAGGATCTTACTCTTAAACCCAGGCTGGAGTGCAGTGGTGTGATCTCGGCTCACTGCAACCTCTGCCTCCCTGGCCCAAGCAATTCTCCTGCCTGAACCTCCCAAGTAGCTGGGACTCCAGGTGTGCGCCACCACGCCCAGCTAATTTTGGTACTTTTGTAGAAACAGGGTCTCACTGTGCTGCCCAGGCTGGTCTCCAACTTCTGAGCTGAAGCAATCCACCTGCCTTGGCCTCCCAAAGTGTGGGATTACAGGTGTGAGCCACTGCACCTGGCTGCTGAAGCTTTTTAAAAGAGCTGAGGGCTGGGATGTGCTTAGCTCCACATCCAGCACTGAGTGAATGCTTAACAAATGACTGTGTTACTACCAAGAATTACTGTTTCACTCTCCCTCCTTCCCTCTCCTCTGCTCCCCGAAACTTCTTAGCATCCTGGCACTGCAGGCTCACACTTAACCCTGGATACCCAGATTCATCCTCCCCCGCTGGGATGGCATAAAAGAGACTTTAAAACCAAATGAGCCAAGACTCCAAGCTCTAACCACACCTCCCACCCCCACCAGTCTTCTCTATGCACCCCCTCTGGCTGTAGCCCCCAGCCAGGTCCTGGACCCAGGTAGCTACATGGCAGAGCATTTAATGTGTGCCTGGCAGCCACGGGCACCATTCTCCACACAGAAGGCAGGGGACAGGTGGACAAGGGGCTGAGACCTCAGCAGGGCTAACTGTCCTTGTCTCAGGAGCCCTACCTGACCAGGCTTGGGCCAGGCCTTGGAGAGTGGGAGTAGGGGCCCAGCCCTGTGTCTACAGTCTCTGGCTCCATGGGCACCAGGTGCCAGTTCCTCGCACCTAGTACTCCCATTGCTAGGGCTGCTGGAACCTGCAGGGTGGCAGAGCTGCGCAGGACTCACCCTATAACCATGTCCACTGTGGTTCTGCTGCTGCAGAGAAGCATTTCCAATGCTGAGGCCCGCGTGTGTAGGATGGTGAGGTCACAATGGCGCGACGTCTGCAAAAATTTCATGAGGAGGTATCAGCCTAGAGTTACCCAGGGCCTCCTGGCCGGAGAAACTGCCCAGAAGATCTGTGTGGACCTCAGGTTGTGTGAACCTTCTATGGGTGAGTGCAGAGGTGACAGCAGGGATGCCTCCTGAGGGGTGGAGACAGTTTCCCCCAGGATACATCAAAGCTGCCTTCTTAGGACACATTACTCCCCCATCTCCCAGCACGGGAAAGTGTGGAGAATTGAGCAGATGGACTTTAGCTAGAAATGTTTGAGAAATACTGATTAGAGCTTGGGCTTCAGACACAGGTGGTCGTGGAGTAAAATCTGGTCTCCATCTCTCCCTGGCTGTGTGACCTTAAGCAAATAACTTGACCTCTCTGAGCTTCAGTTTCTTCATCTGTGAAGGGGAGATAGCAATCCTGATTTTTGAGATTGGAATGAGAATTGAAGGAGGTCACCGTGTGTGTAGACCTGACCCTGGAGAAATGTCCTCAGACTGAGGCTATTCAAGGTCATCAGACCCTCAGTCAAACTCCAATCCCCAGCCCAGCATGGGCCCCTGGGGTCGGGAACTGGGGCCACACCCTCCCCCACAATTCTGGGTCCTGAGAGCTGGGCTAGGGAACCCTTCAGGCAGGGGAGCGTGAGGCCTTTCCCTCCATGACTGCCCAGGCTGTGCCTGGAGAGAACACGACTGGGCTGTAGGAAGTGGGGCCAGAAAGGGGCCTTGGTGATTGGCTTTGGCAGCTCAGCTGGCACTTGCCAATGCTCT
Source organism: Theropithecus gelada (assembly GCF_003255815.1). Classification (NCBI taxonomy): domain Eukaryota; kingdom Metazoa; phylum Chordata; class Mammalia; order Primates; family Cercopithecidae; genus Theropithecus; species Theropithecus gelada. The sequence goes on from NC_037681.1 coordinate 106,784,203, forward strand.
GGGATTCTGTGCTAGCAGATCGGGGGTCCCCACCATTTCCTGTCATTGGAGCTTGTGGCTTTTCTATTCAAGGCCCCACAACCTGCTCAGGCTGCCGACTGGCTTCCAGGATGTGCCACTGGGTGTGTTCAGTAGGGACGGGTGGCTGCGAGACCTTAAGCAAGTAACATTCTGAGTGCCTGCTTCCCCATGGGGACCCACCACATCTGCCCACAGCTGGCTGTTCTCTCCGCTCCAGGTTCCCTCTGAGCCCTCTCACCCTGTCCTGTGGAAGAAGCACAGGCTCCTGTCCTCAGATCCCGGGAACCTCAGCAACCTCTGCCGGCTCCTCGCTTCCTCGGTCCAGAATCCACTCTCCAGTCTCCCTTCCCCGACTCCCTCTGCTGCGCTCCCGTCTCAGGAGAATAAAGTGTCAAGCAAGATTTTAGCCGCAGCTTCTTCTCCTTTGGTGGATTTGAGGGCTGGGTGTCAGTGGCATGCTGGGGTAGGCTGTGTAGTCCTTCAATAAATGTCTGTCGTGTGTCCCATACACTGTTGTAGATGCTACGGATTTAGCGATGAACGAGACAACCTTAACAGCATTACACAGTTAATGCTTACTGAGCACTCACCACAGCCATGCGTTATTCTGAGAGGCCGGGGCACACAGTGGCTATGTCCCCAGAAGCTCTCAGACCAGTGGGGGAGACCAGCAGCGTTAGAGGTTTTTTTTGTTTTGTTTTTGGTGAAAAGGAACAGAAACCCATCTTTTTGCTTCTTGCCACAGGCAGCCTTCCTTTGCTGTTTCGGGGGAGTGTATCATTTAGGGCCCTTTTGGTTGCAAGCAACAGAAGTCTCAGCCCATTCTGGCTTAATTAAAAAAGGTAATTTACTGGTTCAAAAAACCAGTCCACAGATATGTTCAGGCACAGAATGATCCAGAAATGTGTGGCGTCACTAGAGCCCCAGTCCTGTTTTATTGCACTTTTTCGTTCTCCCCACCTCTGTATATTGAAATTGTGTTCAGGTTCGCTTCTCTCTTGGCAGCAGAAATGGCTTCATCAGGTCCACACTTCACCATCTTTACAGCGCATCCATCAGAGGGAGAGAGAGCTCCCTTGGAAAGCGATAGGAAGCTTCTTTCCCAGAAGGCCTATCAGCTGTCTCCTCAGTTCTCATTGGCCAGTTCTCACACGTCATTTGCCCACCCTCAGACCAGTCACTGTGTCCTGGAGAATAATGGGGGTACACTGATTGGCTCACGCTAAGCAGGGCATACCCCTGGGGCTGAGGTGGGGTCCATCTCAACCCAATCACTTGGTTGACAATAAACATTAAAATCTGGGCTGCTGTTGGTGGGAAGAGGGAAAAATGGATGCTGGCCACCCAAGGAGTATGGTGTGTTATTCTGGATTCGATCAAAGAAGCTGTTCAATGGGACTACCTATGGCCAAATCTGGGGCTATTTGAGCCTCAGAATAGATAATGACAAGAACAGATTGTAATCCGTTGATTCAAGTAGAATGCATGAGTTCATATAAATACAAATAATACATGAATAAATAAACAAGGGAAAAGGAAACGTGCTACCTTACAATACAATTACAGTTAATAAATGTAGACCTAGTTGCAGAGTATATCCTACTAACATATTTGGTATAGTGAGTATATCAAATACTAACTTGATTTTTAAAAAGTATTTATTTATTTATTTATTTATTTATTTAGAGACAGAGTCTCACTTTGTCTCCCAGGCTGGAGTGCAGTGGCCCTTCTCAGGCATGATCTTAGCACACTGTAGCCTCAAACTCCTGGCCCCAAGGGATCCTCCCACCTCAGCCTCCAGAGTAGCTGGGACTACAGATGTGCAGAACTGCTCCTGGCTCACTAATTTGATATTAATTAATACATTCCATTATTAGTTAATCTGACAGTGGAGAAGCCTGTCAGCTGATGAAAGTTAATGCCACCTCTCATGGGGCAAGTCAATATCATAGGCCTCATAATATAATGCTCTGAGAGAAATATAGTACTATTTTTCCATTGTTACTGCCAAAAATGCAAAAATCATGAGGAAACATCAGAGCAAACCCAAACTGACATTTTACAAAGGACTTAGCCTGTCCTTTAAAAAAATTTAAAAAAAAAAATTTTTATTTTAGGCCTGGCGCAGTGGCTCACGCCTGTAATCCCAGCACTTTGGGAGGCTGAGGTGGGCGGATCACAAGGTCAGGAGATCGAGACCATCCTGGCTAACACGGTGAAAACCCGTCTCTACTAAAAATGCAAAAAATTAGCCGGGCGTGGCAGTGGGCGCCTGTAGTCCCAGCTACTTGGGAGGCTGAGGCAGAAGAATGGTGTGAACCCGGGAGGCGGAGCTTGCAGTGAGCCGAGATCGCGCCACTGCACTCCAGCCTGGGCGACTGAGTGAGGCTCCGTCTTAAAAAA